>NC_053501.1:106530637-106866815 GCF_905171775.1 Rana temporaria
ATCCACTATTTAATGCAGTTTGGAGGGTGTGTGTAAGGGACAGGGGGGAGTCGTGATTGAGTTCCTGTACCTATTTCCCCAGAAATAAAGCCCTGCCTACAAGTAACCCTACAAAGTGAATAAATCGGATCCGTTACTCACCATCACTGACATCCAGTCTGACGGGGTCGCTTCGAATATTAAAGACTTCACACTGGTAGCTTCCACTGTCCCATGTTGCTGCTGATAGAATTACAAAGGTCTGGTCTGTATGTTGTATCTCTGTACCATCCTTGTACCAGAGATATTTGTGAGTTTTAGCATCAAAATTCCAGTAACAGCTATACATTTTTATAAAATCCTTATTAACATTGCAGGTTATTCTTATATTCTCTCCTGTGAAGATCTTGTCCCAGTATGGAGAGAAGGTGATCACAGGTCTCCTTGAAGACTCTGGAATGAAGCAAACTGTAGATATAAATTATTAACATGATGTTCGAGTTGTTCCAAATGTTATGAAGTACAGTGGAGTCTTGGATTACGAGCATAATCCGTACCAGGAGAATGCTTGTAATCCAAAGCACTCGCATATCAAAGCGAGTTTGCCCGTAGAAGTCAATGGGATGATTCAGGTAGGGGCTCGCAAAACTGCGGCGGCGTAACGTATGACATTTACGTTACGCGGCCGCAAATTTTAAAGGCAAGTGCTTGATTCACAAAGCACTTGCCTGTAAAGTTGCGGCGGCGTAGCGTAAAAGGGGCCGGCGTAAGCGCGCGTAATTCAAATTATCCCGTAGGGGGCGTGGATCATTTAAATTAGGCGCGTTCCCGCGTTGAACCTACTGCGCATGCGCCGTCCCCAAAATTTCCCGACGTGCATTGCGGTAATTGACGTCGCAAGGACGTCATTGGTATCGACGAGAACGTAAATGGCGTCCAGCGCCATTCACGGACGACTTACGCAAACGGCGTAAGATTTTGAAATCGCGACGCGGGAACGACGTCCATACTTAACATACTAATAGCAGGAGCAGCCTTACGGCGAAAACGGCGTAAAAAACGAGCGCCGGCCGCACGTACGTTTGTGAATCGGCGTAAGTATGCCATTTGCATACTCTACGCTGACAACTACGGGTGCGCCACCCAACGGCCAGCGTCAGAATGCACCCTGAGATACGACGGCATAAGAGACTTATGCCAGTCGTATCTTAGGCTACAGTCGGCGTATCTAGCTTTCTGAATACAGAAAGTAGAAGATACGCCGGCGCTACTTAGCAATTACGCTGCGTATCTATGGATACGCCGGCATAATTGCTCTCTGAATCTACCCCAATGGAAACAAAAATAATTTGTTTTGCATTGACTTCAATGGCATGCAATACCGTATGTGGCCAGAGGTGGAGGGGGGGCGCCGGAGAGCTCCGGAAACACCCAGAAACAGAGGATTTCCGAGGATTTCCGAACAGCTCCGATCGGCTCTGCTTGGCTCCGGCGCCCCCACACCTCAGGCCAAATGCGGTACTGCACACCCCATTAGCTTAAATTCGGCTCGTTGGGAGAGACAACACTCGCAAACCGAGTCAGAATCTTTAAAAAAAAAAGTTGCTCGTCTTTCAAAATGCTTGTTAACCGCGTTACTCGTAAACCGAGGTCCCACTGTAGTTATAATGACGGCACCCTCTATACATTGTATTTTTTTGCTTGTGAATTCTTTAGGTCCATGAGTGTTTGCCCACCAGTGCAATAAATCTGCTTCAGACTGAGATATTTCTACATTTTCACTTTACCTTGTGACTGGACATGGAAGGGAAAAACAGCGCAGTGACGAACTCTCTATGTCACTCTTTGGATCTTTGCGCTGTAAACAGCATACTCATATCAGTCGCTGCAAAGAGCCAGGGCCATCTAAACCACTTCAGTACTGGGGGGCACTTTCTCCCCTTCCTGCCCAGGACAATTTTCAGCTTTCATCGCTGTCGCACTTTGAATGAAAATTGCGCGGTCATGCAACACTGTACCCAGACGAAATTTTTATCATTTTTTTCCCACAAATAGAGCTTTCTTTTGGGGTTTTTATTTTTTGCTAAACAAACTAAAAAAAAAATTGATAAAAAAAAAGTGTTTTTCTGTCATAAAATTGTGTTTTCCCCTTCACTGATGGGCACTAATGAGGTGGCACTTATGGGCACTGATGAGTTGGCACTGATAAGGCGCAAAAGTTATAGCGTCTCCAAAGTAGGGGATAGATTTATGGCTTTTTTTTTTTTTTACTAGTAATGACGATGATCAGCGATTTTTAGCGGGATTGTGATATTGCAGCGAACAGAGCGGACACTTTCTGGGAACAGTGACATTTATACAGCGATCAGTGCTATAAAAATGCACTGATTACCGTATAAATGTCACTGAAAGGGAAGGGGTGAAATGTTTTTGGTTTATTCATGACATCTCGCCAATTTCAGTGCAATGTAAGTTCATCCTGTAGGGAACTTTCTTCCACTAATAACTAAAGACTTGCATATGGCTACAGTTGGCAACTTTAAAAAGCCTTATGCCGCGTACACACGACCGTTTTTCGGGTTGTAAAAAATGACGTTTTTTTTTTTTTTTTTTATGTCATTAAAAACGATGGTGCGTGGGCCCCAGAGCATTTTTCACGATGTAAAAAATGGGCATTAAAAGTTTCGAACATGCTCTAATTTTTCACGACATTTTTAACGTCGTAAAAATTGGTCGTGTGTGGGTTTTAACGACGTGAAAAAAACGTGCATGCTCAGAAGCAAGTTATGAGACGGGAGCGCTCATTCTGGTAAAACTACCATTCGTAATGGAGATAGCACATTCATCACGCTGTAACAGACAGAAAAGCGTGAATCGTCTTTTACTAACACGGAATCAGCAAAAGCAGCCCCAAGGGTGGCGTCATCCGAATGGAACTTCCCCTTTATAGTGCCGTTGTACGTGTTGTACGTCACCGCGCTTTGCTAGAGCATTTTTTTTTTTCACGATCGAGTGTAGGCAAGGCTGTTTTAACGATCGGGTTGAAAAAAATTCGTTTTTTCTAGACCCTTAAAAACTTAATTTTTTACAACCCAAAAAAAACGATCCTTAACCACCCTCAACACAAGTATGTTTCTTCCTTTTCAAACACATTGTAGCAAAAAAGATCTTCTTGGGGTGTCCACTTTTCAAAAATAATCATTTTGGGGATATTTGTAATGTCTTTTTTATTAAAATTTTTTATTAAAATGTTGTTTTTTAAAACGGAAAGTAAGAGAAAGTTTTTTTGTAAAATTGTGTTTCCCTTTAGTAGTGAAATATAAAAAGGCAGGGAAATGTACCGTATATACTCGCGTATAAGCCGAGGCACCTAATTTTACCCCAAAAAAATGGGAAAACGTATTGACTCGAGTATAAGCCTAGGGTGAGAATGCAGCAGCTACTGTAAGCGGAAAAGAGGGTCAACATTGCCCATTTGCAGCTTCACTGTGCCCATTTGCACGCCTCACTTTGCCCATTGCAACCTCACTGTGCCCATTGCAACCTCACTGTGTCCATTGCCACCTCACTGTGCCCAACCTCACTGTGCCCATTGCAACCTCACTGTGCCCAACCTCACTGTGCCCATTGCCACCTCACTGAGCCCATTGCCACCTCACTGTGTCCAACCTCACTGTGCTCATTGCAACCTCACTGTGCCCATTGCAACCTCACTGTGCCCATTGCAACCTCACTGTGCCCATTGCCACCTCACTGTGCCCAACATCACTGTGCCCATTGCAACCTCACTGTGTCCATTGCAACCTCACTGTGCCCATTGCCACCTCACTGTGCCCATTGCCACCTCACTGTGCCCAACATCACTGTGCCCATTGCAACCTCACTGTGTCCATTGCAACCTCACTGTGCCCATTGCCACCTCACTGTGCCCATTGCCACCTCACTGTGCCCAACATCACTGTGCCCATTGCAACCTCACTGTGTCCATTGCAACCTCACTGTGCCCATTGCCACCTCACTGTGCCCAACCATTCATTGTTTAAAAGTCGCAATCTCCTCCTGGTCCCGTTCCGTGATAGGCGTTTCCCAGCAGCCTATCACAGACGTCTTCTCATCCTCGGACTCGGTTTACCAGCAGACACTGTGTTCAGTGTTCCGCCAATCACAAACGTCTTTTCATCCTCGGACAAGAGAACATCTGTGATAGATGGAACACTGAACACAGTGTCTGCTGGGAAACGCCTATCACGGAAGGGACCAGGGGGAAGCCACGACTTTTAAACAATGGACGCCCGCAGCCCTTCAGGTACACGGAGTAAAAGCCGAGGGGGGTATTTTCAGCCCTAAAAAAGGTCTGAAAAACTTGGCTTATACTCGAGTATATACAGTCGATATAATTATATAACATATTGAGGGATGGTTACATACCTGCTATGTGCAAAGCTGCCACTATAAAAAAATAAGAAGGGTGAATCATTAATCAATTGACAACAATAACAACAACAAAAATGACAATGAACAACACATACTGTGGATCTTTTGTACACTTGTACAGTGCATTGAAAAAGTATTCATACCCCATGAAATTTTCCATGTTTTGTCATGTTACAACCAAAAACGTAAATGTATTTTATTGGGATTTTATGTGATGGATCAACACAAAGTGGCACATCATTGTGAAGTTGGAAGGAAAATGATAAATGTTTTTTTTAAATACTTTACATATAAATATGTGAAAAGTGTGGGGGGGGGGGTACATTTGTATTCAGCCCCCTTTACTCCGATACCCCTAACTAAAATCTTATGGAACCAATTGCCTTCAGAAGCTACCTAATTCGTCAATAGTCCACCTGTGTGTAATGTAATCTCAGTATAAATACAGCTGTTCTGTGAAGCCCTCAGAGGTCAGTTAGAGAACCTTAGTGAACAAACAGCACCATGAAGGCCAAGGAACACACCAGACAGGTCAGGGATGAAGTTGTGGAGAAGTATAAAGCAGGGTTATTTTAAATAGAGGAAATATGTATCAATACGCAGAGTGGTGCTGCGGATACATAGGGATATATTTGAAAAGAAGAGGAACATAGGGCCAGTCATGGACTTTAAAGGCACGATAGTAAAGTAGGGATATATTCAAAGATAAGGTAAAAAAAATGTATTACAAATTTTTTATACCTTATCTTTGAATATATCCCTACTTTACTACCGTGCCTTTAAAGTCCATGACTGGCCCTATGTTCCTCTTCTTTTCAAATAAAGCATCGTTAGGTTATAAAATAATCTCCCAAGCTTTGACCATTCTCACGGAGCTTCTGTTCAATCCATCATCGGAAAATGGAAAGAGTATGGCACAACTGCAAACCTACCAAGACATGGCCGTCCACCTAAACTGACCGGGCCGGGCAAGGAGAGCATTCATCAGAGAAGCAGCAAGAGGCCCATGGTAACTCTTGGAGGAGCTGCAGAGATCCACAGCTCGGGGGGGAGAATCTGTCCACAGGACAACTATTAGTGGTCTCTCCACAAATCTGCCCTTTAAGGAAGAGTGACAAGAAGAAAGAGATAGGAGAAAAAAAGACATAAGAAGTCCTGTTTGCAGTTTGTGAGAAGCCATGTGGGGGAGGGGACACAGCAAACATGTGGAAGAAGGTGCTCTGGTCAGATGACAGAACAATTTTACTTTTTAGCCTGAAAGCAAAACGCTATGTGTGGGGGGAAACTAACACTGCACATCACCCTGAACACACCATCCCCACTGTGAAACATGGTGGTGGCAGCATCATGTTGTGGGGATGCTTTTCTTCAGCAGGGACAGGGAAGCTGGTCAGAGTTGTTGGGAAGATGGATGGAGCCAAATACAGGACAATCTTAGAAGAAAACCTGTTAGAGTCTGCAAAAGACTTGAGACTGGGGCGGAGGTTCACCTTCCAGCAGGACAACGACCCTAAAGTACAGCCAGAGCTACAATGGAATGGTTTACATCAAAGCATATTCATGCGTTAGAATGGCCCAGTCACAGTCCAGACCTAAATCCAATTACAAATCTGTGGCAAGACTTGAAAATTGCTGATCACAGACGCTCTCCATCCAATCTGATAGAACTTGAGATATTCTGCAAAGAAGAATGGGCAGAAATGTCCCTCTCTAGGGGCCAGATCCACATCGAAATGGATAGGCGCAGCGTATCAGAGATACGCTACGCCGCCGTACCTTACGTGGCGTTCTTTTAAATCCTCGAAGATTTTGCGCCGTAAGTTACGGCGGCGTAGTGTATTTCTGGCGGCGGAATTCAAATCGGCGATTAGGGGCCGTGATTCATTTAAATGAAGCGCGTCCCCGCACAGAATGAACTGCGCATGCTCCGTTTCGAAATTTCCCGCCGTGCATTGCGCGAAATGACGTCGCAACAACGTCATTTTTTAAACTTAGACGTGACTTACGTACATTCCGATTCACGGACGACTTACGCAAAAAAAAATAAAAAATTCAAATTTCGACGCGGGAACGACGGCCATACTTAACATGGGAAATCTAACTATACGCCGCAAAATACCAGCTTTAACTATACGCCGGAAAAAGCCGACTAGAGACGACGTAAGAGAATGTGACGGTCGCGCGTACGTTCGTGGATCGTCGGAAAAAGCTTATTTGCATACCCGACGCGGAAAACAACGCGAACTCTACCCAGCAGACGCCGAAGTATTGCATCTACGATCCGAAGGCGTACGAAGCCATACGCCTGTCGGATCTTACCCAGAAACCGTCGTATCTTGGTTTGAGGATTCAAACTAAAGATACGACGCAGGAAATTTGAAAGTACGCCGGAGTATCAGTAGATGCGCCGGTGTACTCTCTCTCTGGATCTGGGCCTAGATGTGCAAAGCTGGTAGAGACACCCCCAAAAAGACTTGTTGCTGTAATTGCAGAGAAAGGGGGTTCTACAAAGTATTGACTCCGGGGGGCGCCATACAAATACCCCCCCACACTTTTCACATATTTATTTGTAAAAGAAAAATCGAAAACCATTTATTATTTTCCTTCCACTTCACAATTATGTGCCACTTTGTGTTGGTCCATCACATAAAATCCCAATAAAATACATTTACGTTTTTGGTTGTAACATGAGAAAATGTGGGAAATTTCATGGCGTATGAATAATTTTTCAAGCAACTGTATATGAATTTAATTATTTTTTCAGATTTTACCACATTAAAGCGAAGGTCCACCGTTTTTTGTTTTTTTTTAAGCAGCTACAAATATTGGCACTTCTCTCCTTCATGTAAAAATCAAAATTTTGTTGCTAGAAAATTAATTAGAACCCCCAAACATTCATCCATTGAGATTAAAAAAAAAAAAAACGCCACACTGAAAAACGCTATTGCAAAAATGCTAAAAACATTGAGAGGCTCCCTACAAAGCTACTGGTGTTTTTTATAGCTTTTTTTTTTTTAGCTTCTGTGTGCATGGAGCCTAAAAGCTAAATTCAATTCTATTTTTGCCTTACAAATTAACCAATAATTAATTAACCACTTGCCGACCGCTGCATGTACATATACGTCCACAGAATGGCACGTACAGGCAGATGGGCGTACAGGTACGTCCCTGCCTTTCCGCGGGTCGGGGGTCCGATTGGGCATGCGGCGGTTGGATTCCCGCGGGGAGCGATCCGGGACGACGGCGCGGCTATTCGTTTCTTGCCGCTCCGTCGCGATCGGTCCCCGGAGATGAAGAACGGGGAGAGCCGTATGTAAACGATCGAGTGATCCCTTTTATAGGGAGACTCGATCGATGACGTCAGTCCTACAGCCACACCCCCCTACAGTTGTAAACACACACTAGGTGAACCCTAACTCCTACAGCGCCCCCTGTGGTTAACTCCCAAACTGCAACTATCATTTTCACAATAAAGAATGCAATTTAAATGCATTTTTTTGCTGTGAAAATGACAATGGTCCCAAAAATGTGTCAAAATTGTCCGAAGTGTTCGCCATAATGTCGCAGTCACAAAAAAAAAAAAAAATCGCTGATCGCCGCCATTAATAGTAAAAAAATAAATAATAATAAAACTATCCCCTATTTTGTAAACGCTATAAATTTGGCGCAAACCAATCGATAAACGCTTATTGCATTTTTTTTTACCAAAAATAGGTAGAAGAATACGTATCGGCCTAAACTGAGGGGAAAAAAAATTGTTATATATGTTTTTGGGGGATATTTATTATAGCAAAAAGTAAAAAATATTGCATTTTTTTCAAAATTGTCGCTCTATTTTTGTTTAAAGCGCAAAAAAATTAAAAACCGCAGAGGTGATCAAATACCACCAAAAGAAAGCTCTATTTGTGGGGAAAAAAGGACGCCAATTTTGTTTGGGAGCCACGTCGTACGACCGCGCAATTGTCTGTTAAAGCGACGCAGTGCCGAATTGTAAAAACGCCTTTGGGCATTTAGCAGCATATTGGTCCGGGGCTTAAGTGGTTAAGCAGCTACAAATATTGGCACTTCTCTCCTTCATGTAAAAATCACATTTTTTTTGCTAGAAAATTAATTAGAACCCCCAAACATTCATCCATTGAGATAAAAAAAAAAAAAAAAAAGATAAAAAACCGCCACACTGAAAAACGCTAATAAACGCTATTGCAAAAATGCTAAAAACCTTGAAAGGCTCCCTACAAAGCTACTGGTGTTTTTTATAGCTTTTTTTTTTTTTAGCTTCTGTGTGCATGGAGGCTAATAGCTAAATTCAATTGTATTTTTGCCTTACAAATTAACCAATAATAAATTAATGCAGAATTAAAAAATAATAAAATTCAATGTACTTACAGACCAACAGCAGAGATAAAGAAGGACCCATGTTGACTTGGAAGAGGTAAGTACAAATACGTAAAGGTGAGTGCTGATAAAATCTTTCTAGGTTGTTGTGTTATACAAGACAGAGGGAGGAGGGATGTCATTGCCAACACCGCAATACTGAGGAGGCGCATGAAAAGAGTTTTGCAATCTCCAGTTTGGTAAGGTTAAGATTATTTTCTCTATTAAGGGCTCTTTCACACGTCCGTTCCGTTCGTCCGTTTTTTGGACGTCCGTTAACGGACCGCAATGCTTCCCTATGGGCTAGCGTCCGTTAGCGGATGAGCATCCGCTAACGTCCGTTAGCATCCGTCTGCGTTCAGTTCCGTTTTTTTGGACGGAAGAAAACCCTATTTTTCTTCCGTCTAAAAAACGGAACGGACGAAAAACGGACGTTAACGGATGATCCGTTTATCATCCGTTCCGCTAACATCCGTTTTTCTATGTAAAAAGTCCCCAAAAAAAAAAAAAAAACGGATGTTAAAACTGATGGAAAAACTGATGCAAAAACTGATGCAAAAACTGATGAAAAACTGACGAAAAACTGACGAAAAACTGATGGAAAAACGGATCAACTGATGAAAAAAAAACTGATCTGAAAAACTGAACGGACGTGTGAAAGAGCCCTAAACATAAAGCACCGACCCCCGGCCCTGGCTTACCGTATTTTCCGGAGTATAAGACGGCTTTTTGCATCTAAAATCGTGCCCCAAAAGTCGGGGGTCGTCTTATACGCCGGGTACCTGTCTGTCAGACAGCGGCCATCCATTATTCAAAAGCCGCGCCTCCTCCTCAGGCTGTTCCATGATAGGCGGAACACAAATTTTCCCAGCAGAGCCTCTGTTCAGTGTTCCGCCTATCACGGATGCCTTCTCATCCTCAGCCTCGGACGAGAGGACATCCGTGATAGGAGGAACACTGAACAGAGGCTCTGCTGGGAAAATTAGTGTTCCGCCTATCATGGAACAGCCTGAGGAGGAGGCGCGGCTTTTGAATAATGGAATCGCCGCCGTCTGACATAGGCCCCATACACACGAGAGGATTTATCCGCAGATACGGTCCAGCGGACCGTTTCCACGGATAAATCCTCTCAAAGATATCCGCTGATTTCGATGGGATGGAGTGTACACACCATCCCATTGAAATCCGCGCGGAAATCCTCTGGCGATGACGTGTCGCGCTGTCGCCGCGATTATGACGCGGCGACGGGCGCGACGCTGTCATATAAGGAATTCCACGCATGCGTCAAATCATTACGACGCGTGCGGGGAATCCCTTTGGACGGATGGATCCGGTAAGTCTGTACAGACGAGCGGATCCATTCGTTGGAATGGATTCCAGCAGATGGATATGTTGTGCAGCACAGCAAATATTCGATCTGCTGAAATCCATCCCAGAGGAGATTTCTCCGCGGAAAAATATCCGCTGGCGTGTACACACCATAGGATCTATCCGCAGAAACCCATTTGCTGGGATTTATCTGCGGATGGATTCTATCGTGTGTATGGGGCCATACTCTGCAAACAGGAGAAGGTAGGGAGATCGTTGAGGCAGGGAATGGAATGGCACAGTGAGGCATGTATATATGGCACAGTGAGGCATGTAATAATGGCACAGTGAGGCATGTAATAATGGCACAGTGAGGCATGTGTAATGGCACAGTGAGGCATGTATAGATGGCACAGTGAGGTATGTATATATGGCACAGTGAGGCATGTAATGATGGCACAGTGAGGCATGTAATGATGGCACATTGAGGCATGTAATAATGGCACAGTGAGGCATGTATAGATGGCACAGTGAGGCATGTAACGATGGCACAGTGAGGCATGTAATGATGGCACAGTGAGGCATGTAATGATGGCACAGTGAGGCATGTATATATCACACAGTGAGGCATGTAATAATGGCACAGTGAGGCATGTATAGATGGCACAGTGAGGCATGTATAGATGGCACAGTGAGGCATGTATAGATGGCACAGTGAGGCATGTAATGATGGCACAGTGAGGCATGTATAGATGGCACAGTGAGGCATGTATAGATGGCACAGTGAGGCATGTATAGATGGCACAGTGAGGCATGTATAGATGGCACAGTGAGGCATGTAATGATGACACAGTGAGGCATGTATAATGGCACAGTGAGGCATGCAATGATGGCACAGTGAGGCATGTAATGATGGCACAGTGAGGCATGTATAGATGACACAGTGAGGCATGTATAATGGCACAGTTAGGCATGTAATAATGGCACAGTGAGGCATGTATAATGGCACAGTGAGGCATGTATAGATGACACAGTGAGGCATGTATAATGGCACAGTGAGGCATGTAATAATGGCACAGTGAGGCATGTATAATGGCACAGTGAGGCATGTAATAATGGCACAGTGAGGCATGTATAATGGCACAGTGAGGCATGTAATAATGGCACAGTGAGGCATGTACAGGGCTGGACTGGGACAAAAATTTGGCCCTGGACTTCATCCAGACCGGCCCACTTCAATTTAATAAAATGCTGCCCCCGTCCCCCTGAAAAAACACGCCCACCAAATCCATTATTGTATATCATGAGAGGGTGAGACAGAGGGGAATGAGAGAGAAAGAGAGAGAGGGTTGAGGGAGAGAGGGGGGTGAGTGTAAGAAAAAGAGAATGAATGTAAAAGAGAGGGGGTGAGTGTAGGACCCTTTTTTACACTGAGGCTTTTTTAGGCGCTTTTGGGCTAAAAATAACGCCTGTAAAGCGACTGAAAACGCTTCCGCTGCAGTCCTAGTGTGAAAGCCTGAGTGCTTTCACACTGGGGAGCTGCCAGGGCGTTAAAAAATGTCCTCCAAGTAGCATCTCTGTTTTAAAAAACGGCCCACTGAGCCATCGGCCCACCGGGAAACTCCCTGTAGTCCCTATGGCCAGTCCATCCCTGGGCATGTATAATGGCACAGTGAGGCATGTATAGATGGCACAGTGAGGCATGTATAGATGGCACAGTGAGGCATGTATAGATGGCACAGTGAGGCATGTATAGATGGCACAGTGAGGCATGTAATGATGGCACAGTGGGGCATGTATAATGGCACAGTGAGGCATGCAATGATGGCACAGTGAGGCATGTAATGATGGCACAGTGAGGCATGTATAGATGACACAGTGAGGCATGTATAATGGCACAGTGAGGCATGTAATAATGGCACAGTGAGGCATGTATAATGGCACAGTGAGGCATGTATAGATGACACAGTGAGGCATGTATAATGGCACAGCGAGGCATGTAATAATGGCACAGTGAGGCATGTATAATGGCACAGTGAGGCATGTAATAATGGCACAGTGAGGCATGTATAATGGCACAGTGAGGCATGTATAGATGGCACAGTGAGGCATGTATAGATGGCACAGTGAGGCATGTATAGATGTCACAGTGAGGCATGTAATGATGGCACAGTGGGGCATGTATAGATGACACAGTGAGGCATGTATAATGGCACAGTGAGGCATGTATAATGGCACAGTGAGGCATGTATAGATGACACAGTGAGGCATGTATAATGGCACAGTGAGGCATGTAATAATGGCACAGTGAGGCATGTATAATGGCACAGTGAGGCATGTAATAATGGCACAGTGAGGCATGTATAATGGCACAGTGAGGCATATATAGATGGCACAGTGAGGCATGTAATAATGGCACAGTGAGGCATGTATAATGGCACAGTGAGGCATGTATAGATGGCACAGTGAGGCATGTATAGATGGCACAGTGAGGCATGTATAGATGGCACAGTGAGGCATGTATAGATGGCACAGTGAGGCATGTATAGATGGCACAGTGAGGCATGTATAGATGGCACAGTGAGGCATGTATAGATGGCACAGTGAGGCATGTAATAATGGCACAGTGAGGCATGTATAGATGGCACAGTGAGGCATGTAATAATGGCACAGTGAGGCATGTATAATGGCACAGTGAGGCATGTAATAATGGCACAGTGAGGCATGTAATAATGGCACAGTGAGGCATGTATACTGGCACAGTGAGGGGTCATCTCATACAGTGAGTATATCCCAAAACCAACATTTTAGCTGGAATATTAGGGGGTCGTCTTATACGCCCAGTCGTCTTATACGCCGGCAAATACAGTATATATAATCAGTACCCTTATAATATATATTTTATCATGTACTTTTACGTGTACTCCTTTATGTTTCATGTCCATATCCCCTGCGTGGGAATTTGTTATCTGTTTCCCCTTTTTTTCACATCACAATAAAAACATTGTACCTGAAGGAAAACTAGCGAATTTTCTGGAGGAAAAATCTGGGAGGGATTTAAGACATTTGCGCAAAATGGGCACTTTACAGGACACACCGCGGCGTGGAGGCAGAGGCGGGGCGCCGAGCTGTACATATCAGAAGTGTTTCCGTTGTTAATGCTACAGCATACACAACACATTTTAGACAATGATGCACTTCCAACCTAGTGGCCATAGATAGTGGGCCAGATTCAGGTAGATCCGCGCAATATTTGCGTGGGCAAAGGGCAAAAATTTTTGCTCTGCGCCCACGCAAATATTTTGATATGCCCGCGATTCACGGAGCAGTAGCTCCGTAAATTGCGCGGGCGCTATGCTAAATAGCCCGGCGTAAGGGCGCCTAATGTAAATGATCCCACCGGGGGCGGGAATCATTTAAATTAGGCGCGCTCCCGCGCCGAGCGAACAGCGCATGCTCTGTCGGGAAACTTTCCCGACGTGCATTGCGGCAAATGACGTCGCAAGGACGTCATTTGCTTCTTAGTGAACGTGAATGGCGTCCAGCGCCATTCACGAATCACTTACGTAAACGACGTGAAATTTAAATTTCACGAGCGGGAAGGGCGGCTATACTTTAGCATTGGCTGCCCCTGCTATAGCAGGAGCAACCTTGCGCTAAAGTCGCCGTACGGAAACTCCGTACCTTGCGTGCGCAGGGCCCGCGCAACTTTTGTGAATCGGTGGTAGTATGCAATTTGCATACTATACGCCGATCACAATGGCCGCGCCCCCTAGCGGACAACGCAAGAATGCAGCCTGAGATATGAAGGCATAAGGAGGCTTATGTCTGTCACATCCTAGGCTGCAGTCCGCGTAGCGATGTTCCTGAATCAGGGGCATTCGCTACGCGGGAGCAAAACAGCTATTGCGCCGCGCAATCTATGGTTGCGCGGGCGCAATAGCTTCTTGAATCTGGGCCAGTATCCGGATTGCCCTTTTCTGTTCCAGCATGATTGTGCCCTGGTGTAGGAAGCCAGTTTCATAGAGACGCGGTTTCATGGGTTTGGTGTGGAGGAACTCGAGTGTCCTGCACAGAGCCCTGACCTCAACCCTACTAAACACATCTGGGATAAATTAGATTACAAATTGTAAGCCGGGTCTTCTCACCCAACGTCAATACATGAACTCGTAAATTGTGGTTCGCTCCATAAAGATATAGGGCCAGATTCATAAAGAATTGCGGCGGCGTAACGTATGTCCTTTACGTTACTCCGCCGCAAGTTTTCCTCGTAAGTGCTAGATTCACAAAGCACTTGCATGTAAACTTGCGGCGGAGTAACGTAAAGCCGTCCGGCGCAAGCCCGCCTAATTCAAATGGGGCGGGGACCATTTAAATTAGGCGCGTTCCCGCGCCTAACGTACTGCGCATGCTCCATTTTGAAATTTCCCGCCGTGCTTTGAGCAAAATGACGTCGCCCCGACGTAATGTTTTGAATGGCGACGTGCGTAACGTACTTTCGTATTCCCTGACGACTTACGCAAAAAAAAAAATTGAAATTCGACGCGGGAACGACAGCCATTTTTTTTAACATGGGCTGTCTATTGTTACACCACCTCAATAGCAGCCGTAACTTTGCGACGCGAAAGTGCCGACTAGCGACGATGTAACGAACTCGCGTACCTTCGTGGATTGCCGTAAACAGCTAATTAGCATATCCAACGCGGAAAACGACGCGATCTCCACCCAGCGGCGGCCGAAGTATTGCATCCTAAGACCCGATGGCGTACGCCTGTCGGATCTTAGCCAAATGCCGTCGTATCTTGTTTGTGAATTACAAAGATACGACGCGGAAAATTTGAAAGTACGCCGGAGTATCAGTAGATACTCCGGTGTACTTATTCTGTGAATCTGGCCCATAGTTTGGTGTGTAGGTAATTATCGTATATACTCGAGTATAAGCAGAGGCACCTAATTTTACCACCAAAAAATGGGAAAACTCGTTGTCTCGAGTATAAGCCTAGGGTGTCCATCTACATGCCTCACTGTACCTCACTTTGCCTCACTGTGTCCATGTGCACGCCTCACTGTGCCCACGCCTCACTGTGTCCACGCCTCACTGTGCTCACGCCTCACTGTGCCCACGCCTCACTGTGCCCACGCCTCACTGTGCCCACGCCTCACTGTGCCCATGCCTCACTGTGCCCACGCCTCACTGTGCCCACGCCTCACTGTGCCCATGCCTCACTGTAAAGGAATGGGGTTTTAGGGATGTTGGCGCTGCTTAGGTTGGTTGGTGGATATCCACGAGATGTCCTGTGTATTGTAAATTAATTGTAAGGAAACTTCAGAATACTAGGAGAGACCAATGAGGATGAGTCTCCTAGACCTGTGCGTTATTATGGCCAAACGTCCAGGTACTGTCCCCTGTTAATGCTTGTATTCAGCACTGGTGACCCAATGATCTGTTGGTTCTTCCAGTGGGAATATTACATTTGTATCCAAAGGGTGGGAAGTTAGCCAATAATATTAAATCTCTGAGCTAGCGACACTATATAATTGATTCCAATGTGTAGCCTCTAAATATGATGTGCGATGAGTGCACAGATCCAAATAATGGGTACAAAATGTGAGACCTCCGCAATTGTTTATAAAATAAAAAGAGATTATTTTTTGTAATAAATGTGTAAGATGGTTAGGTGTTCCCCGTGACACCGTGCGTTAAATGATATTGTAATACTTCACTGTGGTTTGGATGAATAATCAAAAAATGATAATAAATGAAAATAATTAAAGATGCATAGTCCAGGACCCTGTGCAGGTAAGCAAGGTACGTTGTGTTATAAAGGCTCCCGTGTGAGTCTGCTCTGACAAAGAGCGTGTATATAAAGGTAGGTATCTGGACCAAATATAATATAGAGTAAAATAACACCAAAAATTGAGACCGACAGTAAAAATCGTCGGGTAATAAACAGAATTATGTGCAAAACATCAAAAAAATTGTTGAATGTATGTGTGAAAAAATGTGTATATCTTATTGATATATATTAACTATATAATGAAATTCCAAATAATTTTGGAGAGAAGCTTCAAAAAATAAATAAGTATAAAAATAAGAAATGATATACACCGTCCAAGCTAGACCATATATGAATGAAAAATAAATAAATAAGTGGAAATAAACATTCTGGGAACCCTCATTGGGTGGTTGCTACAAGTTCTCTTAGTTAGTCAATGTCTCATGAGCTAATCAGAAAAAAGGAAACCAATGTGGAAACAATGTAGCACTGATGACAGAGTATATGTAGGAAAAATAGTGACTTCTTGTGATTTTCTTCCTGATGCTTTTTGGCGTGACTTTTGTGCTCCCCCTGTTGTATCCCCACTCACCAGATGTTGGCACCCCTCAGGGCAAAAGGCAATGGTGGTGGTACCTCGTCGTCAGTTGATGCGCTGGTTTTTAATTGTATAGCATAGGAGAAATCCTTCTCACCTCTCCAGACGGGGGGGGGGGGTTAAATCCAATCAGCTTCCAGGTGTCCAGAGGATGGCAATCACAAAAGAAAAAAAGAAAGGATCCACATAGTGTGACACCGTAATTTGCTGAAAAAAGACCGCTGTCTTTATTTAAAAAATATGTATCTATAAGTATCTTCTCTGCTGATTACAGATGGTTTAAACAAACCAAGCATCAATCCCAAACAGCATGGGTTAACTGCATGTATCAACAGGGCATGGTTTTTGTAACCGGATCCCAACGAAGATAAATTAGAAAAATAAAAAAGAAAAAAAGTAAAAAAAGGAGGACCGTTCAAGAAACAAAATTACATAAATAAAAAAGGTTAAAAAAATATATATAATGAGCCACAAAGGCACAGTTAGCCCTTTTTTCCGTTTATGCTCACGAGCTAGGAGCGATGCCTGTGTCTCACAGTAGCCGCCTTGCAACAGCAAAGGCGTCCGTGGCTTTCCGTACAGGTGATTCGCGGCTCGGAGGATAACGCTGCTGTCAGCTAGGAGGGCGTGCGTACGTGCGTGCTTGTCTAGGTCACCTGACGCGTTTCGTCGTATGACGTTATCAAAGGTGATTCAAGCAACAGACGTACGGTGTTGATTTTTATGCACGGCATTGGATGTGTCCCGCCTTCAAAGGGGAGGTTTAGTTCTGGTTGTACAATTACTTGCAGCCCATAAGCCTCCCATCCTTTAACCCTTGGTTGGATCCAATTATAATAAGGGGATTGACACAGCCAGTGCCGGAGATAAGAAATGCTCTACCTGTTGAAAGTTGTAATGGCATAACAAACCACCTCATCTTAACAGCATGGTGGATTGATACTACCGCAATGTAACAGATACATATCGCAAATGCCAGAATATATACATATGCAAAAACGTTTGTAAAAAGTTAGAATGGAATCTTTTACCTATTAGATTAATGGTACTACAGCACTACAATTATGTGTCCTAAGTAATATAATTCATTAAAGTGTAGGATATATACATATGCACAAAAATTAATAAAAAAACCTAATATAAAAATATATATGTATAGATAGAAGTATTAGTAGTGTGTATTCCTTGATTTTAAGACTTTCAAAGAAGATTTTTTGTTATATGATGCAAAAATATTTTCCAATTACAGAACGTGTGAAAGAGTGCCTATGCCTCACTGTGCCCATGCCTCACTGTGTCCATGACTAGACTTACGTTTAACATGGGAGTATATAGAAGGGGCACAGTCCAGGCCACGGTAAGTGGCCTGCACAGACCCCTGACTACAATCCTACTGAACACTTTTGGGATGAAAAGGATAACTAATTGTGAACCAAGTCTTCTAATATAACATCAGTAACTGACCTCACGTGTGGGGGGTAGCTCCATAAAGACATGATTGGATGAGTTTGGAGTAGAATAACTCATGTGGCTGCTGTAATAGTGAGGGTCCCGGTCACCATAAAAACGCAGCAAAAACGGACACAGAGGGCCAGATTCACGTAGCTCAGCGGATCTATAGATCCGCTCGATCTACGTGATTTAAGATCCGCTCCCGCAAGTTTGAGAGGCAAGTGGCTAATTCACAAAACAATTACCTCCAAACTTGCGGCGGCGGATCCTAAATCCCCCGGCGGAATTCAAATTCCGCGGCTAGGGGGAGTGTACTATTTAAATCAGGCGCGTTCCCGCGCCGATTTAAATGCGCATGCGCCGTCCGGGTAATTTCCCGGCGTGCATTGCTCCCACTGACGTCACTAGGACGTCAGTGGTTTCGACGTGAGCGTGACTTGCGACGCGCGTGTTTGTGAATCGGCGTACGCAAACGACGTTAGAAAATTCAAATTCGACGCGGGAACGCCGGCTATACTTAACATTGGCTGCGCCTGATAAAAGCAGGGGTAAGTATACGACGGGAAAGCCGCTACGGAAACGGCGTAAGAAGACTGCGTCGGGTCCGCGTACGTTCGTGAATTTGCGTATCTCGCTGATTTACATATTATTTAAGGTAAATCAGCGGGAACGCCCCCGGCGCCATTTTTAAATCGAAAATAAGATCCGACAGTGTAACACATTGTAACACTGTCAGATCTAAGCCCTATCTATGCGTAACTGATTCTATGAATCAGGCGCATAGATAGGACCAGTGTAAGTCAGGGATACAATGGTGTATCAGGAGATACACCGTCGTATCTCTTTGTGAATCTGGGCCAGAGTCTGCATGTCAGCGGACTGCAGAACTTCACAGCATAACTTTAAAACGGAGAAAAGTGTTTTGGCAGCTTTCTCCGGGTTTTGCTAAGTTTGAATGGGGCTGTGTGGTTTGGAGATCCTGCAGAGACTTGGGCGGGATGGGATCTCTGGCCCTGTGTCCAGGTCTTGGGAATAGCCAGCAGGTTGGGTGCTCAGGTGAAAGCAGCCAATATAATCAGGGACTAGTGAGGAAGGTGGAGTGTGCAGCTGGCTGTTGCTGCAAGGCAGACCTGTGTGTGTGGGGAGCTGTCTGTCTACCCTGCAAGACTACATCCCTTGTGTGTGGGGGGGACTTCGTGCCGATGGACTGAGAGGCTAGTAACCTGGGGTGGCTAGTGAGTCCAAGAG
This sequence comes from Rana temporaria, assembly GCF_905171775.1. Classification (NCBI taxonomy): domain Eukaryota; kingdom Metazoa; phylum Chordata; class Amphibia; order Anura; family Ranidae; genus Rana; species Rana temporaria. The sequence goes on from NC_053501.1 coordinate 106,549,808, forward strand.
GGGCTGAAGGAAGTCCTGAAGTCGGGGAGACAATAGACTGGAGAATCCTGTTGAGGCCAGGAGTGGGCCAAGGTTTAACAGGTACAGCCAGGCTGAAGTAAGCCTAGGAGCCAGCAAGCTTGGCATTTTATGTTTGTGAACTGTATGGGAGAAGAACCCCTGCGTGGGAAATCCTGTGTGAACTTTTATTTTGTTTCCTTTTAATAAAAATGGGCTGCCATGCCCTTAAATCTTACAACTGGCTGCTGTGGACTCGCTAACAATTTACCACTTAAGTTAAACACCCCCAATGTTTACAGTGGTGGATTCAGCGGGCATCTAGACGGTGGAATCCGGGTCCTTGCTCCAGTGGTGAGTCGCAGCAGGAACTACTGCTAGCTGTGTGTGGCAGTCAGGCGAACGGCATTGCGCATACGTTTATTTTTGGACTGTGTGGCATACAGGTGGTGCACCTGTGAGATTTTTTTTCCCTTTTTCCTGCTGTGAACTGTGTGACAAGCTGCTGTGCATGCGACTGCAAGGATGAGGCAGTCAAAACACAAGAAGTTCATGTTAAAGGAGAAGTGAGCTCAGCGTGGCCCGAGAAGATGTCTCCACCTAGGAGGGCCAGTCAAAAGGGGCCAGTGGTGTATGAGACTGTGAATGAGTGGTTCAAGTGGAACCAGACTAAAGAGTCGGATGCGGTGCAAAGGGCTGAGATAGTGGCCTCAGATTACATGCAACCCATGCTACCTACAGAGGAGGTTGGAGACTTCCTGGAAAATTTTGAAAAAGTTGCTGTAAGGAGAAAATGGCCTAGAGACGGGTGGCCAAAATTGCTGCAAACCTTATTACGGGTAGAGTACCGATTGGTTTACCATTTGATGGACGGTGACCAGGATGACTACTGCCAGTTTAAAGAGGAAATCCTTCTTAGAGGAGAGTTCCATTGCATCATGGGCCGCCAGCAATGCCCCAGCAAAGGGAGGTCATCACCCATAGCAACGGGAGAGGCGTCCCTGCGACAGCAAAGCACCAATCAAGTAATGGCTCAGGAGAGCATGAGTGTGCATCGGTGTAGCCAACCATCTTTGGAGTGCTGGTCTGCTGTTACCCTTAGCAACAGGGATCCTGTGTTGCATGCAGGGGGTGTTGGTGGGTCTGGAAAGGCTGCAGTGTTTCTCCATGACCACATAAAAGATTCAGCCTATGGAGACACCACAGCGAAGAGACAGCGCACTCAAGTGAAGACTATGATGCCAGCCACTGAAAATGGTAAGACTGTTTCAGTTTATTATTCCCCTTTAAATATAGAGGGTTCTGTGAGGAGAGGCTCACAGGCTGTGGTGGGTAATGGACAATCCACAAAAGTAGAAATTATGTCTAAACGTAATGAAAATGCTGATGGTTATACTGACAAAAGTGATAATGTTGGAAAATGTGATGGTATTGGTGATAATGACATTGAAAAATGTGTTTCCCTTAAAGCGGGAGTTCACCCAATTCCTTTTTTTTTTTTTCTCTTTTCCCCTTAGCTTCATGCTCGTTTTGTCTAGGGGAATCGGCTATTTGTATTAAAATATGAGCAGTACTTACCGTTTACGAGATGCATCTTCTCCGTCGCTTCCGGGTATGGGTCTTCGGGAGCGGGCATTCCTTCTTGATTGACAGTCTTCCGAGAGGCTTCCGACGGTCGCATCCATCGCGTCACTAGTAGCCGAAAGAAGCCGAACGTCGGTGCGGCTCTATACTGCGCCTGCGCACCGACGTTCGGCTTCTTTCGGAAAATCGTGACGCGATGGATGCGACCGTCGGAAGCCTCTCGGAAGACTGTCAATCAAGAAGGAACGCCCATTCCCGCAGCCCATACCCGGAAGCGGCGGAGAAGATGCATCTCGTAAACGGTAAGTACAGCTCATATTTTAAAACAAATAGCCGATTCCCCTAGACAAAACGAGCAGGAAGCTAAGGGGAAAAGGTGTAAGCTATGGGTGAACCTCCGCTTTAATGTCATGTCTGAAAATGTTGGAAATGTGTTTGCTACCAATGATGGAAGTAGGATATCTCCCATGACAACCAGAAGCGCAGGATTGTCCAGGAAAGTCTCATGGGGTCTCCATGGGTTGGAGCCAGAGGTTTTCCAGGATGGTTGTTATGCGACTCTGATGAAACAAGGGAAGACTGTGTCGCACAGTGAGTGTGTGTGTGGGCGCAGCCCCACAACCCTAAGTGTAACCCAGTTGTCAAGGGGTTAATTCAGCCTGCAAAAGCTGAAAGTGCAGAGCTGTGTGTGTCAGTAGCGCCCCCAGAGCAGGTAGGGCAAAAGCATGTATTACAGCCTGCCTTGTCAGACGTATCATCCCAATGTGAGAAGTATAGAAGTGACACAGATTATGTTTTAGCTGGTGAATCCCAGGTTACTGTGGGGTCTTCTAGACCAGGTGATGGAACCACAATGGACTGGGACAGTTGGTATAAGAATGCAATCACAATACTAAATAATGTGGTGGACATAACACCTGCTATGCCCAATGGAGGGATCGCAGATCAGCTGGTGCTCAAGTACATGTTTGCTCCTGCGAAGGTTAATGCCCTCCAGTTTGAAGGAACAGTTCAGGGCGCTGGCTAGGGTGACCACATTTCCAAACCACCATTCAGGGACACCCTCCCTTCCCAAAGCTTGTGCTGTAACGAATCGCAGCACAGTGATTGGAAAAAAGAGGCGGGATTTATGATTTCTCCAATCACAAGGCATTCCCGTCTAGGACAAGTACTGTCAGTGAGTAAAGCGGTGATGTGGTGGCCTTTTTTGGGGGCATCAGATTGGCCGGGGGGTGGCTGTGTCAGTTTCATTCCGGGACAATGTAGTGTCCTGCTATGACTAAGCATTGTATAACAATGTGAAACGCGTCAGCTATATTATCCCACCGTTTGCTGTTTCTCTGTTTGTGCAGTGTTTTTTTACTGGATTAAAGGCTTTTATTGTTTTTTACATTTATCGGAGTGCGGCTGTCCATACCTGTTTTGCTTTTATTTATACTGTATTGTCCTGGAATGAATGTGCCCGGTACAGATCTGCAAAATGCGGGACTGTCCCGGGCAGTCCGGGACACGTGGTCACCTTAAGCTGCAGGCATTACCCCGGTACCGTTTTTTAGAGCGGGTTGCCGACTCTTTAACCCAGTGGTCTCAAAGTACCGGCCCGCGGACCAGTTATAAATGGCCCGCAGGCAGGGTGGAAGTGGGGGGAGCAAAACAATTTTTTTTTGTGAGCTGGCGCCATCTGGTGGTGGCCGTTGGTATTACAAGTTAAACAGCAATTCTAATATCATTTTACACTATTTTCACTGCCATCTTCTTCCCTCTAATTAGAACCCCCAAACATTATATATATATTTTATCCTAACACCCTAGAGAATAAAATAGCGATCGTTGCAATACTTTCTGTTACGCCGTATTTGCGCAGCGGTCTTACAAGCGCACTTTTTTGGGAAAAAATTACACTTTTTTTAATTAAAAAATAAGACAACAGTAAAGTTATCCCCATTTTTTTTAATATTATGAAAGATAATGTTACGCCGAGTAAATTCATACCCAACACGTCACGCTTCAAAATTGTGTCCGCTTGTGGAATGCCGACAAACTTTTTTACCCTTTAAAATCTTCATAGGCGACGTTTAAAAAAATCTACAGGTTGCATGTTTTAAGGTACAGAGGAGCTAGAATTATTGCTCTCACTCTACCAATCGCGGCGATACCTCACATGTGTGGTTTGAACACCGTTTACATATGCGGGCGCTGCCTCACGTATGTGTTCGCTTCTACGCGCAAGCTCGTCGGGACGGGGTGCGTTTTCTGGCTCCTAACTTTTTTTAGCTGGCTCCTAGATTCCAAGCAAATTTGTCAAACCCTGACTGACACCAGTGCTGGTGGTAATAATGCGCTCGCTGACACAAGTGCTGGTGGTAATAATGCGCTCGCTGACACAAGTGCTGGTGGTAATAATGCGCTCGCTGACACCAGTGCTGGGGGTTAATAATGCGCTCGCTGACACCAGTGCTGTTGTTTTTGAAGTTTGAAAGTTTGCATGCGGCCCCCCATGGCATATGAAAACTTGTCTTGTGGCCCTCAGGTAATTTGAGTTTGAGACCCCTGCTTTAACCGCTTGCCGCCCGCCGCACGCAGATATACGTCTGCAGCATGGCACTAGGGTGACCACATTTCCAAATTACCATTCAGGGACACCCCCTTCCCAAAAATCAGCTTGTGGTTACATAGTTAGTCAGGTTGGAAAAAAAAAGACAAGTCCATCAAGTTTAACCACAGTGTAACGAATCACAGCACAGTGATTGGACACAAGAGGCGGGATTTATTATTTCTCCAATCACAAGCAGGGGGCGGGGACTGTGCTCCTCCAGGCATTCACGGGCAGGACAAGTACTGTCAGTGATGTGGCGGCCTTTTTTGGGGGCATTCGTTTGGCTTGGGGGGTGGATGTGTCAGTTTCATTCCGGGACACTGTATTGTCCTGGAATGAAGGTGCCCGGGACAGACCTGCAAAATGCGGGACTTTCCCGGGCAATACGGGACACATGGTCATCCTAGCGCTGGCATAGCAGATGTGTTGTCCACAGCCCAGCAACTAAGTAATAGCAAGTGTCAAGGTGACAATGTGACTTGTGATGACCTGCAGAGGCTCATTGACACGGGTGCAGAAGGGATAAGTGTGAGACATGCGTCTGACAGCGCTCCAGGGGAGCAACAGGCGGTGATGATGGGTACCTCCCAGGAGGTGGAGGTCTCTTCATATGTCTCACCCTTACAACCTGCAGCGGATGAGCCCCTCCATGTCTTGGACAGGGAAAAAGTCCCTAGAAAGGTCTGGTATTTAGACATGGGTTGCATAGAGATGACAAAAACCTTATTAGAAATGCTGGAGTTGTTAAAAACGCACTCGCTGTACACTTGGGTGTTTCCACCGCAGACGGACCAGGTTGTGCTGCGTAGTAGTGTTGCTCACGAATATTCGCATTGCGAATATTCGTTACGAATATGGCATATTTGAATATTCGCGAATAACTCGAATTTCGCGGCCAAAATTCGCTATTCCAAATATTCGTATTTTTTTCAAATTTATTTTTAGAACAGATCACATCCTAGTGATCTCCATCGACGTCTAAAAGCATTGCTGGTATGATTAGAGACCCTGGGCCGAGTAGCTAAGCTGAGGCGATCCTTTTATGTTGCCGAATATTCGCAATCGCGAATATTTGTATTACGATTATTCGCGAATACTTTCTCCGCCCTTCTTTTGCATCAGAGTTCTCCTACCACAGTTGTCATAGGAGAGAGGCTGCATTCACACCTAGGCGTAGGCAATAGCGGCGTTTTCCGGCGTTTTGTCGCGCGTATTCATGCTAATATGCGCGTTTGCATGCAGCGTTGTCCGACGTTTTTGTACTTTGACGGGTTTTTTTTAGCCAATAGGAAAAACTATCATCTTTTCATCACTTGTTGCTATGTTGGTAGATTTTTTTAATCTTCTGCATGGGCGACAAGTTCTATAGACGAAACGCCCGTAGCAAACGCCCGTTGTCGCGCAAGTCGCTTGAATCGAGCGTTTCCATTACTTTCTATGGGAAATGGAAACGCTCAAATACGCGCATATCGCGCGTTATGCGCGACAAAAAAGTGTCCGGAACTTTTATTGACTACATGCGATGCGCGTCAGGCGCATCGGCGTTCAGATGTGAACCATGCCCATAGCCTTACATGTATTTTGGTCCCTCTGGCGTTTGTGCGCGTCGCGCTACAGGCGACAAAACGCCAAGGTGTGAATGGGCTCAGAGTGGAGTGTTTCTGTGCGTTTTTCCAGTGTATCACATCTTCAAAGAATTTTCCATCTTTTGTCCTGTGTCATCATCATTTGCATTTCACCTCTTTAATGAGAATAATAACTGTTTACGTTGACATCTCTTAAATGTCTTTATGTTAAACGGTTTACTTGGCTTTTTTTTAACTCAACAGAATCAGGGGCCCCAGTGTGCGGTTGATCTTTACCTAACTCAATACAGGTCAGTCTAGAGGAGAGATCTGTATTTTCCAAATCTATGGTTATTCAATATTTATTAACTACTTCCCGACCGCGCACCGCCGTTCTACGTCGGCAAGGTGGCTGTCCTAGGCGAGAGCACGTACTATAACGTCCTCTCTTCTAGCCGCCACTAGGGGGCGCGTGCGCGCCCCCCGCTCGCCCCCGACTCCCGTACGTGTGCCCGGCGGGCTCGATCGCCGCCGGGCACCCGCGATTGCACGTTACAGAGCGGGGACCGGGAGCTGTGTGTGTAAACACACAGCTCTCGGTCCTGTCAGCAGGGGAAATGCTGATCTTCTGTTCATACAACGTATGAACAGAGGATCAGTGTTTCCCCAAGTGAGGCCACCCCCCCCCCCACAGTAAGATTAACACTCAGGGACATACTTAACCCCTTCCCCGCCCCCTAGTGTTAACCCCTTCACTGCCAGTGGCATTTTTATAGTAATCCAATGCATTTTTATAGCACTGATCGCTATAAAAATGACAATGGTCCCAAAAATGTGTCAAAAGTGTCCGAAGTGTCCGCCATAATGTCGCAGTACCGAAAAAAAATCGCTGATCGCCGCCATTACTAGTAGAAAAATATATTAATAAAAATGCCATAAAAATACCCCCTATTTAGTAAACGCTATAACTTTTGCGCAAACCAATCAATAAACGTTTATTGCGATTTTTTTTTTTTACGAAAAATAGGTAGAAGAATACGTATCGGCCTAAACTGAGGAAAAAAAATGTTTTTTTTTTTTTTATATATTTTTGGGGGATATTTATTACAGCAAAAAGTAAAAAATATTCATTTTTTTTTCAAAATTGTCGCTCTATTTTTGTTTATAGCGCAAATAATAAAAACCGCAGAGGTGATCAAATACCACCAAAAGAAAGCTCTATTTGTGGGAAAAAAAGGACGCCAATTTTGTTTGGGAGCCACGTCGCACGACCGCGCAATTGTCAGTTAAAGCGGCGCAGTCCCGAATCGCAAAAAGTACTTAGTCTTTGGGCAGCAATATGGTCCGGGGGGTAAGTGGTTAAACTAATCAATATACAAATTGGTCAAAGTAAACCCTCAAATCTATATAATAATGTATTTATTTTATTAATACCTTGTTGTTAGTTGCAGGGTCCATTACGTAAAACCACACTTTTTCCAAAGGGCAGGTGAAATTGAATGTTTCAAAATTTCGCAATCAATTTCGCATTAGCGAAATTTTGCAAAAAAAATGTTTTTGATAAAATATCACAAATATTCGATTTTAGCGAATATTTCACGAATATTCGTCTATATTCGTGATATATCGCGAAATCGAATATGGCGTATTCCGCTCAACACTACTGCGTAGTACCAATAGGTGGAGCCAGGTGGTACAGGCTGTGCAGGGAAACTTTGATCAAGAGTGGTATTGGTGGGTCCAATGCTTGTTTACAGTGTGGCAAATAGTCCTGAGGTTCTCTAAGAGGGTGCTCCCAGTTACTGAGTGGTATGGAAGGTGCTCAGACTTGTTGGAGACATCAAAGGTCTCTCCGGCTGGTGTAGTGACTGGAAACCTCCCTGCTGGTGTAGTGACTGGAAACCTCCCTGCTGGTGTAGTGACTGGAAACATCCCTGCTGGTGTAGTGACTGGAAACATCCCTGCTGGTGTAGTCCGAGGTGCAGCTGAGCCGTGGTCAGTAGAGGGCGCAGACACTGTCTCATCAGCTAAACCTCATGAGAAGGAAGGGCCCAGAATAGACGCAGCACTAGCAGAGATGCTTTCTATCACTCAGAAAGAGGTACAACTTCAAGTACCCGGAGACGCTGTGAGAGAAAGTACTAATGTTGGTTTCTGCAACAATGTAATGTGTACATCAGAAAGAAGTAGTTGTGTAGATCAGTGTCATTTGTTTGATCAGTTACCCATGGAGTGTCAGACAACAGGTGAGGTGGAGCTGTGCTATGGTCCCGTGGGTTGTAGTCACTTACCTGTGTGTGGTCCCTCCTCGGGTCTAGTTCTAACAAGCACTGAGATGGATGGCACCAGGGGCGGACTGACCATTGAGTCACTCGGGCACTGCCCGAGGGCCCCATGCCACTAAGGAGCCCCATCAGGGTTGCCAGGCTCAGTAAAACCAGGGACAGTATGTAAAAATCTGTGTTTTTTTTTTTACATCTGTCCCTGATATGTCCGAAAATTACATGCTTTTAATGTGAATATCCCGAGATTTTAGCTGCCCTGCCTCTGCACTGCCTCCTGGCGTGGTGGCCATCTGTAAGCCAGAGGGGCCCCATAATCTTCTATTGCCCGGGGGCCCCATGAGTTGTCAGTCCGCCCCTGGTAGTTGGGGTAGCAATTTGATGAACCTGTTGCTTTGTTTAACCACTTGAGACCCGCGCTATTGACAAAAGACGTCAACAGCGCGGCTCTCAAGTGCCAAGTGGACGTCTTTGGAAAGTGCATTACCCGCGCGCGCCTCTGGAGGGGGTGCGCAGCGGGTAAACACTGTCCCGGCGCATCGCTGAAGAGCCTGATGCATGTACCTGGCGGTCGCGATGTCGGTAACACAGCAGGGACGTGGAGCTCCACGTGCTGTCAGAGGAGAGGAGGCCGATCTGTGTCCCTTGTACATAGGGACACAGCATCGGTCACCTCCCCCAGTCAGTCCCCTTCCCCCACATAGTTAGAACACACCCAGGGAATACATTTAACCCCTTCCTCACCCCCTAGTGTTAACCCCTTCCCTGCCAGTCACATTTATACAGTAATTAGTGCATATTTATAGCACTGATGGCTGTATAAATGTGAATGGTCCCAAATTTGTGTCAAAAGTGTCCGATACGTCCGCCGCAATATCGCAGTCCCAATAAAAATCGCAGATCGCCGCCATTACTAGTAAAAGATAAAATAATAAAAAAAAAACATAATTCTGTTCCCCATTTTGTAGGCGCTATAACTTTTGCGCAAACCAGTCGCTTATTGCGATTTTTTTTTTTTTTTTTTTTTTTTTTTTTTTTTTTTTTTACAAAAATACGTCGAAAAATACGTATCGGCCTTAACTGAGAAAAAAAATAGTTTTTTTTTTAAAAAAATGGGATATTTATTATAGCAACAAGTAAAAAATATATATATATTTTTTTAAATTGTCGCTATTTTTTGTTTATAGCGCAAAAAATAAAAACCGCAGAGGTGATCAAATACCACCAAAATAAAGCTCTTTTTGTGGGGAAAAAAGGACGTCAATTTTGTTTGGGAGCCACGTCGCACGACCGCGCAAATGTCAGTTAAAGCGGCGCAGTGCCGGAAGCTGAAATTTCGCCTGGGCACGAAGGGGGTTTATGTGCCCAGTAAGCAAGTGGTTAAAATGGGCTAAAACACAAGACTTCTTCCAGGGTAACGAGACTGTTGGTTAACATTTCACAGTTGAATTTAATTGGAAATGTGACGCAACTGGAAATTCCGAGTAAATGTTTGAAAAATGAACATTATGAGAGCAAATACAAAGGAACTGCGTGTGAAGATGTTCATATAACAACCACATTCTTTCCTCTTCAGGGCAGCCAATCTTTACTTCTTGATTGCCTCTTGTTGCACGATGGTTGCCCTCCATGGAGAGTAAAACTCAATTTTCAGCAACTGTTTTTCTAGAGCCTCTTTGTTGCCTAAGCACATCAAGCTCTCCACATTTTTTTTCTCTGCCTGAAACAAAAGGCCGTGAGAGCTGCAGATCTAAAACACTACGGCCCGGATTCACAGACAGCGGCGCACATTTAATGCCGCCGTAGCGTATCTCCTTTACGCTATGCCGACGCAGCGCAGAGAGGCAAGCACTGAATTCACAAAGCCAGTGCTGCCAAATCTGCACTGGGTTTCTTAGGCGTAAGCCGGCGTAGGTGGAAGTGGGCGTGAGCAGGGCCGGATTTGCTCTCCCTGCCGCCCCAAGGCCAGGTTCCACAATGCACCCCCTCCCCGCCAACCAACCCCCCCCCCCAAATCAATGGAAAATGTGCGGCACGATTAGTTCAAATATGTTTTGTTTGTTTTTTTTACTTTTTTTATCACTTTTTTTATTTTTATTTATCTGTAGCTTGTCGCTTACTTTTTTTTAAATTTTTGTATCATTTTCTTATTATTTTTCGTATTCTTTACTTTTTTATTTTATTAATATAATTAATTTTTCTTATTATTTATTTTTTATTAAAAAAAAAATTCACCTAACTTTTTTGCTATCACACAGGAGAAAACTATTTCCTGTGTGATAGCAATTGGAGGTGACACGTTCTCTTTATTGACCCTGTCACCTCCAAAACAGGAGTCCTAGCGCTGTGCTTGAACTCCTGTCACAGCTGAGATGGGAAGAGCACAGCTCTCCCCTCTCACTGTGTACATCGGCAGCAGGGACAGGAGACAGACTCGGTGGCCGGGGGGAGGACGGAGTCCCAAAGACAGAGCCAGCAGAGAGAGGTATGTGGGGTGGGGGGAGAGGGGAGGACGGACGGGAGCACATATTTTACAAGTGATTTTGGCGACATCGCCGCAATCACTTGTTAACGAGCGAGCGGATTTCCCCATAACTTACCGCCCTTAACTGTATGTTCCGGGCATCGGGGACTCCATGCCACTGCTGCCCCCTTGGAGCCCTGCCGCCCCAAGGCCTGGCCTCAGTGGCCTTGTGGGAAATACGGGCCTGGGCGTGAGCCATGCAAATGAGGCGTGACCCCATGCAAATGATGGGCTGAGTCTCAGACAGATGCATATAATGAACGGCACATGCGCCGTCCCGTGGACGCATCCCAGTGCGCATGCTCAGAATCACGTCGGAACTACTCCCTAAGATACGCCAGATCACTGCCTACGGCGTGAATGTAACCTACGCCTAGTCATATTCACGTCCTACGTAAAATACGTCGGCTTGTGTTCCCTGCTGCAGCCATTTGCATGGATGCTGCTGAGTTACACCTCCTTTATGGGGCATAACTTTACGCCGGACGTAGGACTTTACGCGCACTGCGTCGGACAGACGTACGTTCGTGAATCGGCGTATCTCCCTCATTTGCATATGTGAATAGAAAATCAATGGGTGCGCCAAATACATCCAGCGTAAATATGCGCCCACTCTACGCCGGAGTAGGCAAGTTACGTCGGTCGGATGAAGCCTATTTTCAGGCGTATCTTAGTTTCTGAGTCCGGCGCGTAGATACGACGGTGCATATTTGCACTTATGCTGCGTATCTCGAGATACGTCGGCGCAAGTGCTTTGTGAACCCGGGCCCATGCTGTCAGAACTAGTGAGTGTTCACCAGTTTTTTAACCACTTCCTTACTGGGCACTTAAACCCCCCTCCTGCCCAGACCAATTTTCATCTTTCAGCGCTCTCACTCTTTGAATGACAATTGCGCAGTCATACAACGATGTACCCAAATGACATTTTTTTTATCATTATTTCCCCACAAATAGAGCTTTCCTTTGGTGGGTTTTTGATTTTTATTTTTTTGTTAAAAAAAATTAAAAAAGACAGAATAAAAAAAAAAATACAAAACGGTTTTATATTTTGTAATAAAATTTTGCAAACTGGTAGTTTTTCTCCTTTATTGATGTACGCTGATGAGGCTGCGCTGATGGGCACTGATAGACTTCACTGATGGGCACCGGCACTGCGATTCGGCGCAGTGCCGAATCGCAAAAAGGGGCAAGGTCCTTGTAACGGTGGGCACTGAGAGGTGGCACTGGTGGGCACTGAGAGGTGGCACTGGTGGGCACTGAGAGGTGGCATTGATGGGCACTGAGAGGTGGCACTGATGAGTAGCACTGAAGGGCATTCAGTGCCGATCCTGACCTCCCTGGGGCCATGTCACATTAAAGTTGAGATGCGGGGGGCTGCCGAAAATGACATGCCACACTAAAGTTGAGAATCGGGGGGGGGGGGGGGGGTGCTGCCGACAGTGACATTGCCGACAGTGTTCTGCTGTCAGAAATGACATTAAAGTAAGAAGCGGGGGGTGCCTTCTTACCTCTTCTCCCATGCAGCCAGCGAGTTGAGAAGCGGGGTGAGGGGCCGAAAACGACTTCTCACCAGGCGGGGCCTCTAGTGATTTGGGGGGCCCTCCGCAGCTTTGCGGGGCCCAAAGCGGCTTGCATAGTGAGCCTATAGGGCGGATCGGCCCTGAGGGCATTGATAGGTGGCACTGCGAATTGGCACTAATAGGTGGCACAGATAGGTGGCAGTGATGGGCCCTGATCAGCACTTGTAGGTGAGACTGATAGGCAGCACTGCTAGGTGGCACTGATGAGGCACTAATTGACACCACTGGTGGGCATTGATAGGTGGCACTGTTTTGCACTGATGGGCACTGACAGCGGTACCGGTGGGCACTGATGAGGCAGATGTGCCTCTTCCACTCGGGACCGATGTCCCTTACACAAAATCAGTTATCAGCGTGAGGAGAAGAAAAAAAAAAAAAGATTACCAAACTTTTATTTACATCATGTGATCAGCTGTCATTGACCGGCCCCTTACTCGTAATCACCTGAGTCTCAGTGACCACAACGCGTGCTGCAAGTGCCCTACAGGGGGCGCGCGGGGAGTGTGCAAAGGGGAGGACGTCTATTGACGGCCTCCTGGCAATTCAGGTTTGCACTGTAGCTGTCATTTGGCTATAGCGCGGATGTCAAGTGGTTAAATACTATGGCGGGAGTTTGTGCTCTCCATCAATTCACCCTCCATCAAGCAGCCTGCTTCGGTACTTTTCCCAAGCCCATAGTGTGCAATGGAATCAGAGTAAGCAATATCAGTGCAGGAGAGGGGCCTGTAGAAATGTGCAAGACTGAAGGGATGGCAAGCCTAAGGTCTATCTTTATGATGCCAGTGCACTCTGGATCTCTTTTTCTTTTAGTCATTGACACTTGTCAACATAAAAAAAGTAGAAGCAAATATGTAGTCTAAATGAATAGAGGAAGATATTATGTACTGTATATCTTCCTGTATTTGACCAAAGGAAGCAATATTTCCGCTATCTGTATCCTATTTTTATTGCGTAACCTTGTGTTATGTAATGTGATAAGAATAGAGTCTGGTGTACCGAGGATATTATTTATCAACCAGAAAGTTATCAACTTCGTGACCTCATGGACCCTAGCGCACCAGGCTTTCCTGTCCTCCACTGCGTCCCGGATCTTACTTTACCACTTAAGGACCGCCTCCTGCACATATACGTCAGCAGAATGGCATGGCTGGACACAAGCACGTACCTGTATGTCCTCTTTAAGTGCCCAGGTCGCAGTCCGAAGCTCCGTGACCGTGCCGCCGGAGTCCCGCGATCGGTCCCCGGAGCTCAAGAACGGGGAGAGGTGAGTGTAAACACACCTTCCCCGTTCTTCACTGTGGCGCTGCCATTGATCATCTGTTCCCTGATATAGGGAAAGGCGATCAATGACGTCACACGTCCAGCCCCGCCCCCTACAGTTAGAAACACATATGAGGTCACACTTAACTCCTTCATCGCCCCCTAGTGGTTAACTCCCAAACTGGATTGTCATTTTCACAGTAAACAATGCATTTTTATAGCATTTTTTTTTGCTGTGAAGATGACAATGGTCCCAAAAATGTGTCAAAATTGTCCGAAGTGTCCGCCATACTGTAGCATGTCACGAAAAAAAAAATCGCTGATCGCCGACATTAGTAATTAAAAAAAAAAAAAATAGAAATGCAATTAAACTATCCCCTATTTTGTAAACGCTATCATTTTTGCGCAAACCAATCGATAAACGCTTATTGCGATTTTTTTTTTTTAACAAAAATATGTAGAAGAATACGTATCGGCCTAAACTGAGGAAAATTTGTTTTTTTATATATTTTTGGGGGATATTTATTATAGCAAAAAGTAAAAAATATTGAATATTTTTTTCAAAATTGTCGCTCTATTTTTGTTTATAGTGCAAAAAATAAAAACCGCAGAGGTGATCAAATGCCACGAAAAGAAAGCTCTATTTGTGGGAAAAAAGGACGCCAATTTTGTTTTGGAGCCACGTCGCACGACCGCGCAATTGACAGCTAAAGCGGCGCAGTGCCGAATCGCAAAAAGGGGCAAGGTCCTTGTAACGGTCACCACCGTTTACGACCTTCCATCACATCCAAGACAGCTTATCGACACTCCAACAGACAGGACCCAAACCTATTTCATTTGCCCAGAATCAAGACGAGACACAGCTCGGTGCTTGTTCCAAATGTAATGATCCTTTAATGGTTTCTTCTCAGCTTTTTATACAGTACAAGGCATTAAAGCAACAATGAGATCTCCACCCCCCTAATCACACACTAAGGCTAATTACTTAAACATTCTAGACAGGTCGGCACCGGCCTATAATTGTCATGTCTAAGCACTGCACATTCCTTAATTAACTAGGCAGACTTTTCGTCTCCGCATGCAGCTTGACACCTATTCACACCTCTGAGCATCAACAGGTTTTAGACAGTGTTATCACACAATTAAAGGCCTTTCAAAAGCTAGCCTTATTTAACATATTAACAGTCTTCACAGAGAGATGAGTCACTATTGACTGGTTGGGGTCACAATTAACCAACATCTTGCAGTGTCTCAAAATCCTGCAATACGAACTATCAGTGATGTCCCATCTCATGTAATACATGAATTATGATTCACTTGCCACCCCATGCCCAAAGGGCACAGAGTGGACTCAGACCCAAAAGTTATCAGTGACGCTGACACAGGAGTATCCCCCATCCTCACAAAGTCTTTGGGTGTCACGGGTCATTCCGTTACAGTCCTTTACCTGCATTTTGGTCCGGGTCTTAAGTGGTTAAAGGGGTTGTAAAGATAACATTTTTTTCCCCTAAATATCTTCCTTTACCTTAGTGCAGTCCTCCTTCACTTACCTCATCTTTCCATTTTGCTTTTAAATGTCCTTATTTCTTCTGAGAAATCCTCACTTCCTGTTCTTCTGTCTGAAACTCCACACAGTAATGCAAGGCTTTCTCCCTGGTGTGGAGTGTCGTGCTCACCCCCTCCCTTGGACTACGGGAGAGTCAGGACGCCCACTAACACACAGCTCCTTTCTCTATCTGCAACGTAGAGAGCGTCCTGACTCTCCTGTAGTCCAAGGGATGGGGCGAGCACGACACTCCACACCAGGGAGAAAGCCTTGCATTACTGTGTGGAGTTACAGACAGAAGTACAGGAAGTGAGGATTTCTCAGAAGAAATAAGGACATTTAAAAGCAAAATGGAAGGATGAGGTAAGTGAAGGAGGACTACACTAAGGTAAAGGAAGCTATTTAGGAAAAAAAATTACCTTTACAAACCTTTTAACTTCACATAGCTTCTCGCAAACTACTAAAGGGACTTCTTATGACTTTCTCTCACCAATGTCTTTCTTCTTGTCACTCTTCCATAAAGGGCAGATTTGTGGAGAGACCACTAATAGTTGTCCTGTGGACAGATTCTCCCCCCTGCGCTGTGGATCTCTGCAGCTCCTCCAGACTTACTGTACCATGGGCCTCTTGGCTGCTTCTCTGATGAATGCTGTCCTTGCCCGGCCTGGTCAGTTTAGGTGGACAGCCATGTCTTGGTAGGTTGGCAGTTGTGCCATCCAGAGGCGATTTAGTTTGCATGTGCTGCGCTATAAAAGTTTCTCATTCACTCACTCACTTTCCATTTTCGGATGATGGATTGATCAGAGCTCTGTGAGATGTTCAAAGCTTGGGAGATTTTTTTTATAACCTAACCCTGCTTTATACTTCTCCACAACTTTATCCCTGACCTGTCTGGTGTGTTCCTCGACCTTCATGATGCTGTTTGTTCACTAAGATTCTCCAACAAACCTCTGAGGGCTTCACAGAACAGTTGTATGTATACTGAGATTAAATTACACACAGGTGGACTCTATTTACTAATTAGGTGACTTCTGAAGGCAATTGGTTCCACTAGATTTTAGTTAGGAGTATCGGAGTAAAGGGAGCTGAATACAAATTTACCCCCCACACTTTTCACATATTTATTTGTAAAAAAATTGTGGAAACACATTTATCATTTTCCTTCCACTTCACAATTATGTGCCACTTTGTGTTGGTCAATCACATAAAATCTCAATAAAACACATTTACGTTTTTGGTTGTAAGATGACAAAATGTGGAAGATTTCATGGGGTATGAATACTTTTTCAAGGCACTGTAGTTAGATTCTTATCCAAAGGGTCCCTTTGCTATTATTATTATAAAAGATGACTATTTTTAAAGCGTTTTATCATTATTTAAGGACCGGTTTTTGCTAGGAAATATTTTCTCTGATTACAAAAAGTGTAAACTCAAGCCACAGATTGTAATATTTCATTTTGTACACAAGAGGGCGCCAAATCCCTCCATACAACAAAGCGTTGCGCACCTTCAAATATGTATGTCTTTTATTAACTACTGCCTGACCAGGGTGCTGTCATGGATGGACTAGAAAGCTCTATGATCTGAAAGCATTTTTTTTTCTTCCCCACAGTCTGTACTAAAGGATTTAGGCCCAGATTCTCGTATCTGGGCGTAAAACTCCGCGGGCGTAATGTATCTGGTTTACGTTACGCCGCCGCAAGTTTTACAGGCAAGTGCTTTATTCACAAAGAACTTGCCTGTAAAGTTGCGGCGGCGTAGCGTAAATCACCCGGCGCAAGCCCGCCTAATTCAAATTAGCCGGGTAGGGGGCGTGGAGCATTTAAATTAGGCGCGTTCCCGCGCCGAACGTACTGCGCATGCGCCGTCCTGAAAATATCCCAGGGTGCATTGCTCCAAATGACGTCATTGGTTTCGACGTGAACGTAAATGGTGTCCAGACCCATTCACGGACGACTTACGCAAACAACATACATTTTTTAAATTTCGACGCGGGAACGACGGCCATACTTAACATTGGTTGCCCCTCATATAGCAGGGACAACTTTACGCGTCGCAAATCTAACGTAAACGTCGTAACTTCACTCCGTCGACCGCGCGTACGTTCGGGAATTAGCGTATTTTACATACTCGGCAGGGGGAAAACGACGGAGGTGACACCTAGCGGCGAAGAAAAAAAAAATGCATTTAAGATCCGACAGCGTTAGAGCCTTACGCCTGTCGGATCTAATGGATATCTATGCGTAACTGATTCTAAGAATCAGGCGCATAGATACGACGGTCCAGATTAGGACTTACGACGGCGTACATTGCGTTGCGCCGTCGTAAGCCCTTTGAGAATCTGGGCCTTAGAATTCTGAGGAATATTGACTATAAGGCTGTCCATAGACATGAGATGATTGTCGTCTAGGCAATAATGACGAGAGAGGAAAAGGATCACATGTCTATAGAATATCTACAGGCACCTCCTGGCTGACCGATCTCTTATGGGTAATATATATATTGGCATTTCCCAAGGTCGCCATATCCCCATGAGTTGTCAGTCCACCCCTGCCTGTAGTCCAAGGGAGGGGCCGAGCACGACACTCCACACCAGGGTGAAAGCCTCGCATTACGGTGTGGAGTTACAGACCGAAGAACAGGAAGTGAGGATTTCTCAGAAGAAATAAGGACATTTAAAAGCAAAATGGAAGGATGAGGTAAGTGAAGGAGGACTGCACTAAGGTAAAAGAAGCTACAATGACCATTGAACCCCTTTAAAGAATATCTAAAGGTTTGTTTAGAGACCAGGTTTAGGTAAGAAGAGGCCAGTGACTTGTTGGTATGGTTCCTCTATCGAGATGGTTCCTGTAAGGACTGCGCAGGTGCAATCCTTGCCGACGGAAATCTCTGAACCTTGGCATCCCCGTGGATTGGAGGATGTTAAAAAAAGAGCCAGGAGGCAGAGCGAGCGTAGCGAGCCGTCTGAGCGAAGCGAGGACGTGAGGCCGACAGGCCACTTACCCCAAATTCCACATCACCCTGGTGGTTCGGTGATTTCCGTCGGCAAGGATTGCGCCTGCGCAGTCCTTACAGGAACCATCTCGATAGCCGGCACCATATCGTCAGATCACCGGCAACATTGCAGGGGAAAGGGGCACACAGGGGGCCCGGACAGCAGATGGAAGGGGCGAATGTGCTAGAACCAATCCCCATCCAGAATTATGACTTTCAAAAGTTCCCACATATGGTAATTAATCCTCTTCATCTCCCTCCTAGTATAATGAGTGTTTAACTGTTGCAATGTGAGCCCCCAGCCTTTTTCCCCTGAAACTGTACTTTAAGGCTGCATTCACACCTCGGCGTACTGAATCGCGGCGTTTTGTCCCGCAAATTGCGGCGGCGAATATCGGCGTTTTGTACCGCGATTCGCGGCGACAAAACGCCGCGATTGTGAATGCAGCCTCACCCCCTCTATGGAGATGGTTCACATCTCCTATGCCGAATGCCGAAAGACGCCTGAAAAAAAGGTCCGGGACCTTTTTTCAGGCGGCAGGCGTCCGGCGTTCGGCGTGGAGATGTGAACCATCTCCATAGCCGACCATGTAAAATCATCCCTCCAGCGTATGAGGGGCGGCTGCGGCGTCGCGCTTCAGGCGTATATACGCCTAGGTGTGAATGCAGCCTAAATATTGATTGAGTTCTGATTATCACTTATCGGCTTCATAAATACACTATTACACAGAATGGCCAGCAGGTGGCAGTCAGTACTCTCAGTTGCTTTTCAGACTTCGGAGTACGGCGCTTCTAAGAAGAATTTCTGCTAAGTACTCAGAAATCAACGCAAGACTTTCTGGAGAAAAAGTGTAAGATAAACATGCAACTCGTTCACACCAGGTGCATTGATCACCGCAAGGACACACAATTGTTTTCTGTGTGCCCTGTTCATACCATTTAAGTGCATTGGTGTGTATTACATAAAAAATCAGTGGGGTGGATTCACGTAGCTGCGCGCCTAGTTACGGCGGCGCAGCGTATTGTATTTACGCTACGCCGCCGCAACTTACAGGAGCAAGTGCAGTATTCACAAAGCACTTGCTCCGTAAGTTGCGGCGGCGTAGCGTAAATGGGGCCGGCGTAAGCGCGCGTAATTCAAATGTGAAAGGGGGCGTGTTTTATGTAAATATATGATGACCTGACGTCATGCGCCGTCCGTGTACATATCCCAGTGTGCATTGCTCCCAAGTACGGCGCAACGACGTATTGGTTTCGACATGAACGTAAATTACGTACAGCCCTATTCGCGAACAACTTACGCAAACGACGTAAAAAAATTCAAATTTCGAAGCGGGAATGACGTCCATACTTAAAATTGGCTGCGCCTCCTAATAGCAGGAGCAACGTTTTGACGAAAACGAGTTACGCAAACGACGTAAAAAACTACCACCGGGCGCACGTACGTTTGTGAATCAGTAACTATGTAATTAGCATATTCTACGCTGAAAACGACGGGAGTGCCACCTAGCGGCCAGCGTGAGAATGCACCCTAAGATACGACGGCGTAAGAGACTTATGCCAGTCGTATATTAGGCTAATGTCGGCGTATCTTGCTTTCTGAATACAGAAAGAAGATACGCCGGCGCAGATTTGAATTTGCGCAGATTTGAATGGATACACCGGCGTAAATTCTCTCTGAATCCGGCCCAGGATGTATAACATTTTTAATGTGCAAAATAAAAATAAAATCAACACTGCAAAGCCTTGTAACAATGTATTATAGAAGGTGTGTACAACGCACAATAGTGAGCTTGCATTATTTGTACCGTAACACATTCCCGTTGGTGCGAACGGGCCCTTATGCATATTTCTCAGGACAAAAATGCTGTGTATGCAAAACAAAGGGTCTTCATACATCGGGCTCTTGAAGCACAACGGGGTTGATGGATGCATGGGCTACACCCGGAACAGAATTTGTCACCAAAAACAACCAATCAGAGTAATGCCATATTGACCATTCATATGTGTGGCTTAACCACTTAAGACGCGGACCAAAATGCAGGTGAAGGACCCGGCCAGTTTTTGCGATTCGGCACTGCGTCACTTTAACTGACAATTGCGCGGTCGTGCGACGTGGCTCCCAAACAGAATTGGCGTCCTTTTTTCCCACAAATAGAGCTTTCTTTTGGTGGTATTTGATCACCTCTGCGTTTTTTTTTTTTTTTTTTGCGCTATA
Source organism: Rana temporaria (assembly GCF_905171775.1). Classification (NCBI taxonomy): domain Eukaryota; kingdom Metazoa; phylum Chordata; class Amphibia; order Anura; family Ranidae; genus Rana; species Rana temporaria. Next base: position 106,569,954 of record NC_053501.1, read on the forward strand.
AACAAAAATAGAGCCACAATTTTGAAAAAAAAAATCAATATTTTTTACTTTTTGCTATAATAAATATCCCCCAAAAATATATTTAAAAAAAATGTTTTTTTTTTTCCTCAGTTTAGGCCGATACGTATTCTTCTACCTATTTTTGGTAAAAGAAATCGCAATAAGCGTTTATCGATCGGTTTTGCGCAAAATTTATAACGCTTACAAAATAGGGGATAGTTTTATGGCATTTCTATTAATAATTTATTTTTTACTACCAATGGCAGCGATTTTTTTTTTTCGTGACTGCGACATTATGGCGGACACTTTTGACACATTTTTGGGACCATTGTCATTTATACAGCGAAAAGTGCTATAAAAATGCACTGCTTACTGTGAAAATTACACTGTCAGTGAAGGGGTTAACCACTAGGGGGCGCTGTATGGGTTAAGTGTGACCTAATGTGTGTTTCTTACTGTAGGGGGGCGGGGCTGGCCGTGTGACGTCAGTGATCGTTGTTCCCTATATCAGTGAAGAACGGGGAAGGTTTGTTTACACACAGCTCTCCCCGTTCTTCAGCTCCGGTGACCCGATCGCGGGACACCCGGGTTTTTCGCGGTCACGGAGCTTCAGACCGGGTTGCGAGCGTGCCGCTTGCGACCCATGGCTGGGCTCTTAAAGAGGACGTATATATATATGTCCATGTGCCCAGCCGTGCCATTCTGTCGACGTATATAGTCGTGCGGCGGTCCTTAAGTGGTTAACTTGGGTGGGAGGTGTTCAGCTTTAACTGGCCTTGGGTATAGGGAAAGAGTTGCTTTCCAGGTGACAAGGTGTAATTAATGATCGGCCTGAAAGAGAAGGCTTAGACCAGAGCCAGCCTGCTACAGAAAATTAGTCGAGAATCACAAACACATGCTGAGCCCCATAGAAGGACTATCTGTCAGTCGTCAGCCGGGATTATGAAAAGATGGCTCCGTCTGGCCCTCCAATCATTTGAAGCAGATGGAAATCCATCTTTCAGCAGGACAGGACCTCTTCATCATTTTATTATTGCTTTTGGACAGATATAAGAATTCTTTGCCTTAAACATGCACCCGAGTCAAAGATAAAATAGTTCCTCTGACTACTTTTTATCCTTGTCCTGACCTGTGCACCCAGTATCCATGTTCGTGGAATCTCAGCCAAATCTGAGCCAATGAGCCCTGCCATCTCTGGACCCTCTGCAGCCTCACTCACAGGCTTTAGAGCATGGGTGTCCAACCTGCAGCCCTCCCTCCAGGTGTTGTGGAACCTTGCAATGCCTCATGGGCAGTGGCGGCTAGTGCTCAAAATTTTTGGGGGGGTGCAAAGAAAATGAAAAAAAAAAAAAAATCAATTGCAGCCACTGTGCCCATCAAGCGCAGCCACTGTGCCATCAATTGCCATCACTGTGCCATCAAACGCAGCCACTATGCCCATCAAATGCAGCGACTGTGCCCATCAAACGCAGCTACTGTGCCCATCGATTGCTGCCCACTGTGACCATCAAACGCAGCCACTGTGCCCATCTAATGTAGCCACTGTGCCCATGAAGCGCAGTCACTGTGCCCATCAAGCTCAGCCACTGTGCCATCAATTGCCATCACTGTGCCATCAAATGCAGCCACTATGCCCATCAAATGCAGCCACTGTGCCCATCAAACGCAGCTACTGTGCCCATCAATTGCTGCCCACCGTGCCCATCTAATGTAGCCACTGTGCCCATGAAGCGCAGCCACTGTGCCCATCAAGCACAGCCACTGTGCCCATCAAACGCCGCCACTGTATCATCAAATGCAGACACTGTGCCCATCAATTGCTGCCCACTGTGACCATTAAGCGCAGCCACTGTGCCCATCTAATGTAGCCACTGTGCCTGCCCATCAAGCACAGCCACTGTGCCATCAAACGCAGCCACTGTGCCATCAAACGTAGCCACGGTGCCATCAAACGCAGCCACGGTGCCTCCAAACGCAGCCACTATGCCCATCAAATGCAGCCACTGTGCCATCAATTGCCACCACTGTATCATCAAATGCAGCCACTGTCCCCATCAAACGCAGCTACTGTACCCATAAATTGCCACCACTGTGCCATCAAACACAGCTACTGTACCCATCAATTGCTGTCAGTGTGCCCATCAATTGCTGCCACTGTGCCCATCAATTGCTGCTACTGTGCCCATCAATTGCTGCTACTGTGCCCATCAATTGCTGCCAGTGTGCCCATCAATTGCTGCTACTGTGCCCATCAATTGCTGCCAGTGTGCTCATCAATTGCCACTACTGTGCTCATCAATTAATGCCAGTGTGCCCATCAATTGCTAACACTGTGCCCATCAATTGCCACTACTGTGCCCAATTGCTGCGAGGGTAGCCCATCAATTGCCGCTACTGTGCCCCATCAAATGCTGCCAGTGTGCATCCCCTGCCCTCCCGGAACTTACCTGTCTCGGTGGGGCACCGGGTCACGGCGGTGTCCTCCACGCTCCTTGATATGTTCTCCCATCTTCTCTTCCCATCCTCTGCTATGATTGGACACCTGATAGGCGTCCAATCACAGCGCCTGTCGTTTCATCCAATCAGGTGACAGGTAACAGACCCCAGCACCGGATTGGCTGAGAGGTGGTTCACTGTTAGGAAAGCAAATATTCATTCGCTTTCCTAACACAACGCTAAGTGAGCAGCGAGCGCCCAGCATGGCACCCGCTGTTCACCCTTTTGGGCGACGGCTCTTATCAGGTGCTTCCAAAAAACACCCCGCCGCTGTAATTCAGGTGCTCTGCGCCTGAAAAGAGGTCAGACACCTGAACGGGGGGCGGCAACGGCGAACATAGATTGATACAATGCATGAATCTATCTATGGTGATATAGCGGTGCCAGAAAAGGGGAGGGGCAGCGTCCATGCGCCCCTTATGGACGCACCGCCACTGTTGGTCATGCTGCAGAGGCTTGACCAACAGCAGTGTGCTATCATTGCGTGATTATGGCATGAAGACAGGCTCTGGGAAGCTGTTTTTTTACTGCATCAACGGCTCATCATTCAGGACACGTAAAGCATTTTGGCACCTTTCGAAGAGGCGACCAAAATGGTGAGCGGCGTCGAAGTGGGGATTGGCATTACAGTCTCTCTCATGTTCTCTGTACCACACACTGGGCCCTGAAGGCAAAGCAGCAGGAATCAGCTGTCTCAGGGGCCAGCAGGATCCTTTGCCCACTAGCTTGATTCCTGTAAGGCACTGACCATAGGGCCCACCGGGCATAGGGCCGGGACGCATGCCTAGTACATCATGGGACAGACTTTAACAGCTTATAGAATGGCAGTGGGGTGTCAAGTGCTTAGAAAACTGCCACTGACCACCAATGGGGAGCGATTTCTTAAATACCATTGCCTCTGACCATCAACGCAGGAAAGTTAAGGGGTTACTAATGAAAGACGTTTATATAACATTACCTATAACTCCACTGAACAACAATCTATATGCAATTGTTGCGTAAACTGGCACCAATTAATGTCTAAACTGGCACCAACACTAGGGATTATTATTGCGTAAACTGACCCCAATATTGGGCGTTATTACAAAAACTGGCACCAATTCTGGGGGTTATTACTGTGTAACCTGGCACCAATGCTGGCAGTTATTATTGCGTAAACTAGCCCCAATTTCATCCATTATTATTGCAAAAACTGGCACCAATTCTGGGGGTTATTACTGTGTAAACTGGCAACAATGCTGGGGGTTAATATTGGGTAAACTGGTACCAATGCTGGTGGTTATAAGTGCGTAAACTGGCACCAATACTGCAGGTTATTACTGCTTAAAGTGGTTGTAAAGGTTGGTTTTTTGTTTTCTAAATAGGTTCCTTTAACCACTTAATGGCCCCTACGTCGGCAGAAAGGCATGGCTGGGCACAATCACATACCTGTACGTCATCTTTAAGAGCCCAGCCGTGGGGTCACGACCCGGTCCGAAGCTCCGTGACCGCACCCGCGGGAACCGTGGACCTTATTGCCGCCGCCGATTTGAAAAACGTTGCCTGTTCTGATAAGTCTCGATTTCACCTGTGACTTTCAGATGATAGGGTCATAATTTGGTGTAAACAACATGGAAGCATGGATCCAACCTGCCTTGTATTACCAGTTCAGGCTGGTGGGGGTGTAATGGTGGTGGGGGGGATATTTTCTTGGCACACTTTGGGCCCCTTAGTACTAATTGAGCATCATTTAAACCCCACGCCCTACCTGAGTATTGTTGATGACCATGTTCATCCCTTTATGACTACACTGTCCCCATCTTCTGGTGGCTCCTTCCAGCAGGACCATGTCACAAAGCTCCAATCATCTTACCACTGGACAATGAGGTCACTGGACTCCAAGGGCACCAGATCTCATCCAATAGAGCACCTTTGGGATGTGTTGGGGGGGGGGGGGAGCGCTCGCTCATCCCCACCCCCTTTCTTGACCTGCCGGGCTGTGTGCTCGGCTAAGGGTCTGGTATAGATTTTGGGGGAAACCCCACGCCATTTTTTCGACGTAGGGGTTCCCCTTAAAATCTCATTGAAGTCAGATCCGACTTCGGTCTGGTATGCTCTTGGAGGGGGAACCCTTGCCGTTTATTTTTTATTATTTGGTGTGGAGTTCCCCTTCAAGATCATCAGAGCACAAAGTCGGATCAGGCAAGACGGCGATCCGACTTTGATCCAACTTCAATGATATTCAATGGGCTGAAGTAGGATCAAAGTCGGACCAAAGAAGTGCAGGGAGCATTTTCAAAGTCGGACCGACATGTGTCGGACCAGTTAAGACAGCTCTCATAGGGAAACATTGATTCTCACACGTCGTGTGACATGAGCTCCCAATGTCGGAGGGTTTGTTGGACGAGTGTGAACCCGACCTTAAGGAATGTTTGGATCTATGGCACCAAGAATGAAGGCAGTTCTAAAGGCAAAAGGGGGTCCAACCCGATACTAGCAAAGTGAACCTAATAAAGTGTCCAGTGAGAGTATGGCCGGGTACTCACGACCAAACATGTATGGTGAAAGCGGTCCGTCGGACCGTTTTCACCATACATGTCTGCCAGAGGGCTTCTGTACGATGGTTGTACACACCATCGTACAGAAGTCCGCGTGTAAACAATACGCGGGGCGTGTCCGCGGTGTCGCCGCGTCGATGACGCGGTGTCGCCGCGACAATGACACGGCGACGTGGGCGGCCCGCCTTTAAAATGCTTCCACGCATGCGTCGAAGTCATTCGATGCATGCGAGGGACGGCGGGCGCCTGGACATGTACGGTAGGTCTGTACTGACGACCGTACATGTCCGAGCGGGCAGGATTCCAGCGGACTGTTTTAAAACAAGTCCAGGAATATTTGTCTGCTGGGAAAAGGCCCGGCGGGCAAATGTTTGCTGGAATTCGGCCCGCTCGCGCCCACACACGACCAAACATGTCTGCTGAAACTGGCCTGCGGACCAGTTTCAGCAGACATGTTTGGTCGTGAGTATGGGGCCTATGTGTAAACACAAGGGAAGGGGTCTATCATGTATTTTTTTTTTGGGGTCTCTCTAATATTTTACTTTACACTGACCAATCAGAGCAGGATGGGAAGCTCCTTCTTAGAAGGATGTGCAGATAAAATACATCAATTGTTCTCCTGCTCCTCCAGCTCAGAAGTGCCCCCTGGGGACCCCCCCTCCGCTCGGCATGATGGGTAGGATACAGATGGCTGATGAGTGGCTTGGGAGTGTATGGATTATTTCAGAGAGAAAATCAAGAGGTTTGTTGGTGCCGTTCCAGGTTGCTGTCACAGCTCATGACGGATGATAATCATGAGGAAAAGAAGGTGAAGGAAACTTTGTCAACGTCCCGTCCACCTTTACTGTACATCAATATGGATCATTAATAGAAAGAAATATATACGTGTGTTACCCCTGGTAACCAGATTGTAACTGTTGAGTTTAGTTCTGACAGCTGTAATCAAAGCATGGTGTGAAAAATTGTCCAGTGCTGGGACAAGGTCATCTAGTGCCAGGGCAGCGGTGGCCGGCCCATTAGGGGCGCAGGGGTGCCACCCCCTAATCTCCATGCGCCGGCCCCTAATCTCCATGTGCCAGCACCTAATCTCCATGTGCCACCCCCTAATCTCCATGTGCCACCCCCTAATCTCCATGTGCCACCCCCTAATCTCCATGTGCCACCCCCTAATCTCCATGTGCCGGCCCCTAATCTCCATGTGCCGGCCCCTAATCTCTTTGCGCCGGCCCCTAATCTCCATGCGCCACCCCCTAATCTCCATGTGCCACCCCCTAATCTCAATGTGCCACCCCCTAATCTCAATGTGCCACCCCCTAATCTCCATGTGCCGGCCCCTAATCTCCATGCGCCAGCCCCTAATCTCCATGTGCCACCCCCTAATCTCCATGTGGGGTGCCGGACCCATAGATTTCTATGAGTTTTTTTTTTTCAAATAGGTTGGGCTCGAGAAGGCAGAGCATTGTGCCCCGAGCCCACCCACTTGTGAAATTAGCAAATCAATATTCGCTTTTGTCTCTTGGGACAGGAGTTGGGTCTTGAGACCAGATTGTCCGGGAGGAGAAGCCAGTGTTCCATCAGAATAGGTGAACATCCTCTCCCACCCAGACATGGCGCCTTCAGGCCGCTGGTACTTCACCCGGGAGCAGCTAGAACACAATTTGCCATTTTCCCTCCCCGGTGTCATGTGACTTGTTAGTGTTACAAGGTCTCAGGTGTGAATGGGGAGCAGGTGTGGTAAATTTGGTGTTATCGCTCTCACTCACTCCTACTGGTCACTGGAAGTTCAACATGACATCTCATGGCAAAGAAGTCTCTGAGGATCTGAAAAAAATAATTCTTTCTCTACATAAAGATGGTCTCTAGGCTATAAGAAGATAGTCAAGACCCTGAAACTGAGCTGCAGCACGGTGGCCAAGACCATACAGCGGTATAACAGGACGGGTTCCCCTCAGAACAGGCCTCGCCATGGTCCACCAAAGAAGTTGAGGTCACGTGCTCAGTGTCATATACAGAGGTTGTCTTTGGGAAATAGACGTATAAGTGCGGCCAGCATTGCTGCAGTGGTTGAAGGGGTGGGGGGGTCAGCCTGTCAGTGTTTAGACCATACACCGCACACTGCATGAAATTGGTCTGCATGGCTGTCGTCCCAGAAGGAAGCCTCTTCTAAAGATGATGCACAAGAAAGCCTGCAAACAGTTTGCTGAAGACAAGCAGACTAAGGACATGGATTACTGGAACCATGTCCTGTGATCTGATGAGACCGAGATACATTTATTTGGTGTCAGATGGTGTCAGGTGTGTGTGGTGGCAACCAGGTGAGGAGAACAAAGACAAGTGTGTCTTGCCTACAGTGAAGCATGGTGGTGGGAGTGTCATGGTCTGGGGCTGCATGAGTGCTGCCGGCACTGGGGAGCTACAGATCATTGAGGGAACCATGAATGCCAACATATACTGTGACATACTGAAGCAGAGCATGATCCCCTCCCTTCAGAGACTGGACCGCAGGGTAGTATTCCAACATGATAACGACCCCAAACACACCTCCAAGACCACCACTGCCTTGCTAAAGAAGCTGAGGGTAAAGGTGATGGACTGGCCAAGCATGTCTCCAGACCAAAACCCTATTGATCATCTGTGGGGCTCCTCAAACGGAAGGTGGAGGAGCGCAAGATCTCCAACATCCACCACCTCTGTGATGCCATCATGGAGGAGGGGAAGAGGACTCCAGTGGCAACCTGTGAAGCTCTGGTGACCTCCATGCCCAAGAGGGTTAAGGCAGTGCTGGAAAATAATGGCGGCCACACAAAATATTGACACTTTGGGCCCAATTTGGACATTTTCACTTAGGGGTGTACTCACTTTTGTTGCCAGCGGTTTAGACATTAATGGCTGTGTGTTAAGTTATTTTGATGGAACATCTAGTAATGTACACTGTTATACAAGCTGTACACTCACTACACAACATTGTAGATACAAAGGGTCAGATCCACGAAGCAGTTACGCTGGCGTATCTATTGATACGCCGCGTAACTTCTAATTTGCTCCGGCGTATCTTTGTTTTGTATCCACAAAACAAGATACGCCTGAAGCTGGGCTAGATCTGACTGGTGTACGTCTTAGTACGCCGTCGGATCTAAGGTGCATATTTACGCTGGTCGCTAGGTGCCGCTTCCGTCGATTTCCGCGTCGAGTATGCAAATTAGCTAGATACGCCAATCCACAAACGTACGTCCGCCCGGCGCATTTTTTTACGTTGTTTCCGTAAGGCTTTTTTCAGCGTATAGTTACCCCTGCTCTATGAGGCGTACGCAATGTTAAGTATGGATGTCGGGCCAGCGTTGAATGTTCCGTTGTTTCCGTCGTTTGCGTAAAACGTTCGCGAATAGGGCTTTGCGTAGAATTACATTCACGTCGAAAGCATTGGCTTGCTGTGGGTTAATTTGGAGCATGCACACTGGGATACCCCCGCGGACGACGCCGTTAAAAAAGTAAATTAATTAACATAAAACACGCCCACATCTTTGTCATTTGAATTCCGCGCCCTTACGCCGACACATTTACACTACGCCGCCGTAACTTACGGCGCAAATTCTTTCAGGATAAGGAAAATACGCTGTAAGTTACGGCGGCGTAGTGTATCTGAGATACGCTACGCCGGCCGTAAAAATGCGCGGAGGTACGTGGATCTGGTGTAATTTCTTCAGTGGGCCGGATTCAGGTATAATTGCGCTTTTTTTACGGAGGCGCAGGGCAACGTTTTTGCCCTGCGCCCCCGCAATCTTTTTGCGCTGCCCTCGATTCACGGAGCAGAAGCTCCGTAAATTGCGCGGGCGCGCCGGCAAAATACCCGGTGCAAGAGCGCGTAATTTAAATGATCCCGTAGGGGGCGGGAATCATTTAAATTGGGCGCGTTCCCGCGCCGATCGTAGAGCGCATGCTCCGTCGGGAAACTTTCCCGACGTGCATTGCGGCAAATGACGTCGCAAGGACGTCATTTGCTTCAAAGTGAACGTGAATGGCGTCCAGCGCCATTCACGATTCACTTGCGCAAACTACGTAAAATTCAAATTTCGCGACGCGGGAACGACGGGTATACGTAACATGGGCTGCCCCTGCTAATAGCAGGGGCAGCCTTGCGCGAAAACCGCCGTACGTAAACGACGTAAATTGCGTACGCAAGGCTCGCACAACGTTGTGAATCGGTGTTAGTATGCAATTTGCATACTATACGCTGAGCACAACGGGAACGCCACCTAGCGGCCAACGCAAGAATGCAGCCTAAGATATGCGGGCATAAGAGCCTTATGCCGCGCAGATCTTAGGCTGCAGTCGGCGTAATGAGGTTCCTGAATCGGGAGCACTCGTTACGCCGGGGAAAGTAAGCAATTGCGCTGTGTAACCTATGGTTACACAGGCGCAATTGCTTCTTGAATCCGGCCCAATGTATCTATCTATCTATACATGTTTTGTAATTATTATTTTTTGGCTGACTATAGATCTATGTTTGGCTCAAGCATGTTGAAACCACTTACTACCTCTATTGGAAGTCTATTCCAAGCATCACCCAATATGGACCAGCATCCATGTATTTACACGAGAGACACAAATTCCATTTAAATCTTCGTGATTAAATTTGACTTTAACAACCTAATGAGGTAAGAAGGAAGAAGTGCCCGCTGGTAGTTTCTTCCATTGGTACAGTAAGCATTTTTCATTCGGGGTTTAGAAATGGACCACCAATGACGATAGCTAGAATAGTATTCTTACCTCCACCACGCCTGTTGCTACACCACCAATGTGTATACATTTCATGCCTGACAAAGAGGTAATGGGAATTGACGGCAACAAGAATGAGAGAGCTGCAATAAAATGTATTTTCCTTTAAACTCACTCCGAGTTTTACTACAGGTTATAAAGCTTCTGTGTTCCCGGAGGGGCTGTTTTCCATCCAGCACCAATCTATGCATTGGGATCTAACAAAGTGTTGCTAATTAGTTTTACTAATGGTATGCCGGCACAGGCAGCACTTAAGCACCTGTGTGTACAGGCCTGTCAGCAGGACAAAAAAACGCTGACCCACGCTTTTTCCTGGCTATAGTCTCTGTATATAGTCATTCAACAAGAAAGAATTAGAAGTTATAGGACAATATCCCTGATTACAAATTGTGTAGATGTTTATAGACAGTCATAGGGTGCCTTTTACAGACTGGCATTAACCACTTGACCACCAGGCATGTAAACCCACTTAATAACCAGACCAATTTTCAGCTTTCGGTGCTCTCACAATTTGAATGACAATTACTCAGTCATACAACATTGTATCCAAATGAAATTTTCGTCCTTTCTTTCACATAAATAGAGCCTTCTTTTGGTGGTATTTAATCACCGTTGGGTTTTTTATTTTTTGCGCTATAAGAGAAAAAAGACTGAAAATTCTGTAAAAAAAAAAATGAATTTTTCTTTGTTTCTGTTATAAAATGTAGCACATTTAGTATTTGTTCTTCATTCTTTTGCATAAATGTGAAAGATGAAGTTACGCCGAGTAAATAGATACCCAACATGTCACCCTTCAAAATTGCACACGCTTGTGGAATGGCGCCAAACTTTGCTACTTAAAAATCCCCATAGGCGATGTTGCAGGGTATTGTGGGGTATTTCAGAGTATTGTGGGGTATTTCAGAGTATTGTGGGGTATTGCAGAGTATTGTGGGGTATTGCAGAGTATTGTGGGGTATTGCAGAGTAGTGTGGGGTATTGCAGAGTAGTGTGGGGTATTGCAGAGTAGTGTGGGGTATTGCAGAGTAGTGTGGGGTATTGCAGAGTAGTGTGGGGTATTGCAGAGTAGTGTGGGGTATTGCAGAGTACTGTGGGGTATTGCAGAGTACTGTGGGGTATTGCAGAGCATTGCACAGTCTTGGTATGGGGCAGGGATGGCTGAGCAGGGATGGATGGCTGGATCTGTGACTGCAGTTGTCACAGATCCAGCCCACAGCACTCGTGTTGAATCCTCTCTCCCCCCCCCTCCTCTCACACTGTACCATTCGGTACAGAGAGGGGAGGGAGCGATCACGTGGTAAACCACCGCTATCAGCTGCAATTTACCGCGATCCGTGATGCGCCGGGCCTGGAGGTCCGCCAGGTTCCCGTGTGCGCGCCCCAGAGGGCGCGCGGGAGCGCGATTCTGCGAGGACGTCCATGGACGTCCTCCCTGAGTTAAGCAACCACCTTGTAGACATATATTGTCTATAGGGCGGTGAGTAACTGGTTAAAGGAACGCCTAACCTAAATTTAAAGAGTCAAAACAAAAGGGTCAGTCCATCCTATATACCTTGTATTTTTGGTAAAAAAGTTCGATGGGGTCCACACACGATCGGAATTTCCGATAAAAAAAGTCAGATGGACATTTTCCATCGGAAATTCCGATCTTCTAAGATTGCCCTATATGTGGCTCCATCCATCTTCCCATCAACTCTGATCAGCTTCTCTGTCCCTGCTGAAGAAAAGCATCCCCACAAATGATGCTGCCACCACCATGTTTCACGGTGGGGATGGTGTGTTCAGGGCGATGTGCAGTGTTAGTTTTTTGCCACACGTAGCATTTTGCTTTTAGGCAAAAAAGTTTAATTTTGGTCTCATCTGACGAGAGCACCTTCTTCCACATGTTTGCTCTGTCCCCCACATGGCTACTTGCAAACTACTAATGGCATTTCTTATGTCTTTCTTCTTGTCACTCTTCCATAAAGGGCAGATTTGTGGAGAGACCACTAATAGTTGTCCTGTGGGCAGATCCCCCCCCCCCCCTGAGCTGTGGATCTCTGCAACTCCTCCAGAGTTACCATGGGCCTCTTGGCTGCTTCTCTGATGAATGCTCTCCTTGCCCAGCCGGGTCAGTTTAGGTGGACAGCCATGACTTGGTAGGTTTGCAGTTGTGCCATACTCTTTCCATTTTCTGATGATGAATTGAACAGATCTCCGTGAGATGTTCAAAGCTTGGGAGATTATTTTATAACCTAACCCTGCTTTATACTTCTCCACAACTTTATCCCTGACCTGTCTGGTGTGTTCCTTGGCCTTCATGATGCTGTTTGTTCTCTAAGATTCTCTAACAAACCTCTGAGGGCTTCACAGAACAGCTGTACGTATACTGAGATTAGATTACACACAGGTGGACTCTGTTTTCTAATTAGGTGACTTCTGAAGGCAATTGGTTCCACTAGATTTTAGTTAGGGGTATCAGAGTTAAGGGGGGCTGAATACAAATGCCCCCCCCCACACTTTTCACATATTTATTTGTAAATAATTTGGAAAACCATTTATCATTTTCCTTCCACTTCACAATTATGTGCCACTTTGTGTTGGTCCATCACATAAAATCCCAATAAAATACATTTATGTTTTTAGTCATAACCTGACAAAATGTGGAAAATGTCAAGGGGTATGAATACTTTTTCAAGACACTGTACTCATTGGCGTAGCATAAGGGGTTGTAGGGATCACAATCACAACCCCAACCCTAGCTCCAGGGGGCCCCTGCAGCCTCCCTGTCATCCGATCTACCCAAGGGCCCCACAGCCGCGCTCCAGTACTGGGCTTCCACTTTGCCTTCCACTGTCCACACCCCTTTGTTTTCATTGGCTGGGTACAAGCTGTGAGCCATTTCCTGCATGGAGGGGAGCACAGGGTGAGAACAGCCCAGGGACCAGGTCAACTTTTGCATCGGGCCCACAAGCTTCAAGCTACGCCTGTACTGTACTGCTTTATCAGTGGCCCGCCCGTAGACATGAAGCGGTTGCAAAGAGGCCGCAGGAGATCAGTAGCACTGAGATGTAACAAAGGATGGTAAAAGGTTAAAACAATGATTTTCTTAATAATAAAATAGTAACTACCGTATATACTTGAGTATAAGCCGAGTTTTTCAGCACATTTTGTTTTGTGCTGAAAATGCCCCCCTCGGCTTATACTCGAGTCACCTTTTTGCGCCTGATCTCCCGGACTTTGGGGACCCGGTACCGGCCGTAGGTCCCCTGGACCCCAAACTTGGCACACTCTTTCTCTACAAGTGTACAAAGTTTGTTGCCTGGGGGACCTATGGCCGGGGAGCACTGATTTTTCAAATGCGGTCACCTCTTCCATAGACTCCCATGTTAAACGGTTATTTCTCCTGTAAGTTTGGGGACCTTGTACCAGCTGCCTGTAAGTCCCCTGGACATGTAGCCCTAGTTCTCCTCTACAAGTGTGCAAAGTTTGCTGTCTGGGGTACCTACGGCCGGAGAGCATCGATTTTTCAAAGCTGGGCACCCCTTCTATATACTCCCATGTTAAACGTAAGTCTAGGCATGGACACAGTGAAGCATGGACACAGTGAGGCATGGGCACAGTGAGGCATGGGCACAGTGAGGCATGGACACAGTGAGGCATGGACACAGTGAGGCATGGGCACAGTGAGGCATGGACACAGTGAGGCATGGGCACAGTGAGGCATGGACACAGTGAGGCATGGACACAGTGAGGCATGGGCACAGTGAGGCATGGGCACAGTGAGGTACAGTATGGGCATAGTGAGGCATGGGCACAGTGAGGCATGGGCACAGTGAGGCATGGGCACAGTGAGGCATGGACACAGTGAGGCATGGGCACAGTGAGGCATGGGCACAGTGAGGTACAGTATGGGCATAGTGAGGCATGGACACAGTGAGGCATGGACACAGTGAGGCATGGGCACAGTGAGGTACAGTATGGGCATAGTGAGGCATGGGCACAGTGAGGCATGGGCACAGTGAGGTACAGTATGGGCATAGTGAGGCATGGACATAGTGGGGCATGAACACAGTGAGGCATGGGTGCAGCGTCCCACTCAGGACATGTGGGAACTGCAAACGTATTACTTCTTTGTCATTGCTATATTGCATGTCATTTTGCATTGCTATACCTGTGGTATCCCTGTTCATAGGCTGGTCAAGTGTGCTTCATACTTCCCACCACAAGATGGGGATAGCACCACTCTGGGATATCTATCCCAGCTCAGGTTTATCTGTGGTCAGTTGTTCAGGACAGGAAGTGAGTGTGCAGAGAGAAAGCAGAATGTGAAGGTGAGAGAGGAGGTCAGTCCAGAGAAGGGACAAATTTGAACTGCTAAAATCAAAGGATAAAAGCCACTATACGGCAGCAAAGACCTTTGAGTATAAAGGTGAAGGATTTATTAGCCTCCGGCAACCTCACCAATGTCACTGGATTCAAAAGAGACCAGGAACAAGTAAGCATTATACTGAACCACAGTGTCACGGAACCATGAACCAGACGTACAACAAGAGATAAGTGAAAATAAGAAGGCTTTATTGAAAATCAAGCTGTAAAGCAAAAGTCCAAACGGATGGTTAAACAGAGTCTTGCGAAGCCAGAGGTCAGGAACCAGCAGGGAAGTCAGACGAAGCCAGGATCAGGAACCAGCAGGGAAGTCAGACGAAGCCAGGATCTGAACCAGAAGCAGCAGCAGTCTTAGAAGCATGTGAACACAGGAGGACCAAGCAAGGAACTGAAGCCACAGAGCTCCTATATATGTGAGCCAGGCATCCAGCTCCTCCCAGTGGGAAGGAGGAGCCGCAGGGTGGGAGGCTACAAGAGTCCCAGAAACCAAGATGGCCGCCAGCACATGTCAAACGAAGGAGACAGGAGAGAGGTAAGACCATGACAGTACCTCCCCCTCAAGGGCCCCTCCTCCGCGGTGCAAAAAACGGTTTCTGAGGGAAACGTGCGTGGAAGGCTCGGAGCAAGGCAGGAGCATGGACATCTGCGGAGGGAACCCAGGAACGCTCCTCTGGACCGTAACCACGCCAGTGGACCAAAAACTGTACCCGACCGCGGACCAGGCGTGAGTCCAGGATATTGCTCACCTCATACTCCTCATGATTGCCCACTTGGACCGGACGAGGCCGAGGAACCGAGGAAGTGAAGCGATTGCACACCAGTGGCTTCAACAGGGAGACATGAAACACGTTGGAGATCCGCATGCCAGGAGGAAGCGCAAGGGCATAGGCTACCGGGTTTACCCTGCGAAGCACTCGGAAGGGACCAACAAAGCGAGGAGCCAGCTTGGGAGTGGGCACTCGAAGGTTGAGGTTGCGAGTGGACAACCATACACGGTCTCCGACCTGGTAGGAAGGAGCAGGCGCTCGTCTGCGATCAGCCTGGAGTCTCTGGCGCTGCGCAGAGACCTCAAGGGACTTCTGGATCTGTACCCAAGAGGCGCGTAGGACGGAAAGGTGATCCTCCACAGCCGGAATATCCTGGGGAGAGAATGCCTCCGGTAACACGGCAGGTTGGAACCCATAATTGGCCATGAAGGGAGACGTCCCAGAGGAAGAGTTCACCGCCGTGTTCCTGGCAAACTCAGCCCAAGGCAGGAGGTCAACCCAATTGTCCTGGTGATCGGAGACATAGCAACGAAGGAATTGCTCCAAGGCCTGATTGGATCGTTCTGCGGCCCCATTGGACTGAGGGTGGTAGGCCGAGGAGAAGGAGAGATGAATCCCCAACTGGGAGCAAAAGGCGCGCCAGAACCTGGACACAAACTGACTCCCCCGATCCGACACTATCTCCTTGGGCAAACCGTGCAACCGGAAGACCTCCCAGGCAAAAATCGTGGCCAATTCTTGTGCAGAGGGTAACTTCTTGAGAGGAACACAGTGGCACATTTTGGAAAACCGATCCACAATCATGAGAATGACCGTATGGCCTCGGGATGCAGGGAGATCCACAATGAAATCCATCCCCAGGTGTGACCATGGGCGCTCCCCGGTGGCTATGGGTTGCAGCAGGCCCAACGGAAGGTGCCGAGGGGACTTACTCTGGGCACAAACGGAGCATGCCGCTACATATGCGGCGATGTCGGAAGGTAGGGAAGGCCACCAGAACAGACGTGAAACAGCCCAGGACAGCTGATTCTTACCAGGATGCCCCGCGGTCTTGGAGTTATGGTAGGTTCGCAACAACCGAGTGCGCAACTCCTCAGGCACAAAACATCTGCCGTTGGGTCTCCCAGAGGGAGCACCAGATTGAGCCGCCAAAATCTGCTCACCAAGGGGAGAGGTCAGGCTGGTGCGAATGGCGGCCAGGATCTGATTCGGAGGTATGACCGAAGTCGGTATAGATTCCTCCCTGGACAGCTCGGAGTACTGCCGTGATAAGGCATCCGCCCTGATGTTCTTGGAACCGGGTAGGTAGGAGACCACATAATTAAAACGTGACAAGAACAGAGCCCATCTGGCCTGACGTGGTGTCAATCTCTTGGCCTCAGAAAGGTAGGTCAGATTCTTGTGGTCCGTCAGGATGAGAACCGGAACCACGGAGCCCTCGAGCAAGTGCCTCCACTCCTTGAGAGCCTGCACTATGGCCAATAACTCCCTGTCACCAATCTGATAGTTGCACTCCGCGGGTGACAGTTTCCGGGAGTAAAACCCACAAGGAAGCAGCGGACCCTCTGGTGTTCTACGCTGAGACAGAAGGGCGCCTACTCCCGTCTCAGATGCGTCCACCTCGAGGACAAAGGGCAACCCAGGGTTGGGATGAGACAGAATCGGGCCCGACACAAAGGCGGATTTTAGGGCCTCAAAAGCCCGGATGGCCTCGAGCGGCCAGACCTGGGAATTACTGCCCTTCCTGGTCAGATCCGTGAGAGGCTTGGCCAGCATGGAGAAGTCCCTGATGAACTTCCGATAATAATTGGCGAAGCCCAAAAAGCGCTGCAAGGAACGAAGACCACTGGGCTGAGGCCACTGTAAGACAGCCGAAACCTTCTCAGGGTCCATGGAGAACCCCTCAGCGGAAATGATGTAACCTAAGAAGGTTACCTGGGATCGGTGAAATTCGCATTTCTCAAGCTTACCGAACAGCTTGTTCTCTCGTAACCGTTGCAACACTCGCTTGACATCCAGAATGTGGGCCTCCATGGATTCAGAGTATACCAAGATGTCATCCAAATAGACCACCACACACTGCTGCAACAGGTCACGGAAAACATCGTTGATGAATTCCTGAAAGACTGCGGGCGCATTGCACAACCCAAAGGGCATAACCAAGGATTCATAATGACCGGTCCTGGTGTTAAACGCGGTCTTCCACTCATCGCCCGCCTTGATCCTTACCAGGTTATATGCCGCCCTCAAGTCGAGTTTGGTAAAGACCGTGGCCCCCTTAAGGCGATCGAACAGCTCGGAAATCAAGGGTATCGGGTAAGCGTTCTTGATCGTGATGCGATTAAGGCCCCTGTAATCGATGCAAGGCCTCAACTCACCGCCCTTCTTTTTCACAAAGAAAAATCCAGCCCCTGCCGGGGACGAGGATTTGCGAATGTGACCACGGGACAGCGCCTCCATCACGTACTCCTCCATGGCCTCATTCTCCGCAACCGACAGTGGATAGACCCTGCCGCGAGGAGGAACGGCACCAGGTTGTAACACTATGGCACAATCGTATGGGCGGTGCGGAGGTAGGGCAACTGCGCGCACCTTATCGAATACATCCCGGTACTCCTCGTATTCAGGAGGCAACAGAGAGTCCGAGGAAGTACACAGCAACTTGACAGGCCCATGGATGCAACTAGCCCCACACTGTGGTGACCATGAGAGGATCTCGGCCGATCTCCAGTCAAAAGTCGGATTATGCTTCTGGAGCCAGGGGTACCCCAAGACCACCGAGTAGTGTGGAGACGAAATAACCTGGAAGCAGACTGACTCTCTGTGAACGGCACCAATGGCTATCCCCACTGGAAGGGTCTCATGAGTCACGTGTGACGGCTGGAGGGGTCTGCCGTCTATCGCCTCTAGAGCCAGCGGGGAACCTCGAGCCTGCAGAGGAATGGAATTGGCGGCAGCGAACTCACTATCAATGAAAAAACCACCAGCACCAGAGTCCACCAACTCCTGGGTCGTCACCGAGCCCCCGACCCAGGAGAGGACAACAGTGATCAGTGGTTTATCAACACGGGAAACCGGGGACGAGGAGACTCCACCCAAGATCTGCCCCCGACAGGATCTCAGGTGCGAGCGTTTCCCGGACGGTTCGGACATGCCAACCGAAAATGCCCACCGAGACCACAGTACGTGCATCGGCCCTCGCGTCTCCGGAGTACCCTCTCCCCCTCGGACAGGCGAGCAAACCCCAGCTGCATGGGTTCACCCCCAGACAAGTCAACCCCAGGAGGCGTGGGAGGAGAGGGAGGCACGGGTGGGACAGCAAACGTAGGCGCCAAACTGTTAGGAGGCCTCCGCAGGCTCTCCTTAAAGGAAGGTCTCTCCCTGAGTCTGGTGTCAATCAAAATCAGGAAAGAAATAAGAGCCTCGAGCTCCACTGGTAGGTCCTTAGCTGCAACCTCATCCTTCAAGGCATCCGAGAGACCATGAGAGAAAGCAGCGACCAGAGCCTCATTATTCCAGCCCACCTCTGCTGCCAGGGTACGAAACTCAATGGCGTATTCGGCTACGGATCGTGAACCCTGTCTGACGGACATAAGGAGCTTCGCAGCAGAGGCGGCGCGAGCCGGCACATCGAATACCTTCCGAAGAGAAGCAACAAAACCGGAAAACTCGGCAACCACCGGATTGTTGTTCTCCCATAAAGGGCTGGCCCAGGCCAAGGCCTTGTCCGAGAGCAGCGAGATCAAGAAGCCCACCTTTGATCTCTCAGTGGGAAAGGCATGTGGCAGCAACTCGAAATAAATGCCCACTTGGTTAAGGAAACCTCGGCACTGAGTTGGCTCTCCCCCAAATCGCTGTGGAAGGGGGGCAGAACCGGTCATACCCCGAAACACCGCAGGCGCAACAACAGGTGTCGGGGTAGACTCTGGCGCAACAACCGGAGCGGCAGTAGGAGCGGGCCCAGGAGCGACAACCGACCTATCGGCAACGGGAGCGAAATGAGCCGTGCGTTCAAGCAGGGTTTGCAACGCCACGGCGAACTGACCCAACAGGTAATCCTGCTGATCAAGTCTGGCAACCAGCGTGGGTAGCGAGAATGGCCCTGTACCGTCAGAATTCATGGCTTGGTCCTAATGTCACGGAACCATGAACCAGACGTACAACAAGAGATAAGTGAAAATAAGAAGGCTTTATTGAAAATCAAGCTGTAAAGCAAAAGTCCAAACGGATGGTTAAACAGAGTCTTGCGAAGCCAGAGGTCAGGAACCAGAAGGGTAGTCGGACGAAGCCAGGATCAGGAACCAGCAGGGAAGTCAGACGAAGCCAGGATCAGGAACCAGCAGGGAAGTCAGACGAAGCCAGGATCGGAACCAGAAGCAGCAGCAGTCTTAGAAGCATGTGAACACAGGAGGACCAAGCAAGGAACTGAAGCCACAGAGCTCCTATATATGTGAGCCAGGCATCCAGCTCCTCCCAGTGGGAAGGAGGAGCCGCAGGGTGGGAGGCTACAAGAGTCCCAGAAACCAAGATGGCCGCCAGCACATGTCAAACGAAGGAGACAGGAGAGAGGTAAGACCATGACACACAGCCTGAGTCCAGGCCTACTAAAGCCTATTAGCAGTGGATCAGCAGAACTCCTCGATTTACCCAGAGACTGTATTCTAACTGGATGTTTGTACTGCAACCAAAACCAATCACAGTAAAAGTTGTATCCTACCACTGCCTACCTCATTCTTCAACATTGCTACTACAACTGGTTGTACCACCATTAACGGTACTGGCGTCATGACAAATACCATCAAGGGACCCAGCCGCCACAAGCACTCTAAACACCCCTGTCATCACGGGCACCTCAACCACCATCTTGGCTGGCGTTTCCCTATCACAGAGCGTGCCCCGGAAGATTTTGTGCTGTCTTCCTCTTCACTGTGCGACCGGCCCAGGGAGGCTTTCTGCTAACCGTGAGTAAACCGATGAACTGTATTATTGCTGTCTCTCATCGGCCCACCGTGCACCTCACGTGTTCCCCTGCGGTTCTGGCTCATCGCATGGGCACAGTGAGGTATGGGCAGAAAGAGGCATGGGCACAGTGAGGTACAGTATGGGCATAGTGAGGCATGGACACGGTGAGGTATGGGCACAGTGAGGTATGGGCAGAAAGAGGCATGGGCACAGTGAGGTATGGGCATAGTGAGGCATGGGCATAGTGAGGCATGGGCATAGTGAGGCATGGACACAGTGAGGCATGGACACAGTGAGGTATGGGCATAGTGAGGCATGGGCACAGTGAGGCATGGGCACAGTGAGGCATGGGCACAGTGAGGTATGGGCACAGAGAGGTATGGGCAGAAAGAGGCATGGGCACAGTGAGGTATGGGCATAGTGAGGCATGGGCACAGTGAGTTATGGGCATAGTGAGGCATGGGCACAGTGAGGCATGCAGATGGACACCCTAGGCTTATACTCGAGTGAATACATTTTCCCAGTTTTTTGGTGGTAAAATTAGGTGCCTCGGCTTATATTCGGGTCGGCTTATACTCGAGTATATACGGTATTTATAATACACAATGCTTTAGAAAAAAAATGTCTACTTTATTAACCACTTAAGGACCGCCTCCTGCACATATATGTCGGCAGGATGGCACGGCTGGGCACAGGCACGTACATGTACGTTGCCTTTAAGAGCCCAGCCGTGGGCCGGGTGCGCTGCAGTCCGAAGCTCCGTGACCGCGGCCACGGGACCCGCGGAACCGATCGCCACCGCTGTCCCGCGATCGGTCACAGGAGCTGAAGAACGGGGAGAGGTGAGTGTAAACACACCTTCCCCGTTCTTCACAGTGGCGCTGTCAGGGATCGTCTGTTCCATGGTATAGGGAAAGACGATCAGTGACGTTACACGTCCAGCCCCGCCCCCCTACAGTTAGAAACACATATGAGGTCACACCTAACCCCTTCAGCGCCCCCTAGTGGTTAACTCCCAAACTGCAATTGTCATTTTCACAGTAATCAGTGCATTTTTATAGCACTTTTTGCTGTGAGAATGACAATGGTCCCAAAAATGTGTCAAAATTGTCCGATGTGTCCGCTGTAATGTCGCAGACACAAAAAAACTTGCTGATCGCTGCGATTAGTAGTAAAACATTTTTTTATAATGCTGCCATAAAACTATCCCCTATTTTGTAAACAATATAAATTTTGCGCAAACCAATTGTTAAACGCTTATTGTGATTTTTTTTTTTTTTTTTACCAAAAATATGTAGAAGAATACGTATCGGCATAAACTGAGGAAAAAAATATTTTTTTTATATCTTTTTTGGGTGATATTTATTATAGCAAAAAGTAAAAAAATATTGCATTTTTTTCAAAATTGTCGCTCTATTTTTGTTTATAGCGCAAAAAATAAAAACGCAGAGGTGATCAAATACCACCAAAAGAAAGCTCTATTTGTGGGAAAAAAACAAGCGCCAATTGTGTTTGGGAGCCACGTCGCACAATCGCGCAATTGTCAGTTAAATTGACACAGTGCCGAATCGCAAAAAATGGCAAGGTCCTTAACCTGCATATTGGTCCGGGTCTTAAGTGGTGAAAGCTGTAGCTCATATCTTCATCACATGTAACAGTTTTTTTATTTGCGCACCAAGGAAAGAAAGTGATGAGTAATTTGCAAGCCTTGGCGGTATGTTCCCAAATGATGAGGTCCTACAGGAATGTCTGCGATTATTCAGCTAAAAGCTCTAATTACTGTTCGCAGTTCTTTATCATCCAGAAGACCCCCCCCTTCCATCTCCCCTTATACATCTGCTGGAGGCCTCGGACCTCTCCGTATTCATCACAATTACCATAAAGTGCACCTATAATGCGTCATTAGCAAAAATTGATGACTGTTCATGAGATCTGGAGAGGGGGGGGGGGGGGGGGGGAGATGGACGGAAGGAAAATAAATTTAGACTACTGAGTTACAAAATCGTATTCCCTGCAGTCCCTGTGGCCCTAATTTACAACGGGATGAAAGCCGGGACAGCACTCTACTGGAATGCCCGGTGGCTCCAGTTTTGGGTCATCTAAGAGCAATTCCACCACAGATACAGTATGATCGCATCCGAGAAAGATGTATACTGTCAGTGCTGTGAAAAAGTATTTGCCCCCTTCCTAATTTTTTTGCATATTTGTCTCACTTAAATAATTCAGATCATCAAATACATTTTAACCACTTGCTTACTGGGCACATATACCCCCTTCCTGCGCAAGCAAAATTTCAGCTTTCGGCACTGTGTCGCTTTAACAGACAATTGCGCGGTCGTGCGACGTGGCTCCCAAACAAAATCTACGTCCTTTTTTTCCCACAAATAGAGCTTTCCTTTGGTGGTATTTGATCACCTCTGCGGTTTTTATTTTTTGCGCTATAAACAAAAAAAGGGAGACAATTTTGAAAAAAACACAATATTTTTTACATTTTGCTATAATAAATATCCCACATTTCTTTTTTTTTTACATATTTTTTCTCAGTTTATGCCGATGTATTCTTCTATATATTTTTGGTAAATAAAAATCGCAGTAAGCGTATAGTGATTGGTTTGCGCAAAAGTTTACAAAATAGGGGATAGTTTTATTGCATTTTTATTAATATTTTTTTTTTACTAGTAATGGCGGCGATCAGCGATTTGTATCGCAACTGCGACATTATGGCGGACACATCAGAGACTTTTGACACATTTTTGGGACCATTGTCATTTTCACAGCGAAAAGTGCTATAAAAATGCACTGATTACTGTGAAAATGACAATGGCGGTGAAGAGGTTAACCACTAGGGGGCGCTAAGGGGTTAAGTGTGTCCTATTGTGTGATTCTTACTGTAGGGGGCGTGGCTGGACGTGTGACGTCACTGATCGTCGTTCCCTATGACAGGGAACAGACAATCAGTGTCATTGCCACAGAGAAGAACGGGGAAGGTGTGTTTACACTCACCTCTTCCCGTTCTTCAGCTCCTGTGACCCGATTGTGGGACACCGGCGGCAATCGGGTCTGCGAGTCTCCGCGGTCACGGAGCTCAGGACTAGGTCACGCGTGCGACCCGCGGCTGGGCTCTTAGGCTGCATTCACACCTGAGCGTTTTGTCGCCTGAAGCGTGACACTCAAAAACGCTAGAGGGGAAAAAATACATTATTCTCTATGGAGATGGTTCACATCTCCACTCCAAAATGCCTGAAGCTCAAACAAGTTCCGGACCCTTTTTTTGTCACGCGAATCGGGCGGTTTGGGCGTTTTTGAGCGTTTCTATTTCCCATAGAAAGTAATGGAAACGCTCGATTCAAGCGACTGGCGCTTTAATCAATAGAACATTTCACCCAGGTAGAAGATAAAAAAAATCTACCAACATAGCAACAAGTGATGAAAAGATGATCATTTTTCCTATTGGCTAAAATAAAAAACGTTGAAGTACAAAAACGTCGGACGACGCTGTATGCAAATGCGCAAATAAGCATGAATACGTGCGACAAAACGCCGGAAAAAACGACCGAACGACCTATGCTCAGGTGTGAATGCAGCCTTAAAGGCGACATACCTGTACGTGCTTGTGCCCTTCTGCCGACATATATCGGCGTGAAGGGGTCCACAAGTGGTTAATATTACAGAAAGATAACCCAAGTAAATCCAAAATGCATTTTTTTCATGAAAATGTCATTTATTAACCGCTTGCCAACCGCTGCACGACTATTTATGTTGGCAGAATGGCACGGCTGCGCATATGGACATACCCGTCCCCTTTAAGACGCGGGGTCCAAGGGTCCCCATTAGTGTCCCCCTTCCATTAGTGCCCCCATCAGAGTCTCCCTTAATACTGTAAGTCCCCTGCTCCTGTAAATACCGGGACACTCCATTGGTTGCTAGAATACCGGTGGGACAAGCGAAGACCACAGGACGCCTCTACTGACCTAAATCCTCAATCACTGCACACTGAGGATACACCACTGACCTTCGCTATGGGGGCCAAATAAAACCTCATAGAGGCTAGATGTGGCCCACGGGCCGTAGTTTGGAGACCCCCCTTCGTTAGGAGATCATTATATCAAAGAGTTTTTTTTTTAAATGCTTCCTATTGTTCTAAGAGGTGCTTAAATCAGGCCGTATGGATGCTGACAGCCCCAAGCAAAAATCGCTGACTTGGCAAGTTAGAGTCCGCGAAGAAGCTTTATTTACAGTTCTCATTTACCACATCTAAAACTTTTAAATGAGGAAATTGAGAGCAAAAAAAAAAAAAAAAAGAATCTATATCGACCTTGGTTTCTCTGGGCCTTCTCTCTGCTTAGGCCTTAAGTACCGTACGTAGGGAGAAATCTCATTTTGCGGTACGGAGAGGGTGGGGATTTTAACCTTTTGGGTCTTCGGATGGAGCCGACCGTTAATTACATCTCACCGAGTTATGCACTTCAGTGGTTTTAGATGGATAGAAACTTTACATTTGTACCGCGGTGGGGAGAGAGAGAGGGAGGAGAAAAAAAAATAGAGTCCACTTAAACTGATTTAACCATCGACTCATCGGTGCCGGTAAAAAGCCTCGTCATCCACATTTTCTAAGGAAGAAGAAGACGAAGGCCCGTCTTGCGGTGTGAGGGTATTTCAAGCCTATTTTACCTCATTTTATAAACAGAAAGTGGAAATTCATTAATTCCTCCATAACGCCTACCACTAAATCGGAGGAGAGCGCTTGGGTTGCTCAGAGCAAGAAAACCAACGGGGAATATCGGAGAAAATATTTATACTCCGGACAACCTTTTTTTTTTTTCTACAAAAAAAAAAGAAAAGAAAAATTACAATATCATCTATTTTCTTACAGGAAGCATTACTTAAAATCTCCTTCAGTCAGACTTCTATTCACTTCTGGAATTAATGATTTTTCACCCGTCCCCTAGGGATGAGTATAATCGGACGTTTTTATTTATTTTTTTACGTTTCTGCAAAAAATTCAGAGATTTCTTGAAAATGTTGCTATTTTGAAGAAATGCATTGGTGTCAATGGGGAAGCTGAAAGAACCTTGGAAAATGAATTGTGGATATGTTTTGCTGTGTCTGTATAAAATAATAAAATAATAATAAATACAAATAATAAATAATAATAATAATGATAAAAAAAATACTAAAAATCCTGATAACCTCCCCAAAATAGTATAGTGTCACTATGGTAACTGCTCTGGTCAGAGTATGTAAAATAAAAAATGTAAAAAAAATATATATATATATATATATATATATATATATATATATATATATATATATATATATATATATATATATACACATATATAGATATATATATTACGTGCTGTCACTAGTCAGTACGCCTGATCACCACCCCAAAATTGTACAGTGTCACTATGGTAGCACTGCTCTGGTCAAAGTATGTAAAAAATGTAAAAAAAAAAAGAAAATGCTAAATAAATATATATATATATATATATATATATATATATATATATATATATATATATATATATATATATTTTATCTGATGTCAAGGGGTGTTGCCATCCAGGGCCCTGTGAACCTCTGGGCCCTTTAATAAAAAGAAGAAAAAAAGAAAGAAAAAATATATAAAAAAAAAATATTTTTTTTATTTAAAAATAAAGGGGGGGGGGGGGGGGTGCCATCATTAATAAAAAAAATATCTTTTTTTTATATAAAAAAATCATTCATCATTGCCATCATTAATAAAAAAAATGAAAGAAAAAAAATATATATATAAAAAAAAAATATATATATATATATATATATATATATATATATATATATATATATATATATATATATATATATATATATATATATATATACAAAAAAAAGGGGGGATTGCCATCCGGGGCCCTGGGGGCCTCTGGGCCTTTAAAAAAAAAAAAAGAAATAATATATATATATATATATATATAAAAAATATATATATATATAAAAAATGTGGATTGCCATCCGGGGCCATGGGGACCTCTGGGCCTTTTAAAAAAAAAGAAATAAAAAAAATATATATAAAAAAAAAAGGGGGATTGCCCTCCGGGCCCCTGGGGACCTCTGGGCCCTTTAATAAAAACAAAACAAAGAAAATATATATAAAAAAAGGGCTCTGGGCCCTTTAATAATAAAAAATATATATATATATATATATATATATATATATATATATATATATATATAAAAAAAACTCGGGCCCCTTACAAAAAAAAATTAAATAAAAAAATTAAATAATTTAAAATAAAGGGGGTTGCCATCCGGGCCCCTGGGTACCTCTGGGCCCCTTACAGGTGTACTGCCTGTACCCCCCTGATGGTGGCCCTGGCTACCTTGGTTTATATACTAGCTGCTGGGCTCCCAAGACCAACATTTTCTTTGGTAGTATGTTTTTTCCCGTTCCTATTCCCTCGTTATACATACACTTTCATATAAACGGTTTGGGCTATAGATACACGTTAACGTCACGTCTGTAATGACTTTCTCGGGCAAATGCTACAGCAATAAATCTAAATGCACGCTCGCCGCCGGTGTAATTCCGGGGGGTTTGGAGAAATAGCTCTGTAGATCTGTCAGTCTAAATTCAAAGGCCTTTGGTAGAGGAAGGAACCTTTGCATCGTCCATGCATTTACGGGGAGTTTTATGTCACATCAGTCTGTAGTAGAAGCCACTCTGTGTCAGACAAGATCCATTACACCCGGCTCTGGCCTCAGCCCTGACCTGCAATCAGACTCTCAGTGGGGTCTGGGGAAACGTCTCTGTGCAGCCATTCAAATGGAGCCTTCATTCTCGGGAACATCACTGCAGTACATTATATAGATAGCATTTAGCGCCTTTAGAGCCCTTATTTATCAGCCTAGCAAGCCTCCTCGGGGCAATTTCAGAAGATCTTTGGTGGGGGAGGGGGGGGGGGTGGACGGCTTCCGCTCCCGGGGCTGTATCTCCTGGACGTTGGCTAAGAAATCAATTCTGCTCAAGGCCTGAACTGTCCTAATGCGCTCCGTTATAATTGCGATTATTTGTAATTACACACTCGAAGATCGCGTCTTTTAAAGTCAAATCTCCTGCCCAATAGATCAATATTTTTTCCAGGAACCGGTGTGGAAGGATGGAGGATCCGGCTGGGGTTTTGCTTTTTTAACCACTTGCCGGCCGCTGCACACACATAGGGGCAGATTCACATAGATTTAGAAAGGCGCAGCATATCAGAGATACGCTACGCCGCCGTATCTTACCTGGCTTTAAGTCAAATCCAGGAAGATTTCGCGCGTAATTCAAATCGGCGGGTAGGGGGCATGATTCGTTTAAATGAAGCGCGTCCCTGCGCCGATTGAACTGCACATGCTTCGTTTTTGAAATTTCCCGCCGTGCTTTGCGCGAAATGACGTCGCAACGATGTCATTTTTTAAAATTCGACGTGACTTACATCCACCCCTATTCACAGACGAAAAAAAATACATTTCGACGCGGGAACAAAGGCCATACTTTAACATGGCAAGTCTATCTATACGCCGCAAAATAGCAGCTTTAACTATACGCCGGAAAAAGCCGACTAGAGACGACGTAAGAGAATGCGACGACCGCGCGTACGTTCGTGGATCGTCGGAAAAAGCTCATTTGCATACCCGACGCTGCAGGCGCCAAAGTATTGCATCTAAGATCCGAAGACGTACGAAGCCGTACGCCTGGCGGATCTTACCCAAATGCCGTCGTATCTTGGTTTGAGGATTCAAACTAAAGATACGACGCGGGAAATTTGAAAGTACGCCGGCGTACTTGCTCTGTGAATCTGGCCCATAGACGTCGACAGAATGGCACCGACAGGCAAATAGGCGTACAGGTACATCCCTTTAAATTTGCCGCCGTGTGGTCGGGCACACGCCAGCGGTAGGGTGACCACATGTCCCGGATTGCCCGGGACAGTCCCGCATTTTTTAGGTCTGTCCCGGGCACATTTATTCCAGGACAATACAGTGTCCCGGAATGAAACTGACACAGCCACCCCTAGGACAATCTGATGCCCCCCAAAAAAGGCCACCACTTCACCGCTTTACTCACTGACAGTACTTGTCCTGGCCGGGAATGCCCGGAGGAGCACAATCCCGCCCCCTGCTTGTGATTGGACACAAGAGGCGGGATTTATGATTTCTCCAATCACTGTGTTGTGATTCGTTACAGCACAAGCTGATTTTTGGGAAGGGAGGTGTCCCTGAATGGTAGTTTGGAAATGTGGCCACCCTAGCCGGCGGTGCACGCGGCCCTGCCGCAAGCTCCATGACCGTGCCCGTGGACTTGATGTCCACCGGTTACCCTAGGGTGACCACATTTCCAAACTACCATTCAGGTACACCCCCCTTCCCAAAAATCAGCTTGTGCTGTAACGAATCACAGCACAGTGATTGGACACAAGAGGCTTTATGATTTCTCCAATCACAAGCAGGGGGCGGGGATTGTGCTCCTCCAGTCATTCCCGGTGAGTAAAGCGGTGATGTGGCGGCCTTTTTTGGGGGTATCAGATTGGCCTGGGGGGGTGGCTGTGTTAGTTTCATTCCAGGACAATATATTGTCCTGCAATGAATGTGCCCAGGACAGACCTGCACAATGCGGGACTGTCCTGGGCAATCCGGGACACGTGGTCACCCTAAGTGTCCTGTGATCGTGTCACGGAGCTGAAGAACAGTGAGATGTCAGCATAAACACAACATCTCCCCGTTCTGCCTAGTGACATGTCACTGATCGAATGTTCCCTGTCATCAGGAGCAGCGATCAGTGACATGTCACGTGTAGCCACGCCCCCTAACAGTTAGAATCACTCCCTAGGACACACTTAACCCCTTTCTAGCCCCCTAGTGGTTAACCCCTTCACTGGCAGTCACATTTATACAGTAATAAGTACATATTTAAAGCACTGATCGCTATGTGAATGGTCCCAAAATAGCGCCAAAAGTGTCCGATGTGTCCATTGATTTTTTTTCTATATATATTTTCTTTCTTTCTTTTTCTTCTTTTTATTAAAGGGCCCAGAGGTCCCAAGGGCCCTGGATGGCTACCCCCTTTTTTTATATATATTTTTTTAATGTATTTTTTTGTAAGGGGCCCAGAGGTCCCCAAGGCAACCCCCCAATAATTTATGGCACCCCCGCTTCTCAAATAGCGATGGCACCCCCCCCCTCCCGATTCTCAATTCGCGGTAGCCCCCCTCCCGCTTCTCAATTTTAGGCGGCAGCACCCCCCCCCCCCCCCCCCTCGGTTCTCTGCTCCAGGGGGCCCATGCCTGAAGCTGTGTAAGGGGCCCCATAATTCCTGATAGCGACCCTGAAGGTAGCACTACCATACTGAATATAAGGTGGGTAATGAATGGATGAAGTCTTGTCTGAGGCTGCTCTTACCAGCGTTACCTATTGATTGTGTTGGATGTGCGGCACCTGGAATGATCTTTCTACCTACAGTGGAACCTCGGATTGCGAGTAACGCGGTTAACGAACGTTTCGCAATACGAGCGCTGTATTTGAAAAAATTGCTACTCGGTTTCGCGAGAGTTGTCTCGCAAAACGAGCAGGATTTAGGCCACAGCGGTGTGCAGTACCACAATTGGCCTGAGGTGGGGGGGGCGGACCCGAGCAGAGCCAAACGTTGATCGGCGCCGTTCCGAAATGCACGGGTAGGCCCGAGGCCAGCTTGGCTGACCTCGGCAAATCTCGGGAAGGAAGTCTTTCCGAGGTCAGCCAAAGTGTCCTTGAGTATTTCCGATGCTCTCCGGCGCCCCCCCCCCCCACCTCTGGCCACATGCAGTATTGCATGGCATAGAAGTCAATGCGGAACAAGTTATTTTTGTTTCCATTGACTTCTATGGGGAAACTTCTTTGGATTACGAGCATTCTCCTGGAACGGATTATACTCGTAGTCCAAGGTTCCGCTGTACTAACAAAGCAACTGTTGGTCTTGGGATCCCAACAGCTAGTATATAAACCAAGGTAGCACTACCATGCTCAATAATGAATGGATGAAGTCTTGGCTGATGCTGCTCTTACCATTGTTACCACCTACTCAAAGGTATGGTTGATCAGTGTAAATTCCAGGTATCGGTCTTAGTATATGCCAGGGGTCTCCAAACTTTCTAAACAAGGGGCCAAAGGGAGACTTAAAAATGTACATGGCACCTGTGATCAGTAGGGAGTGGAATTGTGCCCCATTGTCAGTATCAGGGAAAGGAATAGTGCCCCGTTGTCGGTGTCAGCGAGAGGAATAGTGCTCCATCATTGGTGTCAGTGGGAGGAATAGTGCTCCATCATTGGTATCAGTGAGAGGAATAGTGCTCCATCATTGGTGTCAGTGGGAGGAATAGTGCTCCATCATTGGTATCAGTGGGAAGAATAGTGTCCCATCATTGGTATCAGTGGGAGGAATAGTGTCCCATCATTGGTATCAGTGGAAGGAATAGTGTCCCACCCTTGGTGTCAGTAGAAGGAATAGTGTCCCATCATTGGTATCAGTGGGAGGAATAGTGCCCCATCATTGGTATGAATGGGAGGAATAGTGCCTCATCATTGGTATCAGTGGAAGGAATAGTGCCCCATCATTGGTATCAGTGGAAGGAATAGTGCCCCATCATTGGTGTCAGTGAAAGGAATAGTGCCCCATCATTGGTATCAGTGGAAGGAATAGTGCCCCATCATTGGTATCAGTGGGAGGAATAGTGTCCCATCATTGGTATCAGTGGGAGGAATAGTGTCCCATCATTGGTATCAGTGGGAGGAATAGTGTCCCATCATTGGTATCAGTGGGAGGAATAGTGTCCCATCATTGGTATCAGTGGGAGGAATAGTGTCCTATTATTGGTGTCAGTGGGAGGAATAGTGTCCCATCATTGGTATCAGTTGGAGGAATAGTGTCCCATCATTGGTATCAGTGGGAGGAATAGTGCCCCATCATTGGTATCAGTGGGAGGAATAGCGCCCCATCATTGGTATCAGTGGGAGGAATAGTGTCCCATCATTGGTATCAGTGGGAGGAATAGTGTCCCATCATTGGTATCAGTGGGAGGAATAGTGTCCTATTATTGGTGTCAGTGGGAGGAATAGTGTCCCATCATTGGTATCAGTGGGAGGAATAGTGTCCCATCATTGGTATCAGTGGGAGGAATAGTGTCCCATCATTGGTATCAATGGGAGGAATAGTGTCCCATCATTGGTGTCAGTGGAAGGAATAGTGTCCCATCATTGGTATCAGTGGAAGGGATAGTGTCCCATCATTGGTATCAATGGGAGGAATAGTGCCCCATCATTGGTGTCTGTGGAAGGAATAGTTCCCATCATTGGTATCAGTGGGAGGAATAGTGTCCTATTATTGGTGTCAGTGGGAGTAATAGTGTCCCATCATTGGTATCAGTGGGAGGAATAGTGTCCCATCATTGGTATCAGTGGGAGGAATAGTGCCCCATCATTGGTATCAGTGGGAGGAATAGCGCCCCATCATTGGTATCAGTGGGAGGAATAGTGTCCCATCATTGGTATCAGTGGGAGGAATAGTGTCCCATCATTGGTATCAGTGGGAGGAATAGTGTCCCATCATTGGTATCACTGGGAGGAATAGTGCCCCATCATTGGTGTCTGTGGAAGGAATAGTTCCCATCATTGGTATCAGTGGGAGGAATAGTTCCCATCATTGGTATCAGTGGAAGGAATAGTGCCCCATCATTGGTATCAGTGGGAGGAATAGTGCCCCATCATTGGTATCAGTGGAAGGAATAGTACCCCATCATTGGTATCAGTGGGAGGAATAGTGCTCCATCATTGGTATCAGTGGGAGGAATAGTGTCCCATCATTGGTATCAGTGGGAGGAATATTGTCCCATCATTGGTATCAGTGAAAGGAATAGTGCCCCATCATTGGTATCAGTGGAAGGATAGTGCCCCATCATTGGTATCAGTGGGAGGAATATTGTCCCATCATTGGTATCAGTGAAAGGAATAGTGCCCCATCATTGGTATCAGTGGAAGGAATAGTGCCCCATCATTGGTATCAGTGGGAGGAATAGTGTCCCATCATTGGTATCAGTGGGAGGAATAGTGTCCCATCATTGGTATCAGTGAAAGGAATAGTGCCCCATCATTGGTATCAGTGGACGGAATAGTGCCCCATCATTGGAGTCAGTGGGAGGAACAGTGCCCCATCATTGGTCTCAGTGTTAGGAATAGTGTCCCATCATTGGTATCAGTGGAAGGAATAGTGCCCCATCATTGGTGTCAGTGGAAGGAATAGTGCCCCATCCTTGGTGTCAGTGGGAGGAATAGTTCCCATCATTGGTATCACTGGGAGGAACAGTGCCCCATCATTGGTCTCAGTGGGAGGAATAGTGTCCCATCAGTGGAAGGAATAGTGCCCCATCATTGGTGTCAGTGGAAGGAATAGTGCCCCATCATTGGTGTCAGTGGAAGGAATAGTGCCCCATCATTGGTATCACTGGGAGGAATAGTGCCCCATGTCAGTGGGAGGAACAGTGCTCCAAGGGCCAGATAAAGGCAAGCAAAGGGCCGCAGTTTGGAGAACATTGGTATATACCATCTGGGGGTCTTCAGATGAAACGATTTGGGAAATTCTAGTGGTGAAATTTTTGCTAAAAGTGGTGATTCCCATTAAAGTGAGAAAGTCCCAAAGCATCTCCTCCCCGAAGCACCGATTCTAATGAGGCTTCCGCTGGACACGGAGAACACGGGATGCAAATGGATTGAAAGGCTTCTGCAGGTTAATAGATATTAATTTTATTATTATCTCCCCCCGGGGACGTCATTCCAGACCCTTTCCCTTTTACATGCGGTGGATTAGTGGAGGGGCGGTGAAAGGGCGGAGCATCTTCTCCTCTGTCCTATGTCCAGTGTCTTGTGGTCGGAGTAATGCACTCCACTCACAGTGTGATGGAACGCCATTGATGTGCTCCACATTCCACTATCGATCACTAAGCAGAGAGACGGGGGAGGGGGGGTTCCAAGACCTAATGGTCAGAGACAGTGGTGGCTGGTGCTCAACATTTTTGGGGGGCACAAACAAATAAAAAAATTCTAAATAGAAAACATTAATTGAAGCCCATCAAACGCAGCCACTGTGCCCATCAAACGCAGCCACTGTGCCCATCAAACGCAGCCACTGTGCCCATCAAACGCTGCCACTGTGCCATAAAATGCTTCCAATGCTCCAACTGTGCCATCAAATGCTCACACTGTGCCATCCAATGCTGCCAATGTGCCATCAAATTCTCCCAATGCTGTGCCATGAGATGCGCCCACTGTGCCATACAATGCTCCCACTGTGCCATCCAGTGCTCCCACTGTGCCATCCAATGCTCCCACGGTGTCATCCAATGCTGCCACTGTGCCATCAAATGCTCCCAATGCTGCCACTGTGCCATCCAATGCTGCCACTGTGCCATCCAATGCTACCACTGTGCCATCCAATGCTGCCACTGTGCCATCCAATGCTCCCGCTGTGCCATCCAATGCTGCCGCTATGCCATCCAATGTTGCCACTGTGCCATCAAATGTTCCCAATATTGCCACTGTGCCATCAAATGCTCCCAATGCTGCCACTGTGCCATCAAATGCTGCCACTGTGCCATCCAATGCTACCACTGTGCCATCCAATGCTGCCACTGTGCCATCCAATGCTACCACTGTGCCATCCAATGCTGCCACTGTGCCATCCAATGCTCCCGCTGTGCCATCCAATGCTGCCGCTATGCCATCCAATGTTGCCACTGTGCCATCAAATGTTCCCAATATTGCCACTGTGCCATCAAATGCTCCCAATGCTGCCACTGTGCCATCAAATGCTGCCACTGTGCCATCCAATGCTACCACTGTGCCATCCAATGCTGCCACTGTGCCATCCAATGCTCCCGCTGTGCCATCCAATGCTGCCGCTATGCCATCCAATGTTGCCACTGTGCCATCAAATGTTCCCAATATTGCCACTGTGCCATCAAATGCTCCCACTGTGCCATCCAAAGCTGCCACTGTGCCATCAAATGCTCACACTGTGCCATCCAATGCTCCCACACTGCCACCCAATGCTCCCAATGCTGCCACTGTGCCATCAAATGCTCCCACTGTGCCATCCAATGCTGCCAATGTGCCATCAAATTTTCCCAATGCTGCCACTGTGCCATGAGATGTTCCCACTGTGCCATTCAATGCCCCCACTGTGCCATCAAATGCTCCCACTGAGTCATCCAATGCTCCCACTGTGCCATCCAAAGATGCCATTGTGCCATCAAATGCTCCCATTGTGCCATCCAATGCTACCACTGTGCCATCAAATGCTCCCACTGAGTCATCCAATGCTCCCACTGTGCCATCCAAAGATGCCACTGTGCCATCAAATGCTCCCATTGTGCCACCCAATGCTGCCACTGTGCCATCAAATGCTCCCACTGTGCCATCCAATGCTCCCACTGTGCCATTCAATTCTCCCAATGCTGCCACTGTGCCATCAAATGCTCCCACTGTGCCATCCAATGCTCCCACTGTGCCATTCAATTCTCCCAATGCTGTCACTGTGCCATCAAATGCTCCCATGGTGCCATCAAATGAGCTGTGCCATCAAATGCTGCCACTGTGCCATCAAATGCTGCCACTGTGCCATCAAATGCTGCCACTGTGCCATCAAATGCTCCCAATGCTGCCACTGTGCCATCAAATGCTCCCACTGTTCCATCCAATGCTCCCACTGTTCCATCCAATGCTCCCACTGTTCCATCCAATGCTGCCACTGTGCCATCAAATGCTCCCACTGTGCCATCCAATGCTCCCACTGTGCCATCCAATGCTCCCACTGTGCCATCCAATGCTCCCAATGCTGCCACTGTGCCATCAAATGCTGCCACTGTGCCATCAAATGCTGCCACTGTGCCATCAAATGCTGCCACTGTGCCATCAAATGCTGCCACTGTGCCATCAAATGCTCCCACTGTGCCATCCAATGCTCCCACTGTGCCATCCAATGCTGCCACTGTGCCATCAAATGCTCCCACTGTGCCATCCAATGCTGCCACTGTGCCATCAAATGCTGCCACTGTGCCATCAAATGCTCCCACTGTGCCATCCAATGCTCCCACTGTGCCATCCAATGCTCCCACTGTGCCATCCAATGCTCCCACTGTGCCATCCAATGCTCCCACTGTGCCATCCAATGCTGCCACTGTGCCATCAAATGCTCCCACTGTGCCATCCAATGCTGCCACTGTGCCATCAAATGCTGCCACTGTGCCATCAAATGCTGCCACTGTGCCATCAAATGCTGCCACTGTGCCATCCAATGCTCCCACTGTGCCATCCAATGCTCCCACTGTGACATCCAATGCTCCCCCTCTGCCACCCAATGCTGCCACTGTGCCATCAAATGCTCCCACTGTGCCATCCAATGCTCCCACTGTGCCATCCAATGCTCCCACTGTGCCATCCAATGCTCCCACTCTGCCACCCAATGCTGCCACTGTGCCATCAAATGCTCCCATTGTGCCATCCAATGCTGCCATTTCAATATGGCCTTTGCAATGCGTTTTGCTCGTTTTTTACAATTCGGAAGCAATATTATTTATCCTACCCCTTGCTTCTGTGGGCTTCATCCTTCTCATGCAACTGGATCCCCAAAGCCACTTCTATAAGGGGCTCCATCACTTGCAGGCATTCTGATGGGGATACTGATGTAAGGGGGACTCTGACAGAGACACTGATATAAGGGGGGGGGATCTCATGGAGACACTGATGTAAGTGGGGACTTACTTCAGAGTCCCTATCAAAGTTATTTCTTACATCAGAATACGGGGGTTCCTCTTACATCAGTATCTCCTTCAGAGTCCCCACTTACACCAGCCGGGCTGGTGCAAGGATTTTTGACACCCTAGGCGAAACCTGATTTTGTTGCCCCCCCCCCCTTGCTCCACCCCTGACTCCACCCCATTTGCCCTGCCCACGTATACCCCACCTTTATACTAAAGTGCCCATCAAATGCAGCCTCACCAGCGCCCATCAATGTAGCCTCACCAGCGCCCATCAATGCAGCCTCACCAGCATCCATCAATGCAGCCTCACCAGCGCCCATCAAATGCAGCCTCACCAGCGCCCATCAAATGCAGCCTCACCAGCGCGCATCAAATGCAGCCTCACCAGCGCCCATCAATGAATGTTTGCTTGCTTCCATTCATTCAGGAGTCGGGACACAGTCCTTCAGTGAGCCTCTGACACTATGTGCGGCTGCCCGCTGATGCTGAGACTTAGTTGCAGAGAGAAGAGAGTAGGAACACCAGTGGCTGGGGCGCCCCTAGGCAGCTGCCTAGTTTGCCTAGTGGTAGCACCGACGCTGTACACCAGTGTGCCCATCAGAGTCCCCCTTACATCAGAATCCTCCCTTACATCAGTTTCTCCATCAGATTCCCCTCTAATATTGGAGTTCCTCTTGCACCAATGTCTCCATCAGATTCACCCTAATATCGAGGTTCTTTCTACACCAGTGTCTTCCATCAGGCCCCGTACACACGACCGAGTTTCTCGGCAGAATTCAGCAAGAAATTCGGTCGGAGCTGGATTCTGTCGTGTGTACACTTTTCAGCGAGGAACCCGTCGAGGAACTCGTCGGGCCGAAAAGAGAACATGTTCTCTATTTCCTCGTTGTTCAATGAGGAAAGTCGGCCCGCCGAGCTCCTCGGCG
Organism: Rana temporaria; assembly: GCF_905171775.1. Classification (NCBI taxonomy): domain Eukaryota; kingdom Metazoa; phylum Chordata; class Amphibia; order Anura; family Ranidae; genus Rana; species Rana temporaria. The sequence continues at coordinate 106,606,595 of NC_053501.1, forward strand.
GCTTCCACACTGAACTCGCCGAGGAACTCGATGTCCCCATCAGAGTCCGCCTTATATCAGTATCGGCATCATAGTCCCCCTGATCTCAGTGTCCCCATCGGAGCCCCCCCTTACCTTAGTGTCCTCATCAGAGTCTCCCCTTACACCAGTGTCCCAGTCAAAGTCCCCTTTACCGCAGTGTCCCCATCAGAGTCTCCCCTTACATCAGTGTCCCCCTTATATGAATGTCCCCATCAGAGTCCACCTTATATCAGTATCGGCATCAGAGACCCCATTATCTCAGTGTCCCCATCGGAGCCCCCCCTTACCTTAGTGTCCTCATCGGAGCCCTCCTTACCTTCCTTACCTTAGTGTTCCCATCAGAGCCTCCCTTACCTCAGTGCCCTCATCAGAGTCTCTTCTTGTCCCCCTTATATGAATGTCCCCATCAGAGTCTGCCTTATATCAGTATCCCCATCTGAGCCCCCCTTACCTCAGTGTCCTCGCCAGATTCCCCCTTTACATCCAAGTCCTCCTTATATCAGAGCCCTCTCTTACATCACTGTACCATTGGAAGTGAGGCCCCAAGGTCCTACCCACATCCTGGAGTGTCTGATGGGGACACTCATATGAGGGGGACTCTGATGAGGACACTGATGTGAGGGGAGACTCTGATGAGGACACTAAGGTAAGGGGGACTTTAATTGGGACACTGATGTAAGGGGAGACTCTGATGGGGACACTGATGTAAGGGGAGACTCTGATGAGGACACTGATGTAAGGGGAGACTCTGATGAGGACACTGATGTAAGGGGAGACTCTGATGAGGACACTGATGTAAGGGGAGACTCTGATGAGGACACTCAGGTAAGGGGGACTTTGATTGGGACACTGGTGTAAGGGGAGACTCTGATGAGGACACTAAGGTAAGGGGAACTTTGATTGGGACACTGGTGTAAGGGGAGACTCTGATGAGGACACTAAGGTAAGGGGGACTTTGATTGGGACACTGGTGTAAGGGGAGACTCTGATGAGGACACTAAGGTAAGGGGAACTTTGATTGGGACACTGATGTAAGAGGAGACTCTGATGAGGACACTGATGTAAGGGGAGACTCTGATGAGGACACTGAGGTAAGGGGGACTTTGATTGGGACACTGGTGTAAGGGGAGACTCTGAGGACACTGAGGTAAGGGGGACTTTGATTGGGACACTGATGTAAGGGGAGACTCTGATGAGGACACTGAGGTAAGGGGGACTTTGACTGGGACACTGATGTCAGAGGAAAGATGAGAACCTCGGCTGCCAAGGGAATGAGGGGTAAGGTAAGTCCAATGGTACCATAGACATGAATGGACATTTAACCCTTATGGTGCCCCACTGCCAGGGTCATTTAGAGTGCAGCTTTGATTAAAATGCTAATACCCGGTGATCCTGCCACAATGGTCCCTGCTCAGGCACTTCTTTATGTTTCCATTTCAGAGTTTAGGGAGCTCCTGACATACATCCACAGCCTGGACAGTGGCCAGGAGGAGCTGGCACAGCACCAACTCACCCCCATCAATTTATTAAGGATGATGTCGGACCGTGTCATGTTAAATGCCTCTGGTAATTTCACGAGTGCTCCTGCTGTAAAAACCTCGGCAGGCTCGTATTCCAGTCACTAATGCTCACGTTAAATAGAGACTGTGGATGCCAGGACGTGAATTTTACATGAGATAAAGTCAGCCCGAGATTGATGGCGGGATTAAAGGGAACAAATGCAGCGCTGCTAAGTCTTTAACGACCAGCCGGCTTCTCCACGCAACTTAAATACCGTTTCTGATGTCCATTGATTGGAGTGACTAGAGCTGCGAAATCTTTACAATCATAAAACTGGATGAGCTGCCAGGGTTGTGTTCTGTAGTGATCGACAGAACGAGGAGCAAACTATACGGGGGGTAACGAGTCCGTATTCTTCAGCATCGTCGTGTTCTGTTCAAAACACATTTCTATGGGAATGTTTGACCGTTCTTCCAGAAGGGCATTTGTGAGGTCAGGCGCTGATGTGGATGAGAAGGCCTGGTTCGCAGTCTCCGCTCTAATTTATCCCAAAGGTGTTCTATCGGGTTGAGGTCAGGACTCTGTGCAGGCTAGTCAAGTTCCTCCACCCCAAACTCGCTCATCCAGGTCTTTATGGACCTTGCTTTGTGCACTTGTGCCCAGTCATGTTGGGACAGGAAGGGGCCGTCCCCAAACTGTTCCCACAAAGTTGGGAGCATGAAATTGTCTTGGTATGCTGACGCCTTAAAGTGGTTGTAAAGGTTCCCATTTAACCACTTAAAGGAGTTCTCTAAGCTAAAACTTTTAACCCCCACTGTGCCCGGGCTGTAAAACTATACAAAATAAACTTTCACTTACCTGCCTACGATCCCCCGTTGTTCCGATATCGCCGTCCCGTTCTCCGGTCCCAGTCTCTTCCGCTTCCTGCGGGTCGGTGACTCATAGTGCGCTCAGCCTATCAGCGGCCGCGACGGGACATTGCTGCGGCCGCTGATAGGCTGAGCGCACTGTGAGTCACCGACCCGCAGGAAGTGGAAGAGACCGGGACCGGAGAACGGGACGGCGATATCGGAACAACGGGGGATCGTAGGCAGGTAAGTGAAGGTTTATTTTGTATAGTTTTACAGCCCGGGCACAGCGGGGGTTAAAAGTTTTAGCTCAGAGAACTCCTTTAAGGACCGGACCAATATGCTGCTAAATGACACAATTCGGCACTGCGTCACTTTAACAGACAATTGCGCGGTCGTGCGACGTGGCTCCCAAACAAAATTGGCGTCCTTTTTTCCCCACAAATAGAGCTTTCTTTTGGTGGTATTTGATCACCTCTGCGGTTTTTATTTTTTGCGCTACAAAACAAAAATAGAGCGACAATTTTGAAAAAAATGCAATATTTTTTACTTTTTGCTATAATAAATATCCCCCAAAAATATATAAAAAAAAAAGTTTTTTCCTCAGTTTAGGCCGATACGTATTCTTCTACCTATTTTTTGTAAAAAAAAAATCACAATAAGCGTTTATTGATTGGTTTGCGCAAAATTTATAGCGTTTACAAAATAGGGGATAGTTTTATTTTTATTTATTTATTTTTTACTACTAATGGCGGTGATCAGCGATTTTTTTCGTGACTGCGACATTATGGCGGACACTTCGGACAATTTTGACACATTTTTGGGACCATTGTCATTTTCACAGCAAAAAATGCATTTAAATTGCATTGTTTATTGTGAAAATTACAGTTGCAGTTTGGGAGTTAACCACAGGGGGCGCTGTAGGAGTTAGGGTTCACCTAGTGTGTGTTTACAACTGTAGGGGGGTGTGGCTGTAGGTCTGACGTCATCGATCGAGTCTCCCCTATAAAAGGGATCACTCGATCGATGCAGCCGCCACAGTGAAGCACGGGGAAGCCGTGTTTACATACGGCTCTCCCCGTTCTTCAGCTCCGGGGAGCGATCGCGAGGGGGCGGCTAGAAACGAATAGCCGCGCCCTCGTCCCGGATCGCTCCTGAAGCCACGGGAACCGCCGTATGTACCGGGGGGGGGTCCCGATCGGACCCACGTCTAGGCAGGGACGTACAGGTACGCCAATGTGCCTGTCTGTGCCATTCTGCCAACGTAAATGTACATGCGGCGGTCCGGAAGTGGTTAAAAAAAAAGGACGTTATACTTACCTCCACTGTGCAGTTCGTTTTGCACAGAGTGGCCCCGATCCTCCTGTTCTGGGGTCCCATGGTGGCTCAATCGGCTCCTCCCCGTGTAGCGCCTGGTTACTTCCAAGGTAACCGGTGCTATTGAAATTTAAAGCGGGGGTTCACCCTAAAAACAAATTTCTAACATTACATCCAGGATACTAACAACATTTACAGTATGCAGGTCTTTTTTTTTCTCCGTACATACCGTTATATTGAGATTTTCTCCCCGGCTTCCGGGTTCTGATGGCTGCGGGACTGGGCGTTCCTATCCTTGACTTAGATGATTGACGTCTGGTGAAACAGTTCCCATGTCGCACAAGGCGCGTCACCAGATCTCCGTAAATAGCTGAGCTGCGAGTCGGCGCTATACGGCGCCTGCGCCCACCGCGTAGAGCTGACTGCGAGAGCACGGGCTCCTGACTCCCGTGCGCTTGCCCTGCGGGCGCGATCGCCGCCGGGCACCCGCGATTGCTCGTTACAGAGCGAGGACCTGGAGCTGTGTGTGTAAACACACAGCTCCCGGTCCTGTCAGGGGAGAAATACCTGACTAAGGATGAGCTCCAGCGTGTTCGCATAGAACACGTGCAGAGCCCGCCAGGAAGTCGGCACCCACGCTGCGCTAATCACAGCCAGGCAGACATTTCCCGATCTCTGCAGCCGAGCATCGGACAATGTCTGCGTGGCTGTGATTAGCGCAGCGCGGGTGCCGACTTCCTGGCGGGCTCTGCACGTGTTCTATGCGAACACGCCGGAGCTCATCCTTATGCCTGACCGTCTGTTCATACAATGTATGAACAGCGATCAGTCATTTCCCCTAGTGAGGCCACCCCCCTACAGTTAGAACACACCCAGGGAACATACTTAACCCCTTCCCCGCACCCCTAGTGTTAACCCCTTCACTGCCAGCGGCATTTTTATAGTAATCAATGCATTTTTATAGCACTGATCGCTATAAAAATGCCAATGGTCCCAAAAATGTGTCAAAAGTGTCCGATATGTCCGCCATAATGTACCGAAAAAAATTGCTGATCGCCGCCATTACTAGTAAAAAAAAATATTAATAAAAATGCCATAAAACTACCCCCTATTTTGTAAACGCTATAACTTTTGCGCAAAATATGTAGAAGAATACGTATCGGCCTAAACTGAGGGTAAAAAAAGTTTTTTTTTTATATATATTTTTGGGGGATATTTATTATGGTAAAAAACAATATTCCTTTTTTTTCAAAATCGTCGCTCTATTTTTGTTTATAGCGCAAAAACTAAAAACCGCAGAGGTGATCAAATACCACCAAAAGAAAGCTCTATTTGTGGGAAAAAAAGGACGCCAATTTTGTTTGGGAGCCACGTCGCACGACCGCGCTATTGTCAGTTAAAGCGACGCAGCGCCGAAATGCAAAAAGTGGCCCGGTCTTTGGGCAGCCAAATGGTCCGGGGCTGAAGTGGTTAAAAAATCTTTAACTTAACTTAGTCTCTTGATTGCAATAACCCTCTTGTGCCATCGCTCAGACATTTTACAACCATACCCGAGTTACTAATCACGATCCCACCTTTTGGTGGTGGCAAGGTCAAAAGGAACCCCCCCCCACCATCTTGTTCTGATTGGTCAACTTCAGCCATTGCCTGTTGTTGACTCAAAAAAAATATTTTATGACCAACAAGATCTGTAGTAAAACATATATGCTTGTCCATCTGTATAAATAATTAGTCATTTACATCTACGTGAAGAGCTATCCCCTCCCCCCCACCCACCCAACCTTCTGGATGTCCGCGAGATGGAAATTCTGATAAGTCCCATCAAACAAGACCCTTGATGTTCTCACTTAGCTTAAAACCGTTTCCATCCATAAAATCAGAACTGCTTAGTCCCGTGTATGATGACTCTGAGCTTCAATTCACGTCTGTGGAAATATTAATGTGGAAAGACCGTTCATCTCCCGTCCCATGGGAGATTAGACCTCTGTTTTACAATAAACTGCAGGGTCACCAATAATGAGATTAAATCTATATTTTATTCCAGCTATGCTTGTTTGTAACAATTCTGGAAGCTTCACGTTGCTCCCAAGTAAAGGTTGCCTTTAAATTCATTTTTTAAGCCCTGTGGTACAGTAGGCACATGCGAAACCCGGGCTTTTTTCAGTGGGAACGTGGGGGAACGCAGTTCCGGCACCTTCAGCAGTGAATGCATGTAATGGCAAGGGGTGCTGGGCAGGGCTGTCTTTAACCACTTAAGACCCAGACCATTATGCAGGTAAAGGACTATTGCGCGGTCGTGCGACGTGGCTCCCAAACAAAATTGGCGTCCTTTTTCCCCCACAAATAGAGCTTTCTTTTGGTGGTATTTGATCACCTCTGCGGTTTATATTTTTTGCGCTATAAACAAAAATAGAGCGACAATTTTGAAAAAAATGAATATTTTTTACTTTTTGCTATAATAAATATCACCCAAAAAATATATATAAAAAAAAAATGTCCTTAGTGTAGGCCGATACGTATTCTTCTACATATTTTTGGTAAAAAAAAATCGATTGGTTTGCGCAAAATTTATAGCGTTTACAAAATAGGGGATAGTTTTATTGCATTTTTATAAAAAAAAAATGTTTTACTACAAATGGCAGCAGTCAGCAATTTTTTTCGTGACTGCGACATTATGGCGGACACTTCGGACAATTTTGGGACCATTGTCATTTTCACAGCAAAAAATGCATTAAAAATGCATTGTTTACTGTGAAAATGACAATTGCAGTTTGGGAGTTAACCACTAGGGGGCGCTGAACACACGATCAATGACGGTGCCACAGTGAAGAACGGGGAAGCTGTGTTTACACACAGCTCTCCCCGTTCTTCAGCTCCGGGGACTGATCGCGGGACTCCAGCGGCGATCGGGTCCCATGGTCACGGACCGGGTCGCGGGAGAGCGCTGCAGGAGCGCGCCCACGACCCATGGCTGGGCACTTAAAGAGGACGTACATGTACGTGCTTGTGCCCAGCCGTGCCATTCTGCCGACGTATATGGGCAGGAGGCGGTCCTTAAGTGGTTACATTAATTTTTTAAGCCCTGTGGTACAGTAGGCACACGCGGAACCCGGGCTTTTTTCCAGTGGGGAACGCAGTTCCAGCACCTTTAGCAGTGAATGCATGTAATGGCAAGGGGTGCTGGGGTGTACTGGAGGGACTATTGATGCTGGCTGCTGGGGGACCTATTGTTGTTGGCAGAGATCTGTTTTTGCATGTAGGTCTATTGTTGCTGGTGGGGGGGTCTTATGTTGCTGGGGGGGTCAATTGTTGCTAGGAGGGATCTACTAGGGAGGAGACTATTATTGTGTGAGGGGGTCCGTTGTTGCTGGGGGAATCTGATGTTGTGTAAGGCCTGGTACACACAATAGGTTAACCAGAGGACAACGGTCCTTCTTAGGTTAACCGATGAAGCTGACTGATGGTCCGTCACGCATACACACCGCACGGTCGTGTCAGAACGCGGTGACGTAAACAGGGCCGGTACAAGGCAGGGGCAGAAGGGTCAAGTGCCCTGGGCGCTACCATTTTGTATAGGAGGGGGGGCACAGCCGCAGGTGAAGTTCTGCCAAGGCTGCTGTATTGTCACATTCTGCTGCCTATCTTAGAATGCTGCGGAAGTCACGTGGCAGCCAACTGCGCATGCACGATGCGTTCCAAACGCAAGTGCGATGCGTTCCAATGGATTCACGACAGTGCACACCAGTGAAACCTCGGTCGGCATTCAAGCTCTTTCCTTAACATCCCCATTGATTGGAGGATGTTAAAAAAAGAGCCAGGAGGCCGAGCGAGCGAAGCGACATTATGGCGGACACTTCAGACAATTTTGACACATTTTTTGGACCATTGTCATTTTCACAGCAAAAAATGCATCAAAAATGCATTGTTTACTGTGAAAATTACAATTGCGGTTTGGGAGTTAAAGGCGTTAAGTGTGACCTCATTTGTGTTTCTAACTGTAGGGGGGTGTGGCTGTAGGTGTGACATCATTGATTGTGTTTCCCTATATTAGGGAACACACGATCGATGACGGCGCCACAGTGAAGAACGGGGGAGCTGTGTTTACACACAGCTCTCCCCGTTCTTCAGCTCTGGGGGCCGATCGCGGAACTCCAGCGGCGATCTGGTCCGCGGGTCCCGCGGTCACGGAGCTTCGGACCGGGTCGCGGGCGCCCGTGACCAACGGCTGGGCATTTAACAACCGCGTACAGGTACGTGATTGTGCCCAGCCGTGCCATTTTGCCAACGTATATCGGCATTAGGCGGTCCTTAAGTGGTTAATATATATTATTATTTCAAGGTGAGAGAGAGAGAGAGAAGGAAGATCCTCCAGCCCAAGAAGTCAGACTAATTTGCAAAAGTTCCTCTTAATGTTAAAATATTCCCCTTTATTACCAAAGTTAATAAAGAAAAATATTACCAAGACCAAATGATTACTCACAAAAAAAGAAAGAATTGGTGGCCACCATTAACCACTTGCCCACCAGGTAAATTCTGGCACTTCTCTCCTTCATGTGAAAATCACAATTTTTTTGCTAGAAAATTAATCAGAACCCCCAAACATTATATATTTTTTTTTAGCAGACATCCTAGGGAATAAAATGGCAGTCATTGCAATACTTTTTGTCACACCGTATTTGCGCAGCGGTCTTACAAGCGCACTTTTTTTGGATAAAAATCACTTTTTTGAATTAAAAAATAAGACAACAATACATTTTGCCCAATTTTTTTATATATTGTGAAAGATAATGTTATGCCGAGTAAAATGATACCCAACATGTCACGCTTAAAAATTGCGCCCGCTCGTGGCATGGCGTCAAACTTTTACCCTTAAAAATCTCGATAGGCGACGTTTAAAAAATTCTACAGGTTGCATTTTTTGAGTTGCAGAGTAGGTCCAGGGCTAGAATTATTGCTCTCACTCTAACGATCGCGGCGATACCTCACTTGTGTGGTTTGAATACCGTTTTCATATGCGGGCGCTACTTGCGTATGCGTTTGCTTCTGCGCGCGAGCTCGTCGGGACGGGGCGCTTTAAAAATTTTTTTTGGGTTTTCTTATTTATTTTTATTTAGTTTTATAATTTTTTACACTGAAAAAAAAAAAAAAAAAATTGATCACTTTTATTCCTATTACAAGGAATGTAAACATCCCTTGTAATAGAAAAAAGCATGACAGGTCCTCTTAAATATGAGATCTGGGGTCAAAAAGACCTCAGATCTCATAATTAGACTTAAATGCAAAAAAAAAATAAAAAAAAAAAAATGTAATTTTTTCAAATGACAAAAAAAAAATGTTTCTTTAAGAGGCTGGGCGGGACTGACGTTTTGACGTCACTTCCGCCCAGCAGAGCTATGGGGACGGGCGAAGGAGATTTTTCCATCAGTCTCGTCCCCGCTCAGCTGCCGAACAGTCCCGATCTCCTCCGCCGCTACCGACGGCTCCGGTAAGCGGCGGAGGGCGCGGGAGGGGGGGGGCCCTCTCCCGCCACCGATAACGGCGATCTCGCGGCGAATCTGCCGCGGAGACCGCCGTTATCGTGTACACCACCGCCCCCTGAAAAGATGAATGTCTCGGTTGTGGCAGCAGCTGCTGCCGTTATCGAGATATTCAACTTTAAAAAGGAGGACGTCTTTTTGACATGGGGCGGTGGTCAAGAGGTTAAAGATGTTTTCCTAATATCCTCTGCGCCATGGTTCCAGCCGATATAGACTCTTAGCTAGATTCAGGTAGGCCGCCCTAACTTTGCGGCGGCGTAGTGTATCGTGTTTACACTACGCCACCGTTAGTTATCGAGGCAAGTACATGATTCACAAAGTACTTGCCTGCTAAGTGACGGCGGCGTAGCGTAAATGCGGCGGGTGCAAGCGCGCCTAATTCAAAATAGGCTGAGGGGGGCGTGTTTTATGTTAATTTGGGTTGACCTGACGTGATTGATGTTTTTTTGGAACGGCGCATGCGCCGTCCGCCTACATATCCCAGTGTGCATTGCGGCTAAGTACGCAGCACGGTCCTATTGCTTTCGACGTGGACGTAAATGACGTAAATCCTTATTCACGGACGACTTACGCAAACAATGTACATTTTTCGAATTTCTACGCGGGAACGACGGCCATACTTAACATTACTATTCCAGCTATTTGATGGAATAACTTTAGGCCTGATAATGCGTTACGTAAACGGCGTACGTTCGTAAATAGGCGTATCTAGTGATTTACATATTCTACGCCGACCGCAATGGAAGCGCCACCTAGCGGTCAGCCTAAAAATTACACTTTAGGATACGACGGTGTAAGACACTTACGCAGCTCGTATCTGAGCCTAATTTAAGCGTATCTGGTTACCAGAATACGCTTAAATTAGCGTCGGCGCAGATTCAGACTTAGGCTGGCGTATCTACTGATACGCCAGCCTAAGTCTTTCTGAATCTAGCTATCTGTATCCCCTCCAAGCAAGGACTGCCGGTCCCTTCCTGCACTAAGGTGATATCTTCCTGTTTGGTCTCCAGAACAGGAAGTGCAGTGATGTCTTCCCAATGGAGACTTAACTGAGGTTCCCCTTCCCCACTAAACCGAAACCAAAAAAAAATACAATCAAAGTTCCAATTTCGGCAATAATACGGTTTTACTGGTATCAGCCATTGTAGCTAAAGCTACTCTTTGGTATGTGTTCATAAAAAAGCCTGTCAAGTCATACAATATGGCAAGTAAAAAAAAAAAATTCCGTCTACTTCGCAAAGGCTGATACAGCTTCTAAATTGCAATAACCAAAAGTATTTACAGGTAGTTACTGGCCTGTGAGCTCTTGTAGAAAATTAAGTCACCACGAGGGTGGCTTGCATGACACTAAAGGGCAATTTCCACTCTACGCCCTCCTTCCCCACTCTTCTTCTTTTTTTCTTTTTTTTTTTCTTTTTTTTTTTTAAAGTGTATTTTGTACGTATACTCGAGAGAGGAGCCGGACTGCAGGAGTTGGGAGTAGGCAGGCCTCCCCCAGAGGCAATCTGCCACCTTTCTCCATGCCCCGGGTGGCAATGGTGGGTGTGTGAGGGGGTCCTCCCACACAGCCCGCCCTACCTGCTCCGCTTTGAAGCCCAACGGGGCAGAGGGACTCCCTATAAGGGAGTGAGAGGATTTGCCCGCTCAACTAGCCCCGTTAGTCCTTCGCCTATCTTTTTTAGAGACCGCGTGGTCAAAGTGCGTGCATGTTAACCCAATTTCGAGTGCGTGTAAGTGTGGTGGTTTTTGTGGGAGGGGGGTGGGCGTACTAAGCGCAGGCTTACCTCGCATAGCACACCCACCGGGAGCCGGGCTGAGACCACCAAACTCAATTCACATGTAGCCGAGAACTTTTTTTGAGGGGGTGGAGCCGGTTCCAACAGGTACCCGCTCCCACTTCTGATCGAACTGCCTAGGCTAGAGTTTTTCAAACAGGGTTCTGTGGAACCCTAGGGTTGCTCTAGAGCAGTGATTCTCAACCTGGGGGTTGAATGACGATTTGCTGTTCCTGAAGCCTAGACCGCTCTCCCAGCCTTTTCACGGCCGCCTAGCAGGGTTGTCCCTGGGTGCCACCCAGCTGGGCTGTTTCTGGAGCCCGCAGCCACACACTCAGCCTCTTTGCAGCCGCCCAGACACTAGAGGTCAGCTGTGAAGTAGGAGGGGCTGAAGGAGACCCTAATCTCCTGATTTCAGCCTAGGGGGTCACTGCTGAAAGACACCACAGAGCTGGAGACACAGTGAGTAACACTACCTGTGTTTAGAGTTTCCATTAAAAGTTCCCACTACAGTTCTCAGATCAGCAGATGACCTTAATCAAGTGCACCTAAGTTGGCCAATCAGAACTCCCCTCCAGAACTGCCACTGATCCCACCCCCCACCAGCATTGCCACTCATACCAACTCCCCACCAGCACTGCCACTCATCCCATTCCCCCCACCAAGGAGTAAGAGAAGGAATGAAAGTAGAGAATACATGGAAGGGGTAGGAAAAGAGGGGGAGAAACAAAGAAAAAGGGAGAGAAGAAGAAAGATGGCTATAGAGAGGAATGGGGGGGAAAAATCAAGAAAATAGAGAGGGATAAAGGGGAAAAAAAGGAGAACAAAGGCAGAGTAGTACATCCTAAAATGTACCATAAAGGGTTTTACTGTACGAGTGGAAGGGGCTCAGGGAGTGCTAAATGTCCGTGGGTTAGGGGCGCAAATTACTTGTCTTGCCTTGGGTGCTGACAACTCACGCTATGAAAATTTTACTGTTAGGGGTCCCACAACTTGGGAAATTTTATCAAGGGGTCACGGCACTAGAAGGTTGAGAACTACTAGTCTAGAGCAGGGGTCTCCAAACTTTACAAACAAAGGGCCACTTTATTGCCCTTCAGACTTTAGGAGGGCCGGATTTGGGCCAGTAAGGGAAGAAAAAGTCACGGGCCCGGCATCAGTGAGAACATATATGGCCTCAGGGTTGGTGGTCAATAGGAAGAAGAGTATTCCCCCTATTAGGAGCAATAGTATCTCATCATTGACATCAGTGGATAATATAGTGCCCCATTGTTGGTGTCAATGGGAGGAATAGTGCCTCATGTCAGTGGGAGAAATTGTGCCCCAAGGGCCGGATAAAGGCTAGAAAAGGGCCACATCTGGCCCTCGGGCCGCAGTTTGGAGACCTCTGGTCTAGAGGTTGCTAGGGGTTCCTTGAGCAATTTCAGCCTCTCAGATAAGTTCCCACTGACATTAATAATTTTAGCTATCTGTAAGGGGGTAATTCTTTCCACTGACCACAAATGTAAGGAGCATTATTCCCAATGACCATCACACTAATGTATGATGAGATAGAGTGGAACCTCAGATTGAGAGTAACGCGGTTAACGAGAGTTTCGCAATCCTAACTCTGTTTGCGAGTGTTGTCTTGCAAAACGAGCAGTATTCAGGCCAAAGTGGTGTGCAGTACCACGTTTGGCCTGAGGTGGGGTCACGCAGGAGCGGAGCCAAACGGCAGCGATCCGAGCCGAACGGCGCCGTTCTGAGCTGTTTGGAAATGCTCGGAAAGACTTGGAAATACAAGGTTTGCCGAGGTCAGCCGAGCTGTCCTCTGGCCTTTACGGCTGTTTCCAAGGCTCTCCGGTGCCCCCCACCTCTGGCCGCATGCTGTATTGCATGCCATTGAAGTCAATTCGGAACAAATTATTTTAGTTTCCATTGACTTCAATGGGGAAACTTGCTTTGATATGCGAGTGCTTCGAAATACGAGTATTCTCCTGGATTATGCTCGTAATCCGAGGTTCCACTGTATTCCCTGAGACCAAATTTGTTTTCTTTGCGTTGAAAAGGTTAAGAAAGTCTAGCCTAGGCGTATTAACCAGAAGTTCTTCCCCACTCCCTACCCACAACCTTCTGGGACTCCTCATAGGTCTCAGAAGGCTGCGGGACCATTCACAAAGCACTATGAAGCCGCAAGAAGTCACAGCTGGCTTCCCACATTTAACGTGCCAGCGTCAGGGACTGATGAAGAACCGGCTCAGGTGAGGACGGCACTGGATCCCTGGACAGGTAAGTATCCTTTATTAAAAGTCAGCAGCTTTTTCAAACAGGATGAAGAACCTCAGGGTGGAACTATACTCATCCCCACTCCAGCTCTCTCGCCATCACCATCTCCTTGACAGCTTTTTCCAGATTTGGGATCTTCAGCCACCTTGATCGACCAAGCCCGAGATAATGTAAAGGGATTGTACATTGCGCTGTGCATGTGTAGCTCAGCAATACGATTTTGTGAGGAGGACAGTAAGGATCGTCAACTACAGAAAAGACACAAAAGGGTTCATTTACTAAAACTGAGGAGTGCACAATCAGCCTCTAACTTCCGCTCGAAGTTAAAACCCCGAAGCTAATTGGCTACCATGAAGATCTGCACCAGATTTTGCACTCTCCAGTTTTAGTACATAACCCCATAGCATGTCTATTCTGTTTAGCACCCTGATGTTTAGGGTTGCTATTTAACCACTTGAGACCCGCGCTATTGACAAAAGATGTCAACAGCGCGGCTCTCAAGTGCCAAGTGGACGTCTTTGGACGTCTTTTAAAGTGCATTACCCGCACGCGCCTCTGGGGGGCATGCAGCAGGTAAACACTGTCCCGGCGCATCGCTGAAGAGCCGATGCGTGTACCTGGCGGCCGCGATGTCCGCCGGGTACACGCGATCGTCGGGAACACAGCAGGGACGTGGAGCTCTGTGTGACGTGCTGTCAGAGGAGAGGAGACCGATCTGTGTGCCTTTTACATAGGGACACAGCATCGGTCACCTCCCCCAGTCACCCCCCTCCCCCCACACAGTTAGAACACACCCAGGATACACATTTAACCCCTTCCTCACCCCCTAGTGTTAACCCCTTCCCTGCCAGTCACATTTATACAGTAATTAGTGCATTTTTATAGCACTGATCGCTGTATAAATGTGAATGGTCCCAAATTTGTGTCCGATACGTCCGCCGCAATATCGCAGTCCCAATAAAAATCGCAGCTCGCCGCCATTACTAGTAAAAAAATAAAAAAAAATCATAATTCTGTTCCCCATTTAACCACAGGACGTTGTCTCTGTGTGAGCCGGCAATGAGAGATGATCTCATATGTTTACATATGAGATCATCTCTCATTGGCCGCACAGATCGCATCGCAAACGGCCACTCTGATTGGCCGTTCGCGGCGATCTGTAATTGGCTGTGTCCAAGGGACACGGCCAACACAGCGTTTCCCTGCTGCACGCTCTGGAGCGCGCGCGGGGAACGCCCAAAGGGGCGGATGTCAATTGACGTCCAGTTGGATATTCAGATCCGCGCTGTAGCCGTCATTCGGCTATAGCACGGGTCTCAAGAAGTTAAATATATTCTTCAAGGTGTGCACATAATGACTTTGCAAACCCATATATATCTTTGACCTTTTTGAATTTCTCAACTTGGATGAATGTCCTCTTCAGGGGGATCCATACGTTTGTGGTGAGCTGCTGAATAAAGGCCAGTTGGGCTAATTTAATGACTTTTTAATAACCTGTGAAAATCTGTGTCCAGCGCCCCTCTACCATTATCTCATTGACTCTCCATAACACACCTCTGATTGGCCCCGGCACTGTCACATGGAATTAATCAAATGTTCCTCCGTAAGCAAGAGCACCAAATATTTCCTTTGGTTTCCGGCACTAATCAGACTGGCCTTGAAGCAAATACAGAGGGCTAGATTCAGAATAGTATTACGGCGGCGTATCTCCAGATATGCCGCCGTAATTTTAAATCTGCGTCGGCATATGGTTACGCCGATTCTCAAAGGCAGATACGTAAAAAAAATAGGCTTCCTCCGCCGACGTAACTTGAATGCGGCGCCGTATAATTGTGTGCAATATTACGTTGACCGCTAGGGGCGCTTCCGTTGTTTTCAGCGTAGAATATGCAAATTACCTAGTTACGTCGATTCACGAACGTACGTGCGCCCGGCGGTAGTTTTTTACGTCGTTTGCGTAAGGCTTTTTCGGCGTAACGTTGCTCCTGCTATTAGGTGGCACAGCCAATGTTAAGTATGGACGTCGTTCCCGCTTCGAAATTTGTATTACGTCGTTTGCGTAAGTCGTTCGCGAATAGGGCTGGACGTAATTTACGTTCACGTCGAAAGCAATGGCGATTTGCGTCGGAATTTCGAGCATGCGCACTGGGATTTTTTCACGAACGGTGCATGCGCCGTTCGTAAAAAAGGTAAAGTACGCGGGGTCAACCTAATTTGGATAAAACACGCCCCCCTCAACATCATTTGAATGACGCACGCTTACGCTGGCCCCATTTATGCTATGCCGCCGTAAGTTAGGAGGCAAGTGCTTTGTAAATACAGCACTTGCCTCTCAAACTTACGGCGGCGCAGCATAAATACGATACGCTGCCCTGCCGTAAGAAGGGGCGCAAGCTACCTGAATCTAGCCCAAAGTTTCTGTTGCTTTGCCCTGGATGGACAAATCATGGGTTTTAATTGGAATGGTCTACATCTCCTGTCTTTTGATGCCATTTGATGGTAGAGGTGAGTTTTATTTTCAACGTAGAGAACTCTTGAAGATTTAAGAAAGAATTTTGGAGAGTCAGAAACCATGCAAAATCTTTTTGTTATCTTTTATTTATTTTTTGAGCGCCAATGGTCTTTCGTTGCATAACAAAACAACATACTTTTTGGGAATCCACCATATACACCAAAAATGCAGAGTTACTGTAAGTGCTACAGACGTTACTGGACTAAAAAGTGTCAAGAGGTTCCTGCCCAGACAGCTTACAATCTCATTTAAATATTTCTTCCCATTTTCACATAAAAAATAAAAAAATGAACTAAACAACCAGGAAGATTGTACCAGATCCGCATCCAAAATCTTACAGAGTAATTAAATAATATCACTATCATGATATATAAGCATAAGTGGAGGAAGAGTGATACCAGAAGTTCTTTGTTTTTATTTACATATCAACTTTGGCACGGGAAACAAATTTCCACCCTTTTGTCTAATTTTACAACCAAGTCCGTGTCTCGTGAAATTCGTTATTCTATTAAATAATAAATACTAACAATCGTACTGTAACATAAATTTATACACAAAGTTTACTCTTCATGTACAAGAAGGATTATGATTGGCATGCCTTTGGAGATAGCATATTTGCATTATACAATTAAATATACGTAGAATGTGTTTTTTTGCACACAGATTGCACTGCTTGACTGAAAATATATGGTTCAGTTACTTGCTGTTGTTTTCTCATATTCTTCAGCTCTCAGCAATTTAGGGTAGGCAGCAGTTGGGGGTAGGAATGCTCAGTTAGGTATATGTAATACTTATCCTGTCACCACCTCTTTGTGTACCCTTCACACTTTGAACATCCAGTTATATGGTTGTTTTACCCAGCATCATAGTATATTATAAAATGTAAGCAAGCAGAAGTTAGAAGGCTTGCCGCCATGACTGAATCCCATTACTGTGCCCAAGAAATTACAATTATCTATTTTTAGGAAACCTCACAATACCCCATTCATAGGAAAACCATGCTTTGAGTTCCCAATTCCAAAAAAAACAATTCTTAAACCAAAGTCTTGGGCTTGATAGGCACCCATTGCCGTTCCCATCAAGTGACAGTGATCTCTTCTGTGGGTTAATCTCTGCCTTTGGCAGCATCCTTTAACCTTGGAGATCTCACTATTCTGGTTCCCCAGAGCCACAATATGGGATACAACTATAGTGGAACCTAAGAGGTCTATGTTGCAGAGTCAATATGTACCCATTGCTGTTCCTAGGAAGTGACAGTGATTTATTATGTGGGTTAACCCGGCCTTTGACAGCATCCTGTAACCTAGAAGATCTCACTGCTCTGGTTCCCCAAAACCAGAAAATGGGATAAAACTATAGCGGAACCTAAGAGGTCTATTATGATGCAGAGTTGATAGGTACCCATTGCCGTTCCCAAGAAGTGACAGTGATCTATTCTGTGAGTAAATCTCGGCCTTTGGCAGCATCCTTTAACCTAGGAGATCTCACTATTCTGGTTCCCCAGAGCCACAATATGGGATAAAACTATAGTGGAACCTAAGAGGTCTATGTTGCAGAGTCAATATGTACCCATTGCTGTTCCTAGGAAGTGACAGTGATTTATTATGTGGGTTAACCCGGCCTTTGACAGCATCCTGTAATCTAGAAGATCTCACTGCTCTGGTTCCTCAGAGCCACAATATGGGATAAATCTATAGTGACACCTACAGTAAGAGGTCTATGATGCAGAGCCAATAGGTACCCATTGCTGTTCCTAGGAAATGACAGTGATTTATTATGTGGGTTAACCCACAATTATCTATTTTTAGGAAAACCTCACAATACCCCATTCATATGACAACCATGCTTTGAGTACCCAATTCCAAAAAACAATTTGTAAACCAAAGTCTTGGCTGTATAGGTCAACTTGACCTTCCATACCCACCTTAAGCTTAGAAAATGGGTTTTCTTTGGTTCCCAAAGCCATAGAGTTTAAACCAAAGAAAACACGTTTTCTAAGCTTAAGGTGGGTATGGAAGGTCAAGTTGACCTATACAGCCCAAGACTTTGGTAATAAACTATGGCAGGACCTAAGGTCCTATGTTGCCATGATAATAATATCCTTTGCAGTACCTCAAAGGTTTTCTCTGCCAGCAGCCTTGCATGATGTTGTTGTTGTACACCTCTTGGTCATCCTAATTTTACAGTGATATTATGCTTGACTTTGTGGAATTCTTTAAATTAAGTATATTTTTTTTGTTATTCCTGCCTACACTGTTTTGTATACTAATAAAGCTTTGAGAAACGTGTTTCCATTTACTAGGTAAACCCAACCTTTGAGCGCAACCTTTAATCTAGGAGATGTCACTATTTTGGTTCCCCAAAGCCACAAAATGGGATAAAACTATAGCAGAACCAAAGAGGTCTATGTTGCAGAGTCAATAGGTACCCATTGCCGTTCCTAGGAAGTGACCGTGATTTATTATGTGGGTTAACCCGGCCTTTGACAGCATCCTGTAACCTAGAACATCTCACTGCTCTGGTTCCTCAGAGCCACAATATGGGATAAATCTATAGTGACACCTAAGAGGTCTATGATGCAGAGCCAATAGGTACCCATTGTTGTTCCTAGGTAGTGACAGTGATTTATTCTGTGGGCTGATCTGGCATTCAACAGCATTCTTAAATCTAGAAGATCTCACTGTTCTGGTTCCCCCAAAGCCACTAAATGGGATAACACTATCTATTATGATGCAGAGTTGATAGGCACCCATTGCCGTTCCCATCAAGTGACAGTGATCTATTCTGTGGGTTAATCTTGGCCTTTGGCAGCATCCTTTAACCTAGGAGATCTCACTATTCTGGTCCCCCAGAGCCACAATATGGGATAAAACTATAGTGGAACATAAGAGGTCTATGATGCAGAGCCAATAGGTACCCATTGCTGTTCCTAGGAAGTGACAGTGATTTAATATGTGGGTTAACCCGGCCTTTGACAGCATCCTGTAACCTAGAAGATCTCACTGTTCTGGTTCCTCAGAGCCACAATATGGGATAAATATATAGTGACACCTACAGTAAGAGGTCTATGATGCAGAGCCAATAGGTACCCATTGCTGTTCCTAGGTAGTGACAGTGATTTATTCTGTGGGCTGATCTGGCATTCAACAGCATTCTTAAATCTAGAAGATCTCACTATTCTGGTTCCCCAGAGCCACAATATGGGATAAAACTATAGTGGAACATAAGAGGTCTATGATGCAGGGCCAATAGGTACCCATTGCTGTTCCTAGGAAGTGACAGTAATTTATTATGTGGGTTAACCCAGCCTTTGACAGCATCCTTTAAACTAGGAGATCTCACTGTTCTGGTTCCCCAGAGCCACAATACGGAATAAAACATAAGAGTTCTATGATGCAGAGCCAATAGGTATCCATTGCCATGCCCAGGAAGTGATTGGATTCTTACCTTTCACTTACCTGATAAGATAATCGTATGCACTGTAAACATCAAGCTATGTGAATCATCTTTATGTATTATGATTTATTTAACCCAGAAGATTTCTTAAATGTATTACCCTTTATGACTAAACAAGGCATTTTAGCAAAATACCACATTCTTTAGGTGTTGAACGTATTACTGGGATAAATCATGAACAAATGAATTGCAGATCAGTGGCTAAATATGTACAGTTTTGTTTGGTATGTTTCCATGTTCCAGCAGACAAACAGTAAGCCACATAATAAAATTCTTCAAAACACTTGGGCACTATGTTGCACAGTCAGTCCAGAGTTACTGGTTCCAGTTTTTCGGCTTAAAGGCTACTGGGTGTCAATAATATTACATAGCATGCTTTTGAAAACTCTCAAAGTCTACCAATAACAGACAGTTGACCATTATAGTCCTTTTTCACGTCTATGCTTTGTACACTAGTTTACTAGACAGATGAAGAGTTGATGGATAACTTTAACATATCTCACAATTATAAGGCTGAAAGGCATAGCTTGACAAGTTGTGTGTTCCCGCCTTGCAGTTTCTGGAACTTGTACTAGTAGTACTGCATGATGACATATCTGTCATTTAATATGGCCTTTTTGAGCAGTTGTGTATTATATGCATGTTTCCTTGGTTGTATATTTATTGACGCTGAGCTATTCGGGTGTCTGTAGTCATAATGTGTGGATTTTGTAGTGAACACTGCAATAGCTTGCAGAACTATAGGAATAGCTAGTATTGAAGTAGCTGACAAGACTCATTAAAGCAGTGACAAGATCCAAGACGTGTGTCTATGTTTCTGCACAGTTATAAGACGTTATGACCAATGTCTCCCAAGTGCACGCTTGATTCAGCCTCAGGGCTTCCTAAAATTTAGAAGACATCCTGAAGACATTCTGTCCAGTCCCCATGAGGGATTGACCTTTGGTAGAAGGGCTTAGTACATGGAATTTAAATGTTAGCAAAGCTACTTCCAGAATAAATGGTCTTGTAGGGTTCAAGCTTTTGCTCCTAGTGGTTTGGTCCTCGTTTCTTTTGTCCCAGTTTTATTGTAGGATATCCAGGTAAACTGGTGGTGCTTTCACTAGAGCTTGTAGCTTGCTGTGAATCTCTTTAATGTTGAGCCTCTGCTGGGGTTCTCTCTGCCAGCATCCTTGCATAATGTTGTATAACTCAGTGGGGCATGTCCTAGGTCTTTCCAGTTCTCGCCCTTGGGTGATGCATTCAATAGCCTACAAAGAAAAAAAATGTTTAGGCTAGCAAAGACAAAAGGTGTTTTCTTTTTCGTACATCACGGGACACAGAGCTCTGCATTATATATCACCACCAGGTGATTGGACACTGGCACACCCAAACTACAAGATAAATTCCACTCTATATAACCCCTCCCATATGGAAATAAAGGGACACCAGGAATAGAGGGGTAGTGGCTGCTAGTACCACAGACTCACACAGACTTTTACCTAGTAAGGATGTGTATCAATGGACTTTCTCGGTACTGATAACATGAGTCGGTATAGTAAAAAATTACATTTATTATACATAAAAACATACAATGTTCCATATATAAAACAAGGCTAGGACTGACAACCCCACATAGAGATACAAGGATGTTATTTCAAACGGAAGAAGCCGTGAGGTATCAGCAGTTGTGAGGGGGAGTCCTAGAGGAACCTCTACCGGTTTCGCGGCTAACCGCTTCTGCAGGAGGTATAGTCCGGAGTCAAGGACCGCAGTGCAAGTTTCGCTGACCAAGGTCCACCGTAGCGAACAAGGGGGAACAAAAGTAGGTAAAAATCTATGCTGGTAAAAGCAATAGAATAAGGGCAGCTAGGGAGCAGGCATCAGGGCAGGTAATTGATGTTAAAAAGCAAACAGCTGAAGATAATCAGCTGAAGACTGCAGCAGAGAATTCCCCAGCACTTAAACAGTGGAGGTATAGAAGAACCAACAGTCAGGTTACCACACTGCCATGCAGCGTCCCAGGGTTCAGCCCTAGGAGAGTCACAGAGGAGCTCACTGGAGAGTACCTCAGTTTTTTCACCAGTGTCTAAGTGTTGGTCACAGTTAGAGCCGGTTCACACAGGGGCGGCACGACTTCGGGGGCGACTCGGCCAGGCGACATGAAGACGACATCTAAGGCGACTTGCAAAATGACTTCTGTATAGAAGTCAATGCAGGTCGCCCCGAGTCGCCCCCGAAGTAGTACAAGAACCTTTTTCTAAGTCGGAGCGACTTGCGTCGCTCCTATTAGAACGGTTCTATTCACTAGAATGGGACGTGACTTGTCAGGCGGCTGCGTCGCCTGACAAATCACCCCAGTGTGAACCGGGTCTTAAGAATGTGCTAAGAAGAAGCCCCGCTCCCTGCGGGGATTAGGAGCTACGCAACTGGATCCATCCAAGAGGGCCAGAGTGAAAACGCCAAAATGGATGGTACCCGGGCCTCACGGATGAGCGATGTTTTGCCTGTAATGTCTCTCTGGACTGGACTCTGGGATGCAGCATATTGGGCACGTATTAAAAAATGCCCAAAGGTTTCTGGCAGAGTGCCTTAGCCCTCGTACACACGATAGGTTAACCAGAGGACAACGGTCTGATGGAGCGTTTTCATCGGTCAAAACCGATTGTGTGTGGGCCCCATAGGTTATTTAACCATAGGTTAAAAAAAAGCCAACTTTCTTTAAAGTTAACCTTTGGATTCCTAACCGATAGGTCAAAACCGATCGTTAGTAGGCACGACCATCGATTAAAAATCCACGCATGCTCAGAATCAAGTCTAAGCATGCTTGGAAACATTGAACTTTGTTTTTTTCAGCACGTCGTTGTGTTTTACGTCACCGCGTTCTGACATGATCGGTTATTTAACCGATGGTGTGTAGGCGTGACGGACCATCAGTCAGCTTCATCGGTTAACCTATGACAACGGTCCTTCAGACCGTTCTCATCGGATGGACTGATCGTGTGTACGAGGATTTACACGTCCAGGGAAGAGGCCTCCTTTAATTGGGAACCCAGAACCTCGAAGGTTGGCACAACACACCCTGCGGTGTTATTACCAAGTAGGTGGTTCTTGGTACATTTTTGAAGGCCAAGCATTTTTGGGTTTTGCTGTTCATACTGTATTGGTTTTGCTCTATCCACACAAATACATTTGTTTAGAAAGAAAGAGTATTTCCAAGGAAATATAAATTGTTAAAAAAATATGGATATGAGAATGGGGGTAATAAAATAATATACACCAAGACTGTACAATTACAATACAACTGGATGGAGAAAGTAAAAGTTCAGTTGTTAGGTCAAGGTAAGAAAGGGTTCTCTAAAGAGATGAGTTTTTAGGAATCACCTTAAAGGGGTTGTAAGGGTTACTTTATTTTTTTGTAAATAACAAATACTTAACTCCACTGTGCACAGTGAGGCATTGGCACAGTGAGGCATTGGCACAGTGAGGCATTGGCACAGTGAGGCATGGGCACAGTGAGGCATGGGCACAGTGAGGCATGGGCACAGTGAGGCATGTGCACAGTGAGGCATGGGCACAGTGAGGCAAGCACATGGACACAGTGAGGAAAAGTGAGGCAGATGGACACCCTAGGCTTATATTTAGGTCGGCTTATACTCAAGTATATACGGTCATTTTGGGCAAAAGAGGCCTTTAAGACGGACCCTTTGTAAATCGACTTTAGTATTTACTTCCTATGGCAATGGTCCTCGTGCCTGAGTGCCCAGCTCTCGGACATGAACAGGTTACCACTAAGTGCAATTAACAGATTCAAGTACCTGTAAATAAAATTAGTTGTCAAAAATAAATAATGTTGTGTTTGCAAATTTCCCTTTGGTTCCTGCCAAGACGCCCCAGGCTGGCAGTAACCGGATCCTTTATGATGGAGTAAAGAACCTATTATCTGGGTGTCTCCTAAGTTCATTATCTTCTCCGATTCCTGAGAAGGTCGCTTACAGGACCCACAGGGCAGCAAAATTTAATTATCTTCAATGTGCATTGAAAAAAAAAATTAAAATCAAACCATTTCTTATTTATCGAGAAAGCTTTCTTGGCAGTCGGCAGGAAGGTATGGTTTCCATCAATGGAGTCTTTAAGGGATACAGATGTGTACCCATGTAAACGGTTCCTAAAACTGGAGCTCTATTGGCTGCTGGATTTAATTCTGTTAAGTTCTCTTTTTGCCCCATATAGGGTTTAATAAACATACATGACTAATTGGTTTATGTGAAAAGGTTTTAATAATATTAGCTTGTTCCTGGCAGCAGCAATGTGGTCCAACCCTCAACTACAAAATAGGGGGTAGTTTTATGGCATTTTTAATAATATTTTTTTTTTTTTTACTACTAATGGCGGCGATCAGCGATTTTTATCGTGCGACATTATGACGGGCACATCGGACACTTTTGACACATTTTTGGGACCATTGTCATTTTTACAGCCATCAGTGCTATAAAAATGCACTGATAAATGACACTGGCAGTAAAGGGGTTAACCACTAGGGGGCGGGGAATAGGTTAAGTTAAGATGACCAGATTTTTTAAATGAAATCTGGGGACATATTTATTTATTTTTTTTACTAGTAATGGCAATCAGCGACTGCCCGCCTCGCAGCCTGTCAAGTCTCACTCTCTGGGCCCCGGCTACTACTGGGTGGGGAGTGGAGGAAGATCACTCAGCCAGGGAAGGCAAGGAGATAAGTGGCCGGCTGGCCGGGACTTGAGCCAAGGCAGAAAAACATGCGAGTGGAGCTGAATGGGCATGCACCCGAAACTGAAGAAAAATTCCCTCTGCTCCGACCAGCACATGATCATCAGAAAGGGCCACAGATAATGGGGGAAAAAAATACACCCCCATTAGCAAGTAGGAGCGGCGGAGTGGGGGGTGTGTAATTCAGTTTTTTTTAATTAATCTGCACTGAC
The DNA here is from genome assembly GCF_905171775.1 of Rana temporaria. Classification (NCBI taxonomy): domain Eukaryota; kingdom Metazoa; phylum Chordata; class Amphibia; order Anura; family Ranidae; genus Rana; species Rana temporaria. The sequence continues at coordinate 106,630,766 of NC_053501.1, forward strand.
TGTCTTTGAAATTTCCCCAGCCCCTGTTCAAATCCAATCCGGGGACAAAACCGGGGACAGACTTGGTCTGGGGATCCTGGGACTGTCCACTGAAACCGGGGATGTCTGGTCACCCTAGGTTAAGTGTGTCCTAGGGAGTGATTCTAACTATTAGGGGGCGTGGCTACGAGGGACACATCACTGCTCCCGATGAGAGGGAACAGGCGATTAATGATAGTATCACTAGGCAGAACGGGGAGATGCCTTGTTTACACTGGCGTCTCCCCATTCGGCAGCTGTGACCCGAACGCGGGCCACCGGCGGACATTGAGTCAGCAGGCCATCGCGGCTAGGTCACGGAGCTCGCGGCAGGGGCGTGCACGCGCCCACACTGCGGCAATTTCAAAGTGACGGAAATATACGTCACTTTGCCCAGCCGTGCCATTCTGCCGATGTGTATACTCGTGAGCCGGTCCTTAAGTGGTTAAGAATTCAAAGCTCTTTGCCCCTCTGCTCTTCACCATCCAAAACCAAAAATAAGAGAACCAAAGGAAAAGATAATAAAGTAAGTTGCTGAGGTTCTGGAGAATCCACTGGTTCATTTTTTGGTCTCGGTTTTGGACCTAGAAGGTTTCTGAGGCCCACTCTTTTTGGATGTCAAGTTTTTATTCCTGGATTTCTTCTGCTGCAAAAGATTTCCACTCACTTCCTGTTTCAGTGATGGTGGTGACCAAAACAGGAATCAGGAAATCTCTTCATAGGGTCCACATTCAGCACAAAAAGTTAGCATATTTTCATTTTTTCTCCACAACACAAAAAAGTTCTAGCTGCAACCAAATCCTAATGCCGCGTACACACAGTCGGAATTTCCGCCAGCAAAAGTCCGATGTGAGCTTTTCGTCTGAAATTCCGACCGTGTGTATTCTCCGTCTGACTTTTGCTGGCGGAATTTCCACCAGCAAAAGATTGAGATCCGGTTCTCAATTTTTGCGACGGGAAAAATTCCAAATGGAAATTCCGATCGTCTGTAGCAATTCCCAAGCGCAAAATTCAGATGCATGCTGGGAAACAATTTGACGTACGCTCAGAAGCATTAAACTTCATTTTCTCGGCTCGTTGTACACATTGTACGTCACCACGTTCTTGAAGGCCGGAATTCGGTGTGACCGTGTGTATGCAAGACAAGCTTGAGCGGAATTCCGTCGTAAAAACCAACCATCATAACTCTGAACACAGACTTACCTCTGTATTGGAAAGTTGGTACCAGGGCTGCTTGCCGCATGTAAAGATCTCCCAGAGGACCACGCCAAAGCTCCAGATGTCACTTTCTGTGGTGAATTTGCGGTACAAGATGCTCTCAGGTGGCATCCAGCGAATGGGCAGCATGGTCCTTCCGCCAACCTGCAATGAGGGGAATGGGTTACTATTACGTTTTCCAGACTTCAAACTTAGATTCCTAAATTCTGTGCATTAAAATCTACCTGGTTTGACCACCATACACTTTACATCCAGTAGCTATCATCTTATCGCAAGTCCTAATAAAGGGGGTGTTTTCCAACCCCCGAAATGCGTTGGCTCTCTGATAAAATCTTCAATAAATGTACACTAGATTACCAAAAGTATTGGGACGCCTGCCTTTACACGCACATAAACTTTAATGGCATCCATAATGCCGCGTACACACGACCGTTTTTCGGGTTGTAAAAAATTAAGTTTTTACGTTTTTTTCAACCCGATCATTAAAACGGCGTTGCCTACACAAGATCGTGGAAAAAAAATGCTCTAGCAAAGCGTGGTGACGTACAACACGTACAACGGCACTATAAAGGGAAGTTCCTTTCGGATGGCGCCACCCTTGGGGCTGCTATAGCTGATTCCGTGATAGTAAAAGACGATTTGCGCTTTTCTGTCTGTTACATCGTGATGAATGTGCTTACTCCATTACAAACGCTAGTTTTACCAGAACGAGTGCTCCCGTCTCATAACTTGCTTCTGAGCATGCAGGTTTTTTTCACATCGTTAAAGCCCACACACAACCATTTTTTACGACGTAAAAAACGACAACGTTAAAAACGATGTGAAAAATTAGAGCATGTTCGAAATTTTTAATGCCCATTTTTTACATTGTTAAAAATGCTCTGGAGCCCACACACGATCGTTTTTAATGACATTAAAAAAACCTTCATTTTTTACAACCCGAAAAACGGTTGTGTGGTGCCGGCTTCTAGGGGCTTAAACAGATGATGAGGCGTGACATATCGCCACCCAGCAGCTCTGTCAACCACCCTCTGAAAGGTGATCCATTGCGAATAGTTTTTCAGAGGGGCGGCAAGGGCTGCCGCAATTGTGCTAGAGCTCTTAAACCATCCAGACATGTTTTCTTTAACCGCTTGCCGACCCACGCACGACGATATAATGTACGTCGGCACAATGGTACAGCTGCGCAAATGAGCGTACATCTACGTCCCCTTCAAATCGCGGCATTGTGGGCGTGCGTGCCGGCCGCGAGCTCCGTGACCATGCCCGCGGGACCTGCCGACTCGATGTCCGCCGGTGTCCTGCGATCATGTCAAGGAGAGGCAGAACAGGGAGATGTCAGTGTAAACAAGGCATTTACCTGTTCTGCCTTGTGACAGGACACTGATCGTCTGCTCCCGGTCATCGGGAGCAGTGATCAGTATCGTGTCACTTGTAGCCCAGCCCCCCACAGTTAGAATCACTCCCTAGGACACACTTAACCCCTTCCTCGCCCCCTAGTGGTTAACCCCTTCCCTGCCAGTCACATTTACACAGTAATCAGTGCATTTTTATAGCACTGATCGCTGTATAAATAACAATGGTCCCAAAATGGCGTCAAAAGTGTCCCATGTGTCCGCCATAATGTCGAAATCAGGATAAAAATCGCTGATCGCCGCCATTACTAATAAAAAAAAAATAACTATAATAAAAATGCCATAAAACTATCCCCTATTTTGTTGACGCTACAACTTTTGCGCAAACCAATCAATATACACTAATTGTGATTTTTTTTTTTACCAAAAATATGTAGAAGCCTAAACTGAGGGAAAAATTATTTTAAAAAATAAAAATAAATTGGGATATTTATTATAGAAAAAAGTACAAAATATTGTGTTTTTTTTGTTTTTTTTTTCCAAAATAGTTGCTATTCTTTTGTTTATATCACAAAAAATAAAAAAATCGCAGATGGGATCAAAAACCACCAAAAGAAAGCTCTATTTAAGGACGCAAATTTTGTTTGGGTACAGAGCTGCACGACCGCGCAATTGTCAGTTAAAGCGACGCAGTGCCGAATCGCAAAAAAATGGCCCGGTCATTGGGCAGCCAAATCTTCCGGGGGTGAAGTGGTTAGATTGGGATATTTACTATGGCAAAAAGTAAAATATACTGTGTTTTTTTTTTTTCAAAATTGTCGCTAGTTTTTGTTTACAGCGCAAGAAGCGACGCAGTGTCGTATTGTAAAAAAAATGGCTGGGTTATTGGGCAGCCAGATCTTCTGGGGTTGAAGCGGTTAAATGAATGGGACCATGCAGAAACTCCCTGCAATTTTGTGTAATGCACACAGTTCAGCCTGGTGGTGCCGGCTTTTAGGGGCTTAACCACTTCAGCCCCAAACCATTTTGTTGCTAAATGACCGGGCCACTTTTTGCGATTCGGCACTGCGTCACTTTAACCACTTAACCCCCGGACCATATTGCTGGTCAAAGACCAGAGCACTTTTTGCGATTCGGCACTGCATCGCTTTAACTGACAATTGCGCGGTCTTACGACATGGCTCCCAAACAAAATTGACGTCCCCTTTTCCCCACAAATAGAGATTTCTTTTGGTGGTATTTGATCACCTCTGCGGTTTTAATTTTTTGCGCTATAAACAAAAATAGAGCGACAATTTTGAAAAAAAAAATTTTTTTACTTTTTGCTATAATGAATATCCCCCAAAAAAATATAATTTTTTTTCCCTCAGTTTAGGCCGATACGTATTCTTCTACCTATTTTTGGTAAACAAAATCGCAATAAGTGTTTATTAAAGGGTTAGCGCAAAAGTTATAGCGTTTACAAAATAGGGGAACTATGGCATTTTTATCCACAAAACAAGATACGCCTGAAGCTGGGCTAGATCCGACTGGCGTACGTCTTAGTACGCCGTCGGATCTAAGGTGCATATTTACGCTGGCCGCTATGTGGCGTTTCCGTCAATTTCCCCGTTAATCACATTGTTTCCGTAAGGCTTTCGGCGTATAGTTACCCCTGCTATATGAGGCGTACTCAATGTTAAGTATGGCCGTCGTTCCCGCGTCGAATTTTGAAGTCGTTATATGGCTTTGCGTAGAATGACGTTCACGTCGTAAGCATTGGCTTGTTGCGGGTTAATTTCGAGCATGCGCACTGGGATACCCCCATGGACGGCGCATGCGCAGTTAAAAAAAAAACGTCATTTACGTCGGGTCAAGACGTATTAACATAAAACACGCCCCCATCACATACATTTGAATTGCGCGCCCTTACGCCGCCAAAGTTACACTACGCCGCCGTAACTTACGGCGGAAATTCTTTCAGGATACCAAAAAAAAGCTGTAAGTTACGGCGGCGTAGTGTATCAGAGATACACTACGCCGGACGGATAGAAGCGCCGCTCTTCGTGGATCTGGCCCGTTGTGTTTACACACAACATCTCCCCATTCTTTTTTTATCATTAAAGTTTTTATTAAAACATCTCCCCATTCTTGAGCTCTGTGACCCTGATCGCGGGACACCGGCGGCGATCGGGGTCCCACGGGCCCGGTCACGGAGCTCGTGGCAGGGTTGCAAGCGCGCCCACACAGCGCCAATTTAAAGGGAACATACCTGCATGCCCTTTTGCCTGTCCGTGCCATTTTGCCGACGTATATCAGCGTGCGCTGGTCGGCTAGTGGTTAAACAGATGATGAGGCGTGACATACCGCCACCCTGCAGCTGTCAACCACCCTCTGAAAAGTGACCATTGCGAATAGTTTTTCTCTGAAACCATTCAGACAGGTTTTCTTTAATGCTCCTGTAGCGTGATATCCCCCCTATGTACAGGAGGCAGACACTCAGTGGCGTACCAAGTGGGGGGCGGGCTGCCCCGGGTGCCACCCACTGGGGGGTGTCAGGCCGGCGGCTGAAGACAGAGGAGACAGACACTCGTCACCATCTCCACTAAGTTATCCTTAAATCATTTCTTCTTTCCACTCACTAAGTGATCTTCTTTTATTCCCATCACAGGGCGGCATTAAATATGAATACGCTTCTGACAAAGAGGCAGCTTAAGAACAACTAAAAGGGAAAGAAAGAGGCCCGGGCAATTCAGGATGTCACAAGTTCAAATCCCGCTAGAGCCTTTGAAGGAGATGAAGATGGATGGACTCTCCTGGAAGAACGGTAGATTTGGCAAGCGCTCGAGATTCTCGAGAAAAATCCCCAGTCTGGCCCGATGCCATCTGCGGCACATGGCAGCTAAATGCTCGATAATATCTGTTACTCACAGACGCAATTTCTTTTTATTAGGCGGATTACCATCGGACAGGAATCCTAATTTAATGGACCTTTTTCCGAGGGGCTTGTTTCGAAAATGTGCTTTGAGAGATTTACAGCAATCATGGGCCGCTTTCCCCTCCCTGCTTACCAAGTCTACAAGAGAAGGACACCCTACAGTGCTGTGTGAGTAGAAGACAAGCCCCGTGACACACCTGATAAACTGGCTGTATACCGTATTTATCGGCATATACCGCGCACCGGCGTATAGCGCGCACCCCAACCTGAGAAGGGAAGTTTAGGTGTCTGTCTGCTGTCGGCGTCCATCGGCGGCCTTGTCCGGCGTCCGTCTGCGGCCTTGCGCGGGGTCTGTCCAGCCTTGTCGGTGTCCGTCTGCTGTCTTGCTCGGCGTCCATCGGCGGCCTTTTAGGGCGTCCGTCTGCGGCCTTGCGCGGGGTCCGTCCAGCCTTGTCGGTGTCCGTCTGCTGTCTTGTACGGCGTCCATCGGCGGCCTTGTCCGGCGTCCGTCTGCGGCCTTGCGCGGGGTCCGTCCAGCCTTGTCGGTGTCCGTCTGCTGTCTTGTACGGCGTCCATCGGCGGCCTTGTCCGGCGTCCGTCTGCGGCCTTGCGCGGGGTCCGTCCAGCCTTGTCGGTGTCCGTCTGCTGTCTTGTCCGGCGTCCGTCTGCGGCCTTGCGCGGGGTCCGTCCAGCCTTGTTGGTGTCCGTCACGTCCATCTGCCGGTCCGTCTGCCGGTCCGTCCAGCCTTGTCGGTGTCTGTCTCGTCCGTCTGCCGGGGTTGCAGCGCTGAATTTGGCACCTCGGTCGAGCTGTGCAGAGCCGGATTTCCGGTGTGTTTGGCTTCTCTCGGCTCCTCTCGCGTGGCCAAGCCTAGCCGAGTGTGCAGTACACTCGGCTCGGTCTTTGTCGGGTTTTGTCGGCGGCGCTCAGAGACAACGAGGATCGGCTGTCTCTGAGGAGGATCGGCGTATAACGCGCACCCACGATTTTCCCCTGTTTTTAAGGGGAAAAAAGTGTGCGGTATACGCCGATAAATACGGTATGTTACAGCTTTGGATCCACCTACAACTATATCAAACAGCCATAATGTTCTGACCACCCACCTAATACTGAGTAGGGATGAGCCTGATGTTCGAGTCAAACGTAAGTTCGGCTCGAACATCGGGTGTTCGCCAAATAGCGAACAATTTGGGGTGTTCGCAGCAAATTCGAAAGCAGCAGAACACTTTTTAAAAGTCTATGGGAGAAATGTAAAGTGCCAATTTTAAAGGTTATTATGCAAGTTATTGTGATAAGAGGTGTTTGGGGACCCGGGTCCTGCCCCAGGGGACATGTATCAATGCAAAAAAAGTTTTAAAATGGAAGTTTTTTCAGGAGCAGTGATTTTAATAATGCTTAAAGTGAAACAATAAAAGTGAAATATTGTTAAAGGGGGCTTCCAGACTTCGGTAAGCCCCCCACCCGCAGACCCCCACAACCACCGGGCAAGGGTTGTGGGGATGAGGCTCTTGTCCCCATCAACATGGCGACATCCTCCCCATGTTGAGGGCATGTGGCCTCATACGGATGAGGAAGGGGGCCGCTCTCTCGCCCCCCTCTTTTCCTGCGGCCTGCGAGGTTGGATGCTCAGATAAGGGTCTGGTATGGATCTTTGGGGGGAACCCTACGACATTTTTTTTTTACATTTTGGTGCGGGGTTAACCTTAAAATCCATACCAGACCTGAAGGGCCTGGTATAGAATTTGGAGGACCACGCAATTTTTTTAAAATTTTGGTTTGGGGTTCCCCTTAATATTCATATCAGACCAAAAGGGCCTGGTAATTTACTGGGGGGACCCATGTTGTTTTTTTCAATTACTTTTATCTGTATTGCCGGGACCCGATAATTCATTATATTCCTGTTTTCCTTTATAAATTACATTTTGTGCAGGGACAGTTCTAAACACAGGAAACATGCGCTACTTTACAGTCATACTATAGACACCCCCAGGAAAAAAAATTAAAAGAATATTTCACTTATATTGTTTCACTTTAAGCATTATTAAAATCACTGCTCCTGAAAAAACTTCCGTTTTTAAAACTTTTTTTTTTTCATTGATACATGTCCCAGGGGCAGGACCCGGGTCCCCAAACCCTTTTTATGGCAATAACTTGCATATTAACCTTTAAAATTAGCACTTTTTATTTTTTCACGCTCATGTCCCATAGATTTTAACGGTGTTCGCATGTTCAAATAACATTTTTTGCCTGTTCGCATGTTCTGCTGCAAACCGAACCAGGACCAAACCAAATACTGAGTAGGTCCTCCTTTGGCTTCTAAAACAGCCCTGACCCCTTTGGGCATGGACTCCACTGGACCTCTGAAGGTATTTGGTGGTATCTGGTGCAAAGCCCTTAGCAGCAGATCCTTGAGGCACTGTAAGTTGTGAGGTGGGGCCTTCAAGAATAAGACTTGTTTTTCCAGAACATCCCACAGATGCTCGATGGATTGAGATCTAGAGAATTTGAAGGCCAAGACAGCTCATCGAACTCGTTCTTGTGTTCCTCAAACTATTCTTGAACCATTCTTGCAGTGTGGCAGGGCACATTATCCTGCTGAAAGAGGCTACCAGGGAATAAAGTTTCCATGAAAAAGTTTACTTGGTCACTCATAATGTTTAAAGGGGTGGTTCACCCTAAAAACTACTTTTTTTTATTACAATGGCCCCCCACATTACAATATGATTAAGGCTGTTATTATTTTTTTGAAGCTGTACATACCTTTGTACAGCATATTCACCCGTTGCGAGTCCCGCGGGAGTGGGCGTTTCTCACATGTCTGTGATTGACATTTTGACCAAAAACGAGCTCCCCCCCGTCGCGTAAGCCGCGTCACGGTTGGCGGAAGGAGCCGAACGGCGATGCGCATGCGCAGTATAGCGCCGACTCGCCGTTCGGCTCCTTTCGCCTTCCGTGACGCGGCTTACGCGACGGGGGGGAGCTCGTTTTTGGTCAAAATGTCAATCACAGACATGTGAGGAACGCCCACTCCCGCGGGACTCGCAAGGGGTGAATATGCTGTACAAAGGTATGTACAGCTTAAAAAAAATAATAATAGCCTTAATCGTATTGTAATGTGGGGGCCATTGTAATAATAAAAAGTAGTTTTTAGGGTGAACCACCCCTTTAAGTAGGTGACACGTGCAATATCCACATTAATGGCAAGAGCCAAGGTTTCCCATCAGAACATTGCCCAAAGCATCACACTGCCTCCGCCTGCTTGTCTTCTTCCCATACTCCATCCTGGTGCCATCTCTTCCCCCAAGGGACGCACACACACCCAGCCACCCACATCATGTAAAAGAAAAGGTGATTCATTAGACCAGGCCACCTTCTTCCATTGCTTTGTTGTCCAGCTCTGAAGCTCATGTGGCCATTGTAGGTGCTTTCAACTTTGGACACTGGGCACCCTTACCGGTCTGCCTCTACGCAGCCCCATACACAGCAAACTGCAATGCCCATTTTTTTCTGCTTTCAACGCATCAACTTCATGGACAACATGTTCACTCGCTACCCAAAATATCCCACCCACTTTTAGATAACAAAATAATCAATGCTTTGTAAGGATGAAAGCGGCGGTGGGGGAAGGAGGAGTTACTCGGGAGAGAAGAGGAAACCCAGGCAGGAAATTCTACAGGTTCACTGTTGTCACCCTAAACATGCAATCCGCCTGCCATGCACCCCCTCCAGCAGCGATACTCTGCTGCCTGAACTGGAACCGTGCACATGCAGTTGTTGCAATTGGTCCCGCCACCTTCCTCCCCAGCCAGCAGTGTATACAAGCAGTTTGTTAATGTACTGGACAAAGGGGCGGTGCATATCGGTATGAGGCAGTGAGAGTGGAGCTGTTAAATCTAAGCACTGATGTTGGGGATAGACAGGGCCCCGTATATCGGCCCCACCCATCCCCAACATCAGTGCTTCCCTTTGACAGCTCCCCCCTCCTGACGCCCCGTTCCTCCTGCACACACCCCCCCCCCCCAATAGCCAGGCTGACAGTGTTACCTTACCTAGTATGCCGCTGCGCTGGCGGCGTGGCGCTGCCATGCTTTCACTGCCCATGCTTTAGTCGCAGAGGGGGTGTGTCGGCCTGACCCCCCCCCCCCAGTGTGTGGCACGTGACCCGGTGCGGTCCGCCCCCTGCTTAGTCCGCCGTTGCAACGTGCAGTAATGTAATCCCATCCCAGGCGGCGGGGAACAGATGTGATGTGAGCTCAGCTCTGCACTAGCCGGGACAAGTCCCGGCAGGCTAAATTAGCCGGGACTAGGTCCTATTTGACGGGACTGTCCCGTTAAAAACGGGACAGTTGTCAAGTATGCTCTGGTTCTAAGGTTGTGCTCTCTTGTCTGTTGTGCCTTTGATAAGGATCAGAACATCGGTGTTAAATTGTTAAAATTGATCTGCGTGGCTCGAGGACTCGGGAAACGCAGTCACTATGAGCTCACGGCGGCCTTGTAAGAAGCAACCTAATTATGTCTTATTTCACTTCTAGCATCGAAGACACAAAACACCTCTACTCTATCCATATAGTATCGAACACATGGGAGTATATTCATGTCACTTCGGAAAAATATTGAAAAATGTATACAAAATTTGAAGGTCAGGAATGGAGCATGCACAAAGCAATTATCTTCAGATAAAATTACCTTACTATTGGTTTATTTATCAGATCATGGTGTTGATACCTTTACCAATGCCGTATGTATATGGCTGTATTTACTGGGGAACAATCTGAACTGACCATGGTCCTTTTCAATGGATTATTAGAAAATACTCCTATAAGGACCTGTGCCAATAGGCTTTGGGCTTATGTTGATGGCATCAGTTTGAGACACTTTGGAAATAATTTGGAATTCATTGATAGGTGCATTTGTCCTGTAGCTGACCTCCTTCCCACCTGTATCTGACCTGCTTCGAGTGGGGTTTTCCTTCTCATAGACTTGTATGGGAATGCAAAACCTGCTTGAAGCTGCTTGCACATCCAGGGCCACCATAAGGGGGGTACAGGCAGTACACCTGTAAGGGGCCCAGAGGTCCCCAGGGGCCCGGATGGCAACCCCCCTTTTTTATTTTTTTATAAAACTATTTTTTATTTATTTTTGGTTTTTATAAACGGCCCAGAGGTCCCCAGGGGCCCGGATGGCAACCCCACTTTTTTTATTTGTTTATAAAAAAAATTATGGGCCGGATTCAGATACTTTGGAGCATCTTTAGGCGGGGCGTAACGTATCTCAGATACGGTACGCCGCAGTAAATTAGGGCGCAAGTTCCGTATTCAGAAAGAACTTGCGCCCTTAGTTACGGCGGCGTAACGTATGTTGTCTGGCGTAAGCCCGCTTAATTCAAATGGGGGTGATGTGGGCTAGTTTTATTTAAATGAATGGTGACCCCGGGTACTTGACGTATTTTACGAACGGCGCATGCGCCGGTCGTGAAAAAATCCCAGTGCGCATGCTCGAAATCACGCCGCAAATCGTCATTGCTTTAGACGTGAATGTAACTTACGTACAGCACTATTCGCAAACTACTTATGCAAATGTCGTAAAAATTTCAAAACTCGACGCGGGAACGATGCCCATACTTAACATAGGATACGCCTCATATGGCAGGGGTAAATTTACGCCGGAAAAAGCCTAACGTAAACGATGTAAAAAAATGTGCCGGGCGGACGTACGTTTCTGAATCGGCGTATCTACCTAATTAGCATATTCCTCGCGTAAATATACGGAAGCGCCACCTAGCAGCCAGCGTAAATATGCAGCCTAAAATACGACGGTGTAAGCCACTTACGCCGGTTGGATCTTAGGGAAATCTATGCGTAGCTGATTCTATGAATCAGTCGCATAGATACGACGCCGCACACTCAGATATACAACGGCGTATCCGGAGATACGCCGTCGTATCTCCTTTCTGAATCTAGCCCTATATATTTTTTTTTTATTATTAAAGGGCAAAGAGGTCCCCAGGGCTCTGGATGGCAACCCCCCCCCTTTTTTTTTATTTTTATTTATATCTTTTTTTTTTATTAAAGGGCCCAGAGGTCCCAAGGGGTCCGGAGATCCCCAGGGTCCCAGATGGCAACCCCCCCTTTTTTTTATAACTAATTTTTTTATATATTTGTTCTTCTTTTTTTTATTAAAGGGCCCAGAGGTCCCGAGGGGCCCGGAAATCCCGCCTTTTATATATATATATATATTTTTTATATATATATTTTTTTCTTTTTATTAAAGGGCCCAGAGGTCCCAGGGCCCCAGATGGCTACCCCCCCTTTATATATATATATATCTTTTTTATTTTTTTGTAAGGGGTCCAGAGGTCCCCAGGGCAACCCCCCAATTCGTGGCACCCCCGCTTCTTAATTTTCTCAATCCACCGCAGTCCACACACCCCCCCCCCCCCCCCCCCCCCCGGCGCTTCTCACAATTTCTCAATGTGAGGCGGCAGCACCCCCACCAGTTCTCAGCTCCGGGGGCCCATGCCTGAAGCTGCGGAAGGGGCCCCATAATCTCTGATGCACATCCCCTGGGCATATGGAGATTTTGCTGCGCAATAACAAATAGAGGACCCAGCTGGTTGGCAAGTTGTTCGCTTGTGATGATCACACGCTAATAGCATTAGCAAATGTGCACGCCGTTGGATAGAGCCATGACAAGACATCTCTATGTATATTATTTGTGAGGTTCTGCCCTCTAGTGCTTGCTGCTATCTCCTCTGTACGCTTTTACACTTGTCATTTAGCCATATCAACTTTTTTTTACACAAGAGTGGATCCTGAGGAAGCATATTATGAGAAACGTGTCAATCCTTTATGCTTTTACAAGATGTGAACTATATGTGATTGTTAACCGCTTGCCGACCGCCGCACAAACTTATACGTCGGCAGAATGGCACGGACAGGAAAATGGGTGTACAGGTACGTCCCTTTAAATTTGCCGCTGTGTGCAGGGCAAGCGCGACCCTGCCACAAGCTCCGTGATCGTGCCTGCGGGATCTAGGGACTCGATGTCCGCCGGTGTCCCACAATCGGGTCACGAAGCTGAAGAACGGGGAGATGTCAGTGTAAACACAACGGCCCGGATTCACATACATCGGCGCATATTTATGCGGGCGTAGCGTATCTAATATACGATACGCCGACGCAGCGCACAGAGGCAAGCACTGGATACACAAAGCACTTTCTCCCACTCGCTCTTAACCCCTTCCCGACCGCCGTATGTACATATACGTCGGCAGAATGGCACGTACAGGCACATTGGCGTACCTGTACGTCCCTGCCTAGACGTGGGTGGGGGGTCCGATCGGGACCCCCCCCCCCCCCCCGCGACTTGCGGCGGTCGGGTCTCCTCGGGGAGCGATCCGGGACGACGGCGCGGCTATTTGTTTATAGCCGCTCTGCCGCGATCGCTCCCCGGAGCTGAAGAACGGGGAGAACCGTATGTAAACACGGCTTCCCCGTGCTTCACTATGGCGCTGCATCGATCGAGTGATCCCCTTTATAGGGGAGACTCGATCGATGACGTCATTCCTACAGCCACACCCCCCTACACTAGGTGAACCCTAACTCCTACAGCGCCCCCTGTGGTTAACTCCCAAACGGCAACTGTCATTTTCACAATAAACAATGCAATTTAAATGCATTTTTTGCTGTGAAAATGACAATGGTCCCAAAAATGTGTCAAAATTGTCCGAAGTGTCCGCCATAATGTTGCAGTCACGAAAAAAATCGCTGATCGCCGCCATTAGTAGTAAAAAAAAATTTTTTTTTATAAAAATGCAATAAAACTATCCCCTATTTTGTAAACGCTATAAATTTTGCGCAAACCAATCGATAAACGCTTATTGCAATTTTTTTTACCAAAAATAGGTAGAAGAATACGTATCGGCCTAAACTGAGGAAAATTTTTTTTTTTATATATGTTTTTGGGGGATATTTATTATAGCAAAAAGTACAAAATATTGCATTTTTTTCAAAATTGTCGCTCTATTTTTTTTTATAGCGCAAAAAATAAAAACCGCCGAGGTGATCAAATACCACCAAAAGAAAGCTCTATTTGTGGGGAAAAAAGGACGCCAATTTTGTTTGGGAGCTACGTCGCACGACCGCGCAATTGTCTGTTAAAGCGACGCAGTCCCGAACTGTAAAAACACCTTGGGTCTTTAGGCAGCATTATGGTCCGGTCCTTAAGTGGTTAAAGATAACAATGTTACATAATAGATTTGGGTGGCCAATATTTGACATCGTTGGTCTTACCCTGTAGTAATCTGTGCTGTAGATATCACGTGACATCCCAAAATCACCAATCTTGACAATTAATTTGTTGCCAACGAGACAGTTCCTGGTGGCGAGATCCCGATGGACGAAATGGAGAGAAGCCAGGTAAACCATACCGGAAGCAATCTGAGTGGCGATCTGCAACATCTGAGTCAAGTTCAGCTGCCCGAAAATTTGCCCGTTGCCGTTATCAAGAATCTTGGCGTCTGGTCCATGGGATCTGAATTGAATTAAAAAATAAAATTGACATATAAATGTACAACTTGAATTCCAACCATTACATCTAAGAAATTCATTAGCTGACTATACACTACAATGAACAATTCATTTAACCTCTTAAGGACCGCCGCACGACTATTTACGTCGGCAGAATGGCACGGCTGGGTACATGGGCGTACATGCCCTTTAAAATGCCCAGCCCTGGGTCGTGAGAATGGCACGGCTGGGTACATGGGCATACATGTACGTCCCCTTTAAAATGCCCAGCCCTGGGTCGCGAGAATGGCACGGCTGGGTACATGGGCGTACATGTACGTCCCCTTTAAAATGCCCAGCCCTGGGTCGCGAGAATGGCACGGCTGGGTACATGGGCGTACATGTACGTCCCCTTTAAAATGCCCAGCCCTGGGTCGCGAGAATGGCACGGCTGGGTACATGGGCGTACATGTACGTCCCCTTTAAAATGCCCAGCTCTGGGTCGTGAGAATGGCACGGCTGGGTACATGGGCATACATGTACGTCCCCTTTAAAATGCCCAGCCCTGGGTCGCGAGAATGGCACGGCTGGGTACATGGGCGTACATGTACGTCCCCTTTAATATGCCCAGCCCTGGGTCGCGAGAATGGCACGGCTGGGTACATGGGCGTACATGTACGTCCCCTTTAAAATGCCCAGCCCTGGGTCGCGAGACTGGCACGGCTGGGTACATGGGCGCACATGTACGTCCCATTTAAAGTGCCACCGGTGGTGCGTTTGCGACCCGGTCCTGTCCTCCGTGACCATACCCGTGGACCTGATCGCCACCGGTGTCCCGCGATCAGTCACAGGAGCTGAAGAACGGGGAGAGGTGAGTGTAAACAAACCTTCCCTGTTCTCTGTGGCTTGTCACTGATCATCTGTTCCCTCCTAATGGGGACCGACGATCAGTGACGTCACACGTCCAGCCCCGCCCCCCTACAGTAAGAAACACTCCCTTAGGGCACACTTAACCCCTTAGCGCCCCCTAGTGGTTAACCACTTCACTACCATTGTCATTTTCACAGTAATCAGTGCATTTTTATAGCACTTTTCGCTGTGAAAATGACGATGGTCCCAAAAATGTGTCAAAAGTGTCCGAAGTGTCCGCCATAATGTCGCAGTCACGAAAAAAACCGCTAATCGCCACCATTAGTAGTAAACAAAAAAAAAAATATATATATATATATATATATATAAAATGCAATAAAACTATCCCCTATTTTGTAAACGCTCTAAATTGTGCGTAAACCAATCAATAAACGCTTATTGCGATTTTTTTTTTGATTTTTTTTTACCAAAAATAGGTAGAAGAATACGTATCGGCCTAAACTGAGGAAAAAAAGTTGTTTTATATATATTTTTTGGGGGATATTTATTATAGCAAAAAGTAAAAAATATTTAGCTAGATTCAGGTAGGGCGGCGCATCTTTAAGGCGGCGTAGCGTATCGTATTTACGCTATGCCGCCTTAAGTCAGAGAGGCAAGTACTGTATTCACAAAGCACTTGCCTCCTAACTTACAGCGGCGTAGCGTAAATGGGGCCGGCGTAAGCGTGCCTAATTCAAATGAGGATGGGGGGGCGTGTTTTATGTTAATGTTTGGTGACCCGACGTGATTGACGTTTTTTACGAACAGCGCACGTGCCGTCCGTGTACATATTCCAGTGTGCATTGCTCCAAAGTACGCCGCAAGGACGTATTGGTTTCGACGTGAACGTAAATTGCGTCCAGCCCCATTCACGGACGACATACGCAAACGACGTAAATTTTTCAAATTTCGACGCGGGAACGACGGCCATACTTAACATTGACTAGGCCAGCTATTTGTTCGACTAACTTTATGCCGGGAATCGCCTTACGTAAACGGCGTACCTTTACTGCGACGGGCGTACGTACGTTCATGAATCGGCGTATCTAGGCATTTACATATTCTACGCCGAACTTAACGGAAGCACCAACTAGCGGCCAGCTGAAAAATTGCACCTTAAGATACGACGGCGCAGGCTGTCGTATCTTAGCTAGGTTTAAGTATATCTCGGTATCTCAGTTTGAGAATACACTTAAACTTACGACGGCGCAGATTCCGAGTTACGTCGGCGTATCTACTGATACGCCGGCGTAACTCTCTGAATCTGGCTAATTTAATTTTTTTAAATTGTCGCTCTATTCTTGTTTATAGCGCAAAAAATAAAAACCGCAGAGGTGATCAAATACCACCAAAAGAAAGCTCTATTTGTGGGAAAAAAAAGGACGCCAACTTTGTTTGGGAGCCACGTCGCACGACCGCACAATTGTCAGTTAAAGCGACGCAGCGCCGAATCACAAAAAGTGGCCCGGTCCTTTACCTGCATATTGGTCCGGGTCTTAAGTGGTTAAAGGTCTATCATTGCCATATACGATTTTGAAGCCAACAATGGCCCAGATTCAGGTAGGGGCGCGCACTGATACGGCGGCGCAGCGTATCGTTTTTACGCTACGCCTCCATAAATTACTGGAGCTACGCTGCATTCACGAAGCATTTGCTCCGTAATTTGCAGCGGCGTATCGTAAAAGGGGCCGGCGTAAGCGCGCGTAATTTAAATGATCTTGTAGGGGGCGTGGATCATTTAAATTAGGCGCGTTCTCGCGCCGAACGTACTGCGCATGCTCCGTCGGGAAAATTTTCCGACGTGCATTGCGGTAAATGACTTCGCAAGGACGTCATTGGCTTCGACGTGAACGTAAATGGCGAGTTACGCAAACGACGCAAAATTTGAAAATCACGATGCAGGAACGACGTCCATACTTACCATTGGCTGCGCCTCCTAATAGCAGGAGCAGCCTTACGGCGAAAACGGCGTACGCAAACGACGTAAAAAACGAGCGCCGGCCGCACGTACGTTTGTGAATCGGCGTATGCAATTTGCATACTCTACGCTGACAACTACGGGTGCGCCACCTAGCGGCCAGCGTCAGAATGCACCCTAAGATACGACGGCATAAGAGCCTTATGCCAGTGGTATCTTAGGCTACAGTCGGCGTATCGAGCTTTCTGAATACAGAAAGTAGATACGCCGGCGCATCTTAGCAATTACGCTGCGTACCTATGGATACGCAGGCGTAATTGCTCTCTGAATCTACCCCAATGTAACTATGGAATTGGAATTGGAAGCCATAGGTAAGACAGATGCTTTGAACTGCGTCCCAATGTGTGTCAATAACCATAGAAATGGTGTCTTTGCGCCGATCTCTTCAGGACCCGGACACTGCTGGATGGCAATGGCAACGCAATGTCTAGTTCTAATACCTGCGGGGCCAATCACCTAGTCTCCGTTTATTGCAAGTGATGTACAATCTCCTTATATTTAAGCCTCTCAGACAGCTAATCTAATCAATATTGCAAAGAAGAGTGCATTAGCCAGGGAGATGACTGCCTAGAAGAGGCCGATCGACAGTCATAATGGGAGATGACGATGGGAGGGGGAAAGGAGGAGTAGCGCTACAGATGACAATAGAGGTAGGGGGTCTCTCTACAGATGGATCTTGTTGGTCTACCAAACTTGTTGTTTTATTGAATTGTATTGTAACTGTAGTTTTTGCGATCCGGCACTGCGTCGCTTTAACTGACAATTGCGCGGTCGTGCGACGTGGCTCCCAAACAGAATAGCGTCCTTTTTTCCCCACAAATAGAGCTTTCTTTTGGTGGTATTTGATCACCTCTGCGGTTTTTATTTTTTCGCTATAAACAAAAGTAGAGCGACAATTTTGAAAAAATACAATGGGCTAGATTCAGGTAGGGGGACGTAAATTTGTGCGGGCGTAGCGTATGTTATTTACGCAACGCCGCCGCAATTTAGAGAGGCAAGTGCAGTATTCACAAAGCACTTGCTCCGTAAGTTGCGGCGGCGTAGCGTAAATCTGCTGTTGTAAGCGCGCCAAATTCAAATTGTCAAGATGTGGGCGTGTTTTATGTAAATAAAACATGACCCCACTTAAATGACGTTTCTCACGAACGGCGCATGCGCCGGCCGTGAACGTATCCCAGTGCGCATGCTCCTAATCACGTCGCAAATAGTCAATGCTTTCGACGTGAAAGTAATTTACGCAAAGCCCTATTCGCAAACGACGTAAAATGTTCAAAATTTGACGTGGGAACGACGTCCATACTTAACATTGGCTATGCCTCATATAGCAGGAGTAACGTTACGCCGGAAAAAGCCTAACGCAAACGACGTAAAAAAAATCCGCCGGGCGCACGTATGTTTCTGAATCGGCGTATCCAGCTCATTTGCATATTTTACGCTGAAATCAACGGAAGTGCCACCTAGCGGCCAGCGTAAATATGCACCCTAAGATACGACGGCGTAGGAGACTTACGCCGCTCGTATCTTAGCCTAATTTAAGCGTATCTGGTTTCCAGAATACGCTTAAATTTACGACGGCGTATCTAGCCCTATATTTTTAACTTTTTGCTAATAAATATCGCCCAAAAATATATAAAAAAAATGTTTTTCCTCAGTTTAGGCCGATACGTATTCTTCTACATATTTTTGTTAAAAAACGCAATAAGCGTTTATCGATTGGTTTGCGCAAAATGTATAGCGTTTACAAAATAGGGGATAGTTTTATTGCATTTTTATTCATTATTTATTTTTTACTACTAATGGCAGCGATCAGCGATTTTGTTTGTGACTGCGACATTATGACGGACACACCGGACAATTTTGACACATTTTTGGGACCATTGTCATTTTCACAGCAAAAAATGCTATAAAAATGCATTGATTACTGTGAAAATGACAATTGCAGTTTGGGAGTTAACCCGTAGGGGGCGCTGAAGGGGTTATGTGTGACCTCATGTCTGTTTCTAACTGTAGGGGGGTGGGGCTGGACGTGTGACGTCATTGATCACGTTTCCCTATAACAGGGAACACACGATCAATGACGCCGCCACAGTGAAGAACGGGGAAGCCGGGTTTACACACAGCTCTCCCTGTTCTTCAGCTCCGGGGACCGATCACGGGACTCCAGCGGCGTTCGGGTCTGCGAGTCCCGCGGTCATGGAGCTTCGGACCGGGTCGCGGGAGCTCGCCCGCGACGGCAGGGCACTTAGAGGACGTACCTGTACGTGCTTGTGCCCAGCCGTGCCATTCTGACGACGTATATCTGCAGGAGGCGGTTCTTAAGTGGTTAAATGATCGAGTGTAGACATGCGCACACTGGGCATTTTCATTCAGTTTCAGATGCATTCATTCATTGAAGGGTTTAGTTTGGTCAACATTTTGTTGAACCAATTGGCTTTTGGAAATTATTTCATATGTTCAACATTCATTTCATATATTCACTGGTCAAGGTGGATTCGAAAAATTTTGCAGTTTTCCAGAAGATTTTTATATACAATATCTCACAAAAGTTAACTAAAACACATCACAGGTGATATTATTTGCTGCTCTGTGATTGCAGTATTCTATAGCTAGATTCAGATATATTGCCGCAACTTTAAGGCGGCGTAGTGTATCGTATTTACGCTACGCCGCCTTAAGTCAGAGAGGCAAGTACTGTATTCACAAAGTACTTGCCTCCTAACTTACGGCGGCATAGCGTAAATGCAGCGGGCGCAAGCGCGCCTAATTCAAAATAGGCTGAGGGGGCGTGTTTTATGATAATTTGCTTTGACCTGACGTGATTGACGTTTTTTTGGGACGGCGCATGCGCCGTCCGCCTACATTTCCCAGTGTGCATTGCGGCTAAGTCCACCGCACGGGCCTATTGATTTCGACGTGGACGTAAATTACGTAAATCCCTATTCACGGACGACTTACGCAAACGACGTAAAATTTTCGAATTTTGAAGCGGAAACGGCGGCCATACTTTAACATTACTATTCCAACTATTTGATGGAATAACTTTAGGCCTGATAATGCGTTACGTAAACGGCGTATCTGTACTGCGTCGGCCGGGCGTACGTTCGTGAATAGGCGTATCTAGTGATTTACATATTCTACGCCGACCACAATGGAAGCGCCACCTAGCGGCCATCCAAAATATTGCACCCTAAGATAGGACGGCGCAAGCGGTCGTATCTTAGATAGGTTTAAGTGTATCTCTGTTTGAGAATACACTTAAACTTAAGTCGGCGCAGATTCCGAGTTAGGTCGGCGTATCTACTGATACGCCGACCTAACTCTTACTGAATCTAGCTACTAGTCCGCATGGTAATGCTTAAAATCTGGTCTGTTCAGCCTCGTACACACGATCAGTCCATCCGATGAGAACGGTCTGATGGACTAATGGTCCGTCGCGCCTACACACCATCGGTTAAAAAAACGATCGTGTCAGAACGCGGTGACGTAAAACACAACGACGTGCTGAAAAAAAAAACGAAGTTCAATGCTTCCAGGCATGTGCCGACTTGATTCTGAGCATGCGCAGGTTTTTAACCGATGGTCGTGCCTACTAACGATCATTTTTTTTCCATCGGTTAGGAATCCATCGGTTAAATTTAAAGCAAATTGATGGTTAAATAACCTATGTGGCCCACACACGATCGGTTTCGACCGATGAAAACGATCCATCAGACTGCTGTCCTCTGGTTAACCTATCGTGTGTACGAGGCTTTAGTGGGTCCTGAAGACAGGAGGTGAGGGCCACCGCTCTATAGTCACATTGGCTGCTCAGGTGTGATTGGCAGGAAGTGCTCAGCATAGAAACTCACTGAAAACTGAGCATGTGCAGAGCTACCAACACTGCTCTGCAAAATCCTCAGATGAATTGGGGACAAGAACACAAGGGGGAGATAGAGAACAGCAGGATCAACCAGGTGTTTTGCAGAATATATAAAACGAATGAGTGAGTATGAACACGCCATTTAATGTTTTTTTTTTTTTTATGATGTGGCTTTAGTGACACTTTCATTTTGAGTTTTCCATTTAACTGGTAAAATTTTGTCCAAATCTCACAATTTTTTTGCTGAAGATAAAAACTCTGACTATCACTCATCCCTAGTGATTGATATGTAAGGGTTGCGGGTTGTTCTGACCTGAGGAAACGGTTGAGGTCTCCATGTTTCATGTACTCAAACACCATGAGGAGAGGCTCTCCATCAGTACACACGCCATAGAACTTCACGATGTGCTCGTGTTGTAGGACAGTCAGAAGCTCGGCTTCCCGCTGGAAGTCCTGTTTCGCGCTCTCCGTTGCTTCTTTAAGGGCCTGGAAGGACACAAGCATTTATCATTCTGGAAGATTTATCAGTGTATTAAATAAACAGAGCAATATCTTTATCAAGACCTCTGTTGTGTCTGCCAGCATCTCTTCGGCATTGTACACACGACCGAACATGTCCGCTGGACCAGTTTCCGCGGACATGTCCGACCGTGTGTAGAGCCTACCGAACAGTTTTACGGCCTAGCGGACAGGTTTCCAGCGAACAAAAGTTTCTTAGCATGCTAAGAAACTTGTCCACTGGAAGCCTGTCCGTCGGACATGTCCGATAGTTAGTACGACTCACCGGACATGTCCGCTGGCCCGAAATCCTGTGCATGCGTCAAATTGATTTGACGCATGCGTGGAAGCATTGAACTCCCGTGTCAGAGAACGTCGGTGTCTTCTACGTCACCGCGTTCTCTGTCCGCAGGGATTTTGGTCTGATGGTGTGTACACACATCAGACCAAAACCTCCCAGCAGACATGTCCGATGAAAACGGTCCGCGGACCGTTTTCATCGGACATGTCTGGCCGTGTGTACAAGGCCTTTCTGCTGAGCCGCCTGAAATGCTGGACAGTGCCTTGCCTGATTCCTTAGACAACCTTGCCTTGTGTCTCTTAAACCTTGAACCCTTTGCTCCTCCCATGAACTTCCTATTTGGGCCATGCCTTTTTTGTCAGATTATTGTGCTCTCTCCAGCCCATATCTCACCTTGTCACTCCTGCTGCCATCCTTATCCTCGCTACCATTCGTTACTGACCTTTGGCTTGTTCCTTGACTATGCTTCTGCTTGATCCCAACCTGCAACCACTTGTTCCTGACCATTGGCTTATTTACTGATAATGCTTATTGCTTAAATCTTATCTACTTCATGTGTACACTGTAAAAAAATACATGAAACTATAAGAACAACTTCTTAGCTTGATTGTATTGCTTAGAGCAGTGGTTCTCAACCTTTCTAGTGCCGTGACCCCTTGATAAGATTTCCCAAGTTGTGGGGACCCCCAACAGTAAAATTATTTAAAAACTTAGGAGCTCTTGATCAAGGTCATCTGCTGATCTGATAACAGTAGTGTGGATTTTAATGGCAACTCTAATCACAGGTAGTGTTACTCACTGCATTTCCGACTTTGTGGTGTCTCGCAGCAGTGACACCTATACCGAAATCAAGAGATAGGGTCTCCTCCAGCCCCTCCCACTTCACATTCCTCACCAGACAGCTGACTTCTAGTCTCTGCTCCCCAGCCATGCCGTTAACTGAATGGACAACTGTGAAGAGGCTGAGTGGACAGCCTCGGGCACCAGGGACAGCCCTACTGGGAAGAGCGATGCGGACTCCAGGGACAGCCCTACTGGGGAGAGCGATGCGGACTCCAGGGACAGCCCTACTGGGGAGAGCGATGCGGACTCCAGGGACAGCCCTACTGGGGAGAGCGATGCAGTCTCCAGGGACAGCCCTACTGGGGAGAGCGATGCGGACTCCAGGGACAGCCCTACTGGGGAGAGCGATGCAGTCTCCAGGGACAGCCCTACTATGGAGAGCAATGCTGGCTTCAGGAACAGCCCTACTGGGGAGAGCGATGCAGGCTCCAGGGACAGCCCTACTATGGAGAGCGATGCAGGCTTCAGGGACAGCCCTACTGGGGAGAGCGATGCAGGCTCCAGGGACAGCCCTACTATGGAGAGCGATGCAGGCTTCAGGGACAGCCCTACTGGGGAGAGCGATGCAGGCTCAAGGGACAGCCCTACTGGGGATAGCGTTGCAGGCTCCAGGGACAGCCCTACTATGGAGAGCGATGCAGGCTTCAGGGACAGCCCTACTGGGTAGAGCAATGCGGGCTCCAGGGACAGCCCTACTGGGGAGAGCGATGCAGGCTCAAGGGACAGCCCTACTGGGGATAGCGATGCAGGCTCCAGGGACAGCCCTACTATGGAGAGCGATGCAGGCTTCAGGGACAGCCCTACTGGGGAGAGAGCGATGCAGGCTCCAGGGACAGCCCTACTATGGAGAGCGATGCAGGCTTCAGGGACAGCCCTACTGGGGAGAGCGATGCAGGCTCCAGGGACAGCCCTACTGGGGAGAGCGATGCAGGCTCCAGGGACAGCCCTACTGGGGAGAGCGATGCAGGCTTCAGGGACAGCCCTACTGGGGAGAGCGATGCGGGCTCCAGGAACAGCCCTACTGGGGAGAGCGATGCAGGCTCCAGGGACAGCCCTACTGGGGAGAGCGATGCTGGCTCAAGGGACAGCCCTACTTGGGATAGCGATGCAGGCTCCAGGGACAGCCCTACTGGGGAGAGCAATGCGGGCTTCAGGGACAGCCCTATTAGGGGGGGAGCGATGCGGGCTCCAGGGACAGCCCTACTGGGGAGAGCAATGCGGGCTTCAGGGACAGCCCTATTAGGGGGGGAGCGATGCGGGCTCCAGGGACAGCCCTACTGGGGAGAGCAATGCGGGCTTCAGGGACAGCCCTATTAGGGGGGGAGCGATGCGGGCTCCAGGGACAGCCCAGGATTTGGTGACCCCTGGCAAATCGTCATTCGACCCCCGAGGGGTTCCCGACCCCCAGGTTGAGAACTACTGGCTTAGAGTCTGATAGATTTTCTACTCCCATGTCTTATTAGTATGGTACTGACACTCATTGCCACCCTCATAGATCTGATGGTGTCCCTTAATGTGCACCACTACAAAACAACAAAAAGAGCATCCAATATGGTTTATATGTTTTGAGGAGCAGCCCCTTGGATCAGAAGAAGAGGGGCTTCCCCTCGAAAAACGTAAGCTTGGTTCTGAAGGAGGAGGCTGACCCTCGAAACACATAAGCCATATTAGAGGGAGGGGGGGGTGCGGGCCACACCCGGGTGACACCTGTCACGGCGCTGGATCAAGAGAGGCACCACAGCTCTCTTCTCTTCCTCCTTCCATTAGGGGGATTACACAGGGGGAGAGCTGTGCTTATGCACTAGTCTGCTCAGTGCCCCATATTGTACAGTGACCTGGGGGGGGGGGGGGCGTTTCCCTGGCCATCTGAATAACGGCAGCTGAATAACGGCAGCTGTTAGCTGTGGAAGTGTCTATCAGAGCCTGCAGCAATTGATGGGCACAGTGGCGACAATGGCATGGCACAGTGGCTGCGTTTGGCATGGCACAGTGGCGACAATTGATGAGCACAGTGGCGACAATGGCATGGCACAGTGGTGACAATTGATGGCATGGCACAGTGGCGACAATTGATAGGCACAGTGGCAACAATTGATGGCACAGTGGCTGCGTTTGATGGCATGGCACAGTGGTGACAATTGATGGGCACAGTGGCTGCGTTTGATGACATGGCACAGTGGCAACAATTGATGGCACAGTGGCTGCGTTTGATGGCATGGCACAATGGTGACAATTGATGGGCACAGTGGCTGCGTTTGATGGCATGGCACAGTGGCGACAATTGATGGGCACAGTGGCTGCGTTTGATGACATGGCACAGTGGCTGCGTTTGATGGCCACAGTGGTGTCAATTAATGGGCACAGTGAGGCTGCAATTAATGTTTTTTTTTTTGTTTGTTTTTTTTTGTTTGTGCCCCCCCAAAAAATGTTGAGCACCAGCCGCTACTGCTTTTCAGAGTGTTGGTTGTTTGACTCTTGGCTTGGTGTGTAACATCAGTCTTAAGGAATACTTTCCAAATCTCAGCAGAACTAATTACCTTCAGTATAAACACACAGAAGTAACATAAGAATTTGCATTTCTTGAAGAAAAATGAATAAGATACTTTCAAGTCACCTTTACAGCCACCAGGGTCTTATCCTGTTCTGATGAAGACAGGCTATAGCATTCGGCCAGGTAGACTTTGCCAAAAGCCCCTT
Organism: Rana temporaria; assembly: GCF_905171775.1. Classification (NCBI taxonomy): domain Eukaryota; kingdom Metazoa; phylum Chordata; class Amphibia; order Anura; family Ranidae; genus Rana; species Rana temporaria. The sequence goes on from NC_053501.1 coordinate 106,655,867, forward strand.
CACCCAGCTCCCACTTGGGCAAAATGTCCCTTCTCTTGATATGCTGGACACCTGTAAGGTAACATATCTCAGTCACTCAAAGGCAAAATCACAGGGGGCTTAAAGCAGACACAGTTTGAAACTAAATGCTGGAGTATTAAACCTTATCACATACCGTACTATGTCAGAAGATCACCAAGTACCAAGTATAAATGAAAAAATATATTACATAATATAAACTGGAGAATATTTAGCTCTTCATTTTAAATGCAAACTTAGCATTTTGACCACAGGACACAAAGGGGCAGATCCACAGAGCGAGTACGCCGGTGTATCTACTGATACACCGGCGTACTTTCAAATTACCCGCGTCATATCTTTAGTTTGAATCCTCAAACCAAGATACAACGGCTTCTGGGTTTGATCCGACAGGCGTACGGCTTCATACGCCTTCGGATCGTAGGTGCAATACTTCGGCGCCCGCTGGGTGGAGTTTGCTTCGTTTTCTGCGTCGGGTATGCAAATTAGCTATTTCCGACGATCCACGAACGTACGCGCGGCCGTCGCATTCTCTTACGTCGTCTCTAGTCAGCTTTTTCCGGTGTATAGTTAAAGCTGCTTATAGATAGATTTGCCATGTTAAGTATGGCCATCATTCCCGCGTCAAAATTTGAATTTTTTTTTTACGTAAGTCGTCCGTGAATCGGGATGGACGTAAATCACGTCTAAGTTAAAAAAAATTACGTTGTTGCGACGTCATTTAGCGCCATGCACGGCGGGAAATTTAGAAATGGAGCATGCGCAGTTCATTCGGCGCGGGGACGTTACACCGCCAGAGATAGACTACGCCGCCGTAACTTTCGGCGCGCAATCTATCAGGATTCGAACCAAAGCCGGGAAAGTTACGGCGGTGTAGCGTATCTCTGATACGCTGTGCGGGTGCAGATCTCTGTGGATCTGCCCCAAAGTGTTCAGTTTTACAGAATAGGTGCATTTTAAGTGAAGCAAGCAAGTTTGCAAAATATAAAAGTTCCAATTCTTCCTTGGATGTGCACCACCAACCCTACTGCATAGTTACACCCTGGAAGAAGAAATCTTCAAACCATAAGTCCCTGGAAACCAAAGCCAATTGGAAACTATGGAAGTACTGCCGGTGTTTCGTCAGATTTGGCGACCCGTCAGAATTGGTAACAAAAGTGACGTGCCGTCGCCGCCATCTTGCTACACCCTGCACTCCTCCATAGTAATGATATTCTGAGAAGGGGAAAGCGGACATCTTGTTACACCCACTGGAGATTTGCATTTTACACTTACCGTATATACTTGAGTATAAGCCGACCCGAATATAAGCCGAGGCACCTAATTTTACCACGAAAAACTGGGAAAACTTATTGAGTGAGTGAGTGAGTGACTTGTATAGCGCAACACATGCTAACTTAATCGCCTCAAGGCGCTGGCATCCAGAGTCGTACCGGTCTTTTCAAAAGAGGTGGGTCTTTAGTTTTTTCCTAAAGGCCCGATGGTTTTCCTCCAAGCGGATGGTAGTGGGTAGAGCATTCCAGAGCTGTGGTCCTTGACTCGAGTATAAGCCTAGGGTGTCCATCTGCATGCCTCACTGTGCCTCGCTTTGCCTTACTGTGTCCATGTGCATGCCTCACTGTGCCCATGCCTCACTATGCCCATGCTTCACTGTGTCCATGCCCCACTGTGCCCATGCTTCACTGTGTCCTTGTACATGCCTCACTGTGTCCATGCCCCACTGTGCCCATGCTTCACTGTGTCCATGTACATGCCTCACTGTGTCCATGCCCCACTGTGTCCATGCCTCACTGTGTGTATGCCTCATTGTGTCCATGCCTCACTGTGTGTATGCCTCACTGTGTCCATGCCTCACTGTGCCCATGCCTCACTGTGCCCATGCCTCACTGTGCCCATGCCTCACTGTGCCCATGCCTCACTGTGCCCATGACTAGACTGACGTTTAACATGGAAGCCTATAGAAGGAGTGCCCGGCTTTGAAAAATCGGTGCTCCCCAGCCATAGGTCCCCCAGACAACAAACTGTGTACACTTGTAGAGGAGAAATGGGGTTACATGTGTGCTAAGCTCCGGGTCCAGGGAGCCTAAGGCCCCGTACACACGGATGGACAATCCGCTGAAAACGGTCCGCCGGACCGTTTTCAGCGGACATGTCCGCCCGGAGATTTCTGTCTGATGGTTGTACACACCATCAGACAGAAATATGCGCATAAACAATACACGGGGCGTGGCCGCGCCGTCTCTGCGACGATGACGCGGCGACGTGGGCGGCCTTGAAGTTCAAAGCTTCCACGCATGCGTCGAATCAGTACGACACATGTGAGGGATGGCGGTCGGTCGGACGTGTCCGGTGCGTATGTACAGACGACCGGATAAGTCCGACGGACAAGTTTCCAGCGGATAGATTTCTTAGCATGCTAAGAAATTTTGATCCGCTGGAAACTGTCCGATCCGCCGGACAATTGTCCGCTCGGGCCTACACACGACCGGATCTGTCTGCTGAAACTGGTCCGTCGGACCAGTTTCAGCGGATCGATCCGGTCGTGTGTACGGGGCCTAAGACCGTCCAGGGCAAGGTCCCCAAACTCACTGGAGAAATTACCATTTTACATGGGAGTCTATAGAAGGGGTGCCCAGCTTTGAAAAATCTGTGCTTCCCCGGCCGTAAGTCCCCTGGACAACAAACTTTGCACACTTGTAGAGGAGGAGTGGGGCTATATGTGTGCCAAGTTTGGGGTCCAGGGGACATACGGCTTGTACCGGGTCCCCAAAATTCCGGGAGATCAGGCGCAAAAAGGTGACTCGAGTATAAGCCGAGGGGGGGCATTTTCAGTACAAAAAAATGTGCTGAAAAACTTGGCTTATACTCGAGTATATACGGTATATTTAACAGTAAAGTGAGGTTATATACTGAAATCCAGTACTTGGAACTCCGTCTGACTGTTATGATGTTGAATTTTAAAAGCAGCGGCAAACCTGCTCATCTCACAGGTTTGCTAATCGGACAGAAATTTGCTGCTTTGAAAATGCAATATCTAACCAGTCAGACGGACTTCTAAGTACCGTATTTCACTATGTAAACTCAGTTTTCTGTTAAAACTGGTGGGTGTAACAAGATGTCAGCTTTCCCCCTTTCAGAGTAGCCTTGCAATGGAGGAGTGCGAGGTGTAGCCAGATAGAGGCGACGGAACGTCACTTCCGTTACCAATTGTGACGCGTCGCCAAATCTGACGAAACACCTGCAAAGTGGTGTTTTCAGACACTTGGGCATCCTCAGTTCTATGGCAGATGTCCTTCTAGGAAAGAACTCTGCCAGTCTTTGCCTGGCCACATCACCTATCTGGCAATTACTTCCCTGGGAAGGAACTCACATGCATCGCAGAAGTATTGCGGATTCTCAATAAAGTTTGGTTTAACCCCGTCCAGCTTTCCTTCAGCAGATGTAAGAGGACTGGCCCCAAAATTCATGAAATGGAGAGACATTGCCAGGTCGTCTTCTTGCGCCAACACAGCCGCTCCTAAAAAATAAATATAAAAAAAAGTGAATACAGATTTACAGAAAGTATCCTACGTCAGTAAGATAATAGCGGAAAGCCTAGCCGCTCTCTGGCTTATTTAAAGCTCAAAAGTTCACACATTTAAGCTGCTTTGTATTAAATGCATTTGTTTAAATGTAAGAAGTATAAGCGTCTAAATTTGTATCTGTATCTTGCAGTTCCTGTACAGCAGAGCTCAGAGTGGGAGAGGGAGAAGAAAAACCAGGAGCCAATCAGTTATTGTACAGTACTCATGTGCATAGCAGGAGCGGTTCGTCCATAGAGGGCTCTCGCACAGCCACTAAAATATATAGATTCATGCATTGTATGAATCTATATATTTTCGCCGCTGCCGCCCACTATTCAGCTGGCCGGATGTTCAGTGCCGGCCAGCTGAATAACGGCAGATGGTTAGCTGTGTGGAAGTGCCTATCAGGGCCAGCGGCTCTGATAGGCTTTCCGAGTACAGCCCTGAGGCTGTAGTCGGCTTCCTGAATGCTTATCCTTGGGACGTACCGGCGGTGCGTTCCTTGGATAAGACTGACAGGCGTCTCAGCCAATCAGGTAATCTGATTCTGGTAATCAGTAACCTGATTGGCTGAAGTGTCATCGAGGGCGGGACGAGGGACATCGAGGGACAGTAAAAGCATGGCTAACCCCAGAAAGGTAAGTGCCAGGTGGGGGGGGCATTTTACAGGTCACAGTGGCAGCATTTTACTGGGCACAGTGGCGACAATTGCGGGGCACAGTGGCTACAATTGCGGGGCACAGTGGCGACAATTGATGGGTACAGTGGCGACAATTGCGGGGCACAGTGGCGACAATTGCGGGGCACAGTGGCGACAATTGCGGGGCACAGTGGCTACAATTGCGGGGCACAGTGGCTACAATTGGGGGGCACAGTGGCAACAATTGCGGGGCACAGTGGCTACAATTGCGGGGCACAGTGGCTACAATTGATGGGCACAGTGGCGACAATTGCGGGGCACAGTGGCGACAATTGCGGGGCACAGTGGCTACAATTGATGGGCACAGTGGCGACAATTGTGGGGCACAGTGGCTACAATTGTGGGGCACAGTGGTGACAATTGATGGGCACAGTGGTGACAATTGATGGCAAAGTGGTGACAATTGATGGCATGGCACAGTGGTGACAATTGATGGCTTTGTTTGATGGCATGGCACAGTGACTGCGTTTGATAGCATGGCATAGTGGTGACAATTGATAGCACAGTGGCTGTGTTTGACGGCATGGCACAGTGACTGCATTTGATGGCATGGCACAGTGGTTGTGTTTTGATGGCATAGCACAGTGGCTGTGTTTGATGGCATGGCACAGTGGCTGCATTTGATGGGCACGGTAAGGCTGCAATTGTTTTTTTTTTTTTTTCCATTTGCCCCCCCCCCCCCCAAAAAAAAAAAAATTTGAGCACCAGCCGCCACTGGTGCATAGGCGTGCGCACAGGGTGTGCCCAGGCACACCCTAATCTCTCCATGCGCATTAGTGTTATCGCTCTGAGTAGCAACAGTAACATGGGTAAGTTCTCCATTTTACCGGCTCTGCCAAAGGAAAAGTGTTTATGCCCTTCTCTTTTCACTGTGCCAGGGGGTCATATTGTTAGATTTTAAATTCATTAATATTTTATGTGATAAATGTTTCTGAATCAAGGTTTAAACATGGTAGCTTTTGAGGACAAGGTCAGTATAGGACGACAGTACATCTGTTGTAATGTAGACCACATCTATTCTTGAAGACCTACGTCAAGAAAGTGAGTGGAGATGTTACTTAAAAATACATAAGCGGGTGTTAACGTTTATCACCAACCTTCTTTGGAAGCTAGTAAATTATGCTTAGCTTGGGGTTTAAAACAGTATAAGAACACATGTGGGTCGTGTAGTGAGAAGGAACTTCAGGGTCACCCGACCCGACGGAAGTCTCGGGGTCATCGGACTCTGCAGAAGAGATGGGGGTGGGGAAGGGACCCTCTCCCAGGAGAAAGATCATACCATCATAATATCTTTCCTCTGTCTGTAACTTTCTGAAGTATCAACCTGCCTTATTCCAATACTAGGGTTTACTGGTGCCGTATTCCAAAAGTTGGGCTTACTGATGCTATGTTCCAAAACTAGGGCTCACCGGTGCCTTATTTCAAAACTAGGACCCACTGGGCTCAGTGTCCAGGTGTGGATAGCTCTCAAGAAGGTTCTTCCTATGAGCATCTCAAGAACCATTATGCAGCACTGCTGAGCAGGGAGCAGGGTTTGAACTGTAATGCCCCGTACACACGGTCGGAATTTCCGACAAAAGTCCGATGTGAGCTTTTGGTTGGAAATTCCGGCCATGTGTAGGCTCCATCGGACTTTTCCTGTCGGAATTTCCGCCAACAAAAATTTGAGAGCTGGTTCTCAAATTTTTCGACGGAAATAATTCCAATCGGAAATTTTGATCGTCTGTAGCAATTCCGCCGCGCAAAATTCAGACGCATGCTTGGAAACAATTTGACGCATGAGCGGAAGCATTGAACTTCATTTTCTTGGCTCGTCGTAGTGTGGTACGTCACCACGTTCTTGCCGGTCGAAAGTTCAGAAAACTTTTGTGTGACCGAGCTTGAGCGAAATTCAGTCAGAAAAAACATCCAAGGTTTTTCCGACGGAAAAATCAGATCGTGTGTACGTGGCGTAAGGAGAACATTCGGCTTCCCCCGTGTATATATGAATAAGTTATACACAAAAACAAGTGTTTTAAAATAATAACACACATTGAGAATATTGGGCCAGATTCACAAATGAGATACGACGGCGTATCTGGTGATACGCCGTCGTATCTCTGTTTCTATCTATGCGACTGATTCATAGAATTAGTTACGCATAGATATCCATAAGATCCGACAGGTGTAATTGTTTTACACTGTCGGATCTTAGGATGCAGTACCGCGGCCGCCACTGGGGGGAGTTTGCGTCGTAAACCAGCGTCGGGTATGCAAATTAGGAGTTACGGCGGATCCACGACGGTTTTTCGCATTCGCTACGTCGCCGCTAGTCTAGTTTCCCGTCGCAAAGTTAGTCTTTTTTTTGGTGCCCTAACTTTAGTCAGCAAGTGTATTGCTGTCTAAAGTATGGCCGTCGTTCCCGCGTCGAAATTCAAAATTTAACGTCGTTTGCGTAAGCCTTCCGGGAATACGGAAGTACGCTACGCGCGTCGCCGTTTTCAAAAAAATGAGGTCACGGCGCGCAAAGCACGGCGGGAGTTAAGAAACGGAGCATGCGCAGTAGGTCCGGCGCGGGAGCGCGCCTAATTTAAATGGCACACGCCCATTTGAATTGGCCCGCCTTGCGCCGGAGTAGTTTTCATCGCAAGTGCTTGGTGAATCAGGCACTTGCGATGAAAAATTGCGGCGGTGTAACGTATCTAGGATAGGTTACGCCGCCGCGATTCTACGTGAATCTGGCCCATTTATCTTAAGTTGATCTCCTTAAATGGTTTATCTAATATAAGCAAAAATTACAAAGTAAAGTAAATATTTGTCAGTAGATATTAAATGGAAAATACCTTAGCAGTAGAGAAGAAAAAAATCAAAAGGAGAGTATCAGTTAAAATATTAAAATGATATGACTGGTCTCCACACAAGCCCCTCCCTCCATTTAAATTGGAGTAGTCCTAAAATTTTAATAATTCCACTAAAATAGGAATAGTCGGGAAATAAGATTGTGGTTTTAACTGCTTCCACATGGTATGTAGTCCCTAAAGACCCAATAAGACTCTCTGTAGTACAAAAAGCTCGGGCAATCTATACCTTTAAATGGCTGCTTAAATGCTCTTGGCCGTTCAGTAATGTCTCAAGTCATTTTTTCCATTTACTGAGTAATATGAGCAGGATACAAAATGGGAGACAGATCAATATGTGCATAGTGTGGGCAACATAGAAACAGGGAATGCAGGCTGCTATACATATATACATACAAATTTATATATATATATATATATATATATATATATATATACATATATATATATATATATAAATACACATACATACATTCAGTATCTCACAAAAGTGAAAGTGAAAATGTCCAAATTGGGCCCAAAGTGTCAATATTTTGTGTGGCCACCATTTTTTTTCCAGCACTGCCTTAACCCTCTTGGGCATGGAGTTCACCAGGTTGCCACTGGAGTCTCTTCCACTCCTCCACGACGACATCACGGAGCTGGTGGATGTTGGAGACCTTGCGCTCCTCCACCTTCCCTTTGAGGATGTCCCACAGATGCTCAATAGGGTTTAGGTCTGGAGACATGCTTGGTCAGTCCATCACCTTTACCCTCAGCTTCTTTAGCAAGGCAGTGGTCTGGGACCTCTCAATCAGGGACACATGCTGCAATCAAGGCCTTTAACCTCTTTGATTCTCCCAACTTGTAGCTTTTGCACACGCCAAGCCATCCCAGTAACCAACAAGGAGGTGCTGTGTTGTACACTGAAATACCCCAATCGTATAGAAAGATGGTGCTGAAGCTCCAGACCTCAAATAAATCAAGGACCCGGGCTGCAGAACATTTGTTCCCAATCAGTCTGTGATCCGCCGGACCGTTTCCCGCGGACATTTCTGCTCCCGATTTTGATCTGATGGCTGTACTCACCATCAGATCAAAATCCCCGCGAAAAACATACGCGGTGACGTGGCCACGCCGTCGCCGCGACGATGACGCGGCGACGTGCGCGACCCTGGAAGGTAAATACTTCCACGCATGCGTCGAATCACTTCGACGCATGCGAGGGATGGGATCGCTTGGACTTATCCGGGGAGTCTGTACAGACGACCGGATCAGTCCAACGGACAGGTTTCCAGCGGATAGATTTCTTAGCATGCTAAGAAATTTTTATCCGCTTGAAAACCGTCGGCTGGAGAAATCTCTGCCGGAAAATGTCCGCTAGGCCGTACGCACGACTGGATTTGTCTGCTGGAACTGATCCGCGGATAAATCCCAACGGACAGATCAGGTCGTGTGTACGAGGCCTGACTGTCAGGTTTTATTCTTTTGCTCAAAACTTGTGAAGAAGGTAGAAAGGATGAAGGGGGGAGGGGAAGGTTCAGGAACACGGTACAGATCACTGGGGAATAACCCCTAAACTCCAAAGTCATTCACCACTCCCTATTGAGTGGGTATTGCTCACCCGGATAGACCCCTCTCACCCAGCCCAGCAGCCGGAGTGATGCACAGACCACTTCGATAACAGTCTCTGCCACAGACTGATTGAGAACAAATTGAACATTCTGGAATCCTCGGCCACAGGATGTAATACCCGAATTTCCAGCCATACAGTTAAAGAGCCTTTAAGCCGACCCAGTGAACTGTAGGACAACTTCAGTCGTGGATCCCTCCTTAATAAGGATGGACAGCTTGGGATCCCTCATGACTCGTAGACCCCAGTCTGCATAACTGAGCCTACTGGCAGAGACGCAGCCTCGGGCCAACCTGGTCCCCGGGCCGGTGATCACACAACACACACCTCGCGCCAGGAGGGCCACGAGGCGTAGGACTGCCCCTTAAGTATCCCTTCCCGGCATGCACAACGGGGCACCACTCCCACTGGGCTGTTCCCGAGGAAAGATACCCAATGATCTATGGCTTGCCCGTGTTCCAACACTGACCTGTGGGGGTATCGCCACCTACAGGCAACAGTGGGAAAATGCTCTCAGGCACAGCCACTGCCAGGACAGAGGCTAATTTAGAATAAATCATACAGTCTGAGCCACATTATCGGCTCAGACACCCACTAAATTTAACATAGCGCCCAATCATTTGGGAGTAGGGCACTACATGTACATTCATATCAGTTCCTGCCATCAAGGAGCAAACAATCTGAGGTACCTATCTCACATGCATACTGTAAATAATGCTTATGGATACTAGGGTCAATTTGCACAGGAGCCAATTAACCAACCAGCATGTCTTTGTGGTATGGGAGGTAATTGAAGAATCTGGAGGAAACCCATGGAGAACATGCAAGCTCCATGCAGATAGTGTTCGAACCAGTGACCACAGTGCTACAAGGCAGAAGTGCTAACCGCCAATGCCAATGCCAATTCCATTACAATAATACCTGGTAATCCTACCACGATTTTCTTGTTTGGGCGCATCCTGCTATAGCATGATAACTGGCTTTCTGTTTTGCTCCTGCACTGTCACCCTATGGCATGCAACACTGGTGGAGACCAACACATATTGCCCAAGCATGGTCCTCTGGGTTCGTGCAGAGCTAAGTCAAAGTAGATAGGATGTGGCCAGGGCTGAACTGGGAGAAAAAAATTTGGCCCTGGACTTCATCCAGACTGGTCCACTTTGACAGGTCTCTGCCATGGCGGCTGGACAAACCAGGAGGACGGCCTCCACAAACATAAGCTTCCTCGGCACTCATTCTCCTGGTCTTTCCTTCCCCCGTACTCCATATAGATTCTCCGCGGCAGCAGACAGCAGGTTGGAGAGCGGGGGAAGGAAAGACCAGGGGAACGAGTGCCAAGGAAGCTTATGTCACAGCTGTGTGTGGCCGCTGTCCTTCCGGATCGTATGATGAGCTTCTCAGTGCGACTCCTGAGGAGCATGTCTGTATTCAGTCATGCTGAAGTTAACTAGCCAGGGAGAGGAGGTGAGCACTGCGTGGAGGGAGAGGAGGTGAGCACTGCGGGGAGGGAGAGGAGGTGAGCGCTGCGGGGAAGGAGAGGAGGTGAGCGCTGCGGGGAGGGAGAGGAGGTGAGCGCTGCGGGGAGGGAGAGGAGGTGAGCGCTGCGGGGAGGGAGAGGAGGTGAGCGCTGCGGGGAGGGAGAGGAGGTGAATACTGCAGGGAAGGAGAGGAGGTGAGCCCTGCAGAGAGGGAGAGGAGGTGAACGCTGCGGGGAGGGAGAGGAGGTGAATACTGCGGGGAAGGAGAGGAGGTGAGCCCTGCAGAGAGGGAGAGGAGGTGAACGCTGCGGGGAGGGAGAGGAGGTGAGCGCTGCGGGGAGGGAGAGGAGGTGAATACTGCGGGGAAGGAGAGGAGGTGAGCCCTGCAGAGAGGGAGAGGAGGTGAACGCTGCGGGGAGGGAGAGGAGGTGAATACTGCGGGGAAGGAGAGGAGGTGAGCCCTGCAGAGAGGGAGAGGAGGTGAACGCTGTGGGGAGGGAGAGGAGGTGAGCGCTGCGGGGAGGGAGAGGAGGTGAATACTGCGGGGAAGGAGAGGAGGTGAGCCCTGCAGAGAGGGAGAGGAGGTGAACGCTGTGGGGAAGGAGAGGAGGTAAGCGCTGCGGGGAGGGAGAGGAGGTGAATACTGCGGGGAAGGAGAGGAGGTGAGCCCTGCAGAGAGGGAGAGGAGGTGAACGCTGCGGCGAGGGAGAGGAGGTGAATGCTGCGGGGAGGGAGAGGAGGTGAACGCTGTGGGGAGGGAGAGGAGGTGAGCGCTGCGGGGAGGGAGAGGATGTGAATACTGCGGGGAGGGAGAGGAGGTGAGTACTGCGGGGAGGGAGAGGAGGTGAGCCCTGCGGGGAGGGAGAGGAGGTGAACGCTGCAGGGAAGGAGAGGAGGTGAGCCCTGCAGAGAGGTAGAGGAGGTGAACGCTGCAGGAAAGGAGAGGAGGTGAGCGCTGAGGGGAGGGAGAGGAGGTGAGCGTTGCGGGGAGGGAGAGGAGGTGAACGCTGCGGGGAGGGAGAGCCAGAGGAGCTGAGGGGGGCGCGGCGGTCCGCTGTCACTGAAGCCGGCCTACTGAGCCATTGGCCCACTGGGAAACTCCCGGTAGTCCCGATGGCCAGTCCATCCCTGGATGTGGCTCAAAGAAGGTGCAGGAGGTCAGCATCACTGGTATGGTTGACAGAAAGGTGAATACAAGTATTTTATTAAAAAAAAGTCTATTGTGTATGATACCCAGGGCTTTAGCCAACTGTCGCCCCAAATGGGGTGTAGATCTAGATTAACAATGAGTCAATCTCAACTGTCTGCTTCTGTCAGAGGAGAAGAAAGGGTGTATGCTAATTGCTCTGTAGACGGACACACTTTGGTAGCAGCTACTTTTCCATCTTACCCCTTTGCACAGACTACTCTAGCTCGCCGGGCCCCTGGGGGAAACAGGCGCATCAAACCCATTTAAGGCTCGAGTCAATTTCAAAAGTGAATTAGCAGCTTCTTCGAGGGCTGGGCGCAGGGAAAATCGGGACTAATGAAGTGCGGCTTCCAAACACCGTCTCCCTGCTTTAGTTAAAGTCTAGAAAATGCAGTTATGCATATTGCCGAAAAACTATTTCAACACCGCCACTCGGAATTTAAAGCGGAACTCCAGGCAGACGGCAAAATACTCAGGTGGGTCTGGAGTGTGTGGTCGAGTGAACTCTTTACTAAGAGGGCTCATTTACACTTTGATTTAAAAACACATTAAGGTGTCTACCTCTTCAACATTCTTTTTGTATGTGTTTGTGATGCTTCAGTCATGCTTTTTTGAAGCTTTATTGAAGCTTGGCAAATGATTATCTATGTGTTTTAAAAATCCAATAACCCTGGCTCAGTAGTACCCCCACTCAGCAGATCCCCAGCTCATTAGTACCCTTGTTTCAGCAGATCCCCAGCTCATTAGTACCCTTGTTTCAGCAGACCCCCAGCTCATTAGTACCCTCATTTCAGCAGATCCCCAGCTCATTAGTACCCTTGTTTCAGCAGATCCCCAGCTCGATAGTACCCTCGTTTCAGCAGATACCCAGCTCATTAGTACTCCTGTTCATCAGAACCCCAGCTTATTAATACCCTCGTTTTAGCAGATCCCCAGCTCATTAGTACTCCTGTTCAGCACATCCCCAGCTCATTAGTACCCTCGTTTCAGCAGATCCCGAGCTCATTAGTACCCTTGTTTCAGCAGATCCCCAGCTCATTAGTACCCTTGTTTCAGCAGATCCCCAGCTCATTAGTACTCTCGTTTTAGCCGATCTCCAGCTCATTAGTACTCATGTTTAGCAGATCCCCAGCTCATTAGTACCCTCGTTTCAGCAGATCCCCAGCTCATTAGTACTCCTGTTCAGCAGATCTCCAGCTCATTAGTACTCCTGTTTAGCAGATCTCTAGCTCATTTGTACTCCTGTTCAGCAGATCCCCAGCTCATTAGTACTCCTGTTCAGCAGATCCCCAGCCTATCAGTACCCTTGTTTTAGCAGATCCCCAGTTTATTAATACTCCTGTTCAGCAGATCTCCAGCTAATTCGTACTCATGTTCAACAGATCTCCAGCTCATTAGTTCTCCTGTTCAGCACATTAATGTGTCTATCTCTTCAACATTCTTTTTCGATGAAATCCAGTATAACCCTGGCTCAAGTAGTACCCCCACTCAGCAGATCCCCAGCTCATTAGTACCCTTATTCAGCAGATCCCCAGCTTAATAGTACACCTGTTCAGCAGATCTCCAGCTCATTAGTACTCCTGTTCAGCAGATCCCCAGCTCATTAGTACTCCTGTTCAGCAGATCCCCAGTTTATTAGTACCCTTGTTTTAGCAGATCCCCAGCTCATTAGTACTCCTGTTCAGCAGATCTCCAGCTCATTAGTATCCTCGTTCAGCAGATCTCTAGCTCATTAGTACCCCTGTTCAGCAAATCTCCAGCTCATTAGTACCCTCGTTTCAGCAGATCCCCAGCTCATTAGTACCCTTGTTTCAGCAGATCCCCAGCTCATTAGTACTCTTGGTCAGCAGATCCCCAGCTCATTAGTACCCTTATTCAGCAGATCCCCAGCTTATTAGTACGCCTGTTCAGCAGATCTCCAGCTCATTAGTACCCTTGTTTCAGCAGATCCCCAGCTCATTAGTACCCTCGTTTTGGTAGATCCCCAGCTCATTAGTACCCTCGTTTCAGCAGATCCCCAGCTCATTAGTACGCCTGTTCAGCAGATCTCCAGCTCATTAGTACCCTCGTTTTAGCAGATCCCCAGCTCATTAGTACCCTCGTTTTAGCAAATCCCCAGCCCATTAGTACCCTTATTCAGCAGATCCCCAGCTCATTAGTACTCCTGTTCAGCAGATCCCCAGCTCATTAGTACCCTCGTTTTAGCAGATCCCCAGCTCATTAGTACTCCTGAAAAAAGAGAGAAAACACTGCGCTAAACCAAGAACCGTGAAATTGCTGCTAGTACCAAAAATATAGATATGTATTTTAGAAAGAGATTAGAAAAAGAGTGAGGTACAGCGCAAAAACTAAATACTTAAAATTCTGATAATAATCCAAAATTATATAAATGATATAGCAAAAACACCATGCATCAATATTGTATGAACAAATTTAGCTGTGAAAAATATACTAATCAGAAAAAATTGATAATAATATATAAACTACGAATACAAATAAATAATCATTGAGTGATTACATAAAAATACATAAAAAGTGGTGTCTGTCCGTGTATTTATGAAAAAACAGTGAGTACAAAAACTGTAAATAAATAGCTCCAAACTTAGGTAGAAAAATATATGTGTCCATAAAAAAATTCCCAAGTGTCTAAAGCAGGGATAAGCAATTAGCGGACCTCCAGATGTTGCCAAACTACAAGTCCCATGAGGCATAGCGAGACTCTGACAGCATCAAGCATGACTCCCAGAGGCAGAGGCATGATGGGACTTGTAGTTTGGCAACAGCTGGAGGTCCGCTAATTGCTTATCCCTGGTCTAAAGAAACATTCATGAAAAGTGAATTCCAGAAAACGATCTTCCAATAGAGGGTATTTTTAAAGCTGGCACCACCTTCCACCAAGGGTACACCCGAGTGACAGAAGTAAAATCGACTTACCAGATGTACTGACCACAACGGCGGTCAGACTGGGCGCGGGTTATTTAAAGTCACCCAAACGACTATATACTGTGTGTTGGAGCTGCCTCAAATCGGGTCCGATCAACCAAAACGAATGGATGGATGGGAGCCAGCGAGAGGGAAATTTCTTCTGGTTAAAACTACTTGCCGACCGCCCACCGTCGTTATACGTCCTCACTTTAGAGATGAATATCTCGGTAACGGCAGCAGCTGCTGCCACAATCGAGATATTCATCTCTTCTGTGGGCGGCCGTGTTAACGATAATGGCAGTCTCCGCGGCGGATTCGCCGCAAGATCGCCGTTATCGGTGGCGGGAGAGGGGGCCCCCCCCTCCGCCGCTTACCGTAGCCGTCGGTAGCGGCGGAGGAGATCGCGACCATCCGGCTGGTGAGCGGGGACGAGACTGAAGGAAAAATCTCCTTCACCCGTCCCCATAGCTCCGCTGGGCGGAAGTGACGTCAAAACGTCAGTCCCGCCCAGCGTCTTAAAGAAACATTTTTTTTTTTTGTCATTTGAAAAAATGACATTTCCAAATTTTTTTTTTTTTTTTTTGCATTTAAGCCCAAATATGAGATCTGAGGTCTTTTTGACCCCCAGATCTCATATTTAAGAGGACCTGTCATGCTTTTTTCTATTACAAGGGATGTTTACATTCCTTGTAATAGGAATAAAAGTGATAATTTTTTTTTTTTTTCAGTGTTAAAAATTCTAAAATAAATAAAAATAAATGCGAAAAGCAAAAAAAAATTTTTTTAAAGCGCCCCGTCCCGACGAGCTCGCGTGTAGTAGCGCCCGCATATGAAAACGGTGTTCAAATCACACAAGTGAGGTATCGCCGCGATCGTTAGAGCGAGAGCAATAATTCTAGCCCTAGAGCTACTCTGTAGCTCAAAAAATGCAATCTCTAGAATTTTTTAAACATCGCCTATCGAGATTTTTAAGGGTAAAAGTTTGACGCCATGCCACGAGCGGGCGCAATTTTTAAGCGTGACATGTTGGGTATCATTTTACTCGGCGTAACATTATCTTTCACAATATATAAAAAAATTGGGCCAAATTTATTGTTGTCTTATTTTTTCATTTAAAAAAGTGAATTTTTTCCAAAAAAAGTGCGCTTGTAAGACCGCTGTGCAAATACGGTGTGACAAAAAGTATTGCAATGACTTCCATTTTATTCTCTAGGGTGTTAGAAAAAAATATATAATGTTTGGGGGTTTTAAGTAATTTTCTAGCAAAAAAAAATGGTTTTGTCTCGTAAACACCGAAAAACAGGCCCGGGGCTAAAGTGGTTAAATCAGGCTGACCTTAGCGTAGTAGGGTAGGAAATCAGTGGAGGAGACCAGGAAGATGGAGGACAATGCACAGCTCCAACAGACAGACAGACCTGCTGAGACTGATTGCTCACCTGTCCAAAAACAGCCCACCTGCAGTCATCAATCTTCACCTCCATTCAGTCTCAGCAGGTCTGTCTGTCTGTCTGTTGGAGCTGTGCATTGTCCTCCATCTTCCTGGTCTCCTCCACTGATTTCTTACCCTACTACGCTAAGGTCAGCCTGATTTAACCAGAAGAAATTTCCCTCTCGCTGGCTCCCAGCCATCCATTCGTTTTGGTTGATCGGACCCGATTTGAGGCAGCTCCAACACACAGTGTATAGTCGTTTGGGTGACTTTAAATAACCCGCGCCCAGTCTGACCGCCGTTGTGGTCAGTACATCTAGTAAGTAGATTTTACTTCTGTCACTCGGGTGTACCCTTGGTGGAAGGTGGTGCCAGCTTTTAAATACCCTCTATTGGAAGATCGTTTTCTGGAATTCACTTTTCATGAATGTTTCTTTAGACACTTGGGAATTTTTTTTATGGACACAAATATTTTTCTACCTAAGTTTGGAGCTATTTATTTACAGTTTTTGTACTCACTGTTTTTTCATAATTACACGGACAGACACCACTTTTTATGTATTTTTATGTAATCACTCAATGATTATTTATTTGTATTCATAGTTTATATATTATCAATTTCTTCTGATTAGTATATTTTTCACAGCTAAATTTGTTCATACAATATTGATGCATGGTGTTTTTGCTATATCATTTATATCATTTTGGATTATTATCAGAATTTCAAGTATTTCGTTTTTGTGCTGTACCTCACTCTTTTTCTAATCATTAGTAAGGATGAGCTCCGGCGTGTTCGCATTGAACACATGAGGAGCCCGCCAGGAAGTCAGCACCCGCGCTGCGCTAATCACAGCCAGGCAGACATTTCCCGATCTCTGCAGCCGAGCGTCGGGAAATGTCTGCCTGGCTGTGATTAGCGCAGCGCGGGTGCTGTCTTCCTGGCGGGCTCCTCACGTGTTCAATGCGAACACGCCGGAGCTCATCCTTAATCATTAGTACTCCTGTTCAGCAGATCTCCAGCTCATTGGTATCTTCGATGTTTATACTGTGGGGGGTCTGCACTAAGAGGGGGGATTATACACTGGTGGGGGGGTGTCTTTACTGATGGGGGAGGGTCTGCACTGGGGAGGGTGTCTATACTGAGGGGGGTCTGTACTGAGGGAGGGGGTCAGTACTTAGTGAGGGGGTCTATACTGAGCAGGGTCTACACTGACGGAGGGTGGGTGGTCTGTACTGAGGGGGGTCTAGATTGATGGAGGAGGGTCTGTACTTAGTGGGGGGTCTATACTGAGGAAGGGGGGTCTGTTCTTTGTGAGGGGGGTCTGTTCTTAGTGAAGGGGCTCCATACTGAGGGAGGGGATCTATACTGCAGGAGGGGGTCTGTAGTTAGTGGGGGGACTATAGTTGGTGGAGAGGGGTGACACCAATGTTTTCCGCATCGGGTGACACCAACCCTATTGTGTTAGAGATGCGTGTGTATGTGCGGCGAGGGGGGGGGGGGTGGGGTTCGGGTTATGCTAACAAACATTAATAATATTAATTATAGGTGGAATTACCGTTTGAAGAAATAACCGTTTTAGCTGCAGTATTTCAATTTTCAGAGTAAAAATTCCCCTGAAACTATTTGCACAGTTTTTATCTCGTTAGCCGGCACCCCGGAGCTGGGAACAGAGCAATTGTGAAGAGAGGAAATTTGCTGATGTGTGTTTATTTAGCAAATGCAGAGGATAGCAGAAACAATTTGTATATGGCGTTGTCACGTCACCCGAGGCGTATTATTTGGACAGCCTCAGCCTCACCTTGTTATGCACATTTTTCTTACCTCTTACATTAAGCTCTTTTCTAAAGAAAATACTTTATGATCACGGGCAAATCAACTTAATATTAGCACCACATCCCTTAGTGAATTAGATATAGGAAGAGGGATTGAGATTTTTAAGGTGCAGAATAAATTGAAATAGTATTAACTATAATGTATAAGGTTTTTTTTTTATTTTAAATTGTTAAAACGTAACAGTTGGCAGGTACAAATCAACAAAGTACTTTATATGCAGCGCACCCTGAACTCTGCACTCTATATGCAGCGCACCCTAAACTCCGCACTCTATATGCAGAGCACCCCGAACTCAGCACTCTATAGGCAGAGCACCCCGAACTCGGCACTCTATATGCAGAGCACCCTGAACTCGGCACTCTATATGCAGAGCACCCTGAACTCGGCACTCTATATGCAGAGCACCCTGAACTCGGCACTCTATATACAGAGCACCCTAAACTCCGCACTCTATATGCAGCGCACCCTAAACTCCGCACTCTATATGCAGAGCACCCTGAACTCCGCACTCTATATGCAGCGCACCCTGAACTCGGCACTCTATATGCAGCGCACCCCTGAACTTGACACTCTATATGCAGCGCACCCTGAACTCGGCACTCTATATGCAGCGCACCCCTGAACTCGACACTCTATATGCAGCGCACCCCTGAACTCGACACTCTATATGCAGCGCACCCCTGAACTCGACACTCTATATGCAGCGCACCCCTGAACTTGGCACTCTATATGCAGAGCACCCCTGAACTCGACACTCTATATGCAGCGCACCCCTGAACTCGACACTCTATATGCAGCGCACCCCTGAACTCGACACTCTATATGCAGCGCACCCCTGAACTCGACACTCTATATGCAGCGCACCCCTGAACTTGGCACTCTATATGCAGAGCACCCCTGAACTCGGCACTCTATATACAGCGCACCCCTGAACTCAGCACTCGATATGCAGCGCACCCCTGAACTCAGCACTCGATATGCAGCGCAGCCCTGAACTCTGCACTCTATATGCAGCACACCCCTGAACTCGGCACTCTATAAGCAGCACACCCCTGAACTCGGCACTATATATGCAGCACACCCCTGAACTCTGCACTCTATATGCAGCGCAACCCTGAACTCTGCGCTCTATATACAGCACACCCCTGAACTTGGCACTCTATATGCAGCGCACCCCTGAACTCAGCACTCAATATGCAGCGCACCCCTGAACTCAGCACTCAATATGCAGCGCACCCCTGAACTCGGCACTCTATATGCAGCGCACCCTGAACTCGGCACTCTATATGCAGCACACCCCTGAACACGGCACTATGTACATAAAGCACCCCCAAAGTCTTCAAGTAGTGTATACTGGTATTTAATGCCCCTTTAAGGCCCTCTCAATGTTCGTGGTGAAATTTGACCACACCCATTATCTGATGCGTTTTCGAGGGTTGGGTGGTCGTGGTTGAGTTCCTGTGCCTATTTTCTGAGAAAAAGAGCCCTGAGTACCCTGGTACTGTGCTATCCAATTACCTCTAGCAATGACTGCATAGTAAATATTGACAATGTATGGCTGGCCTAAATGATGTTACCTATCTCTGTAAATGGCATTACTGTAGCTACTATTGTTATGAGATCTATTACTTGTGTTCAGCTTAAATTATAGTCATCAATTCCCCGTTATCTTCAGTTTTATGACATCCTGCCTTCCTTCCATTGATATATATTGATTTCACAGCCTTGTAGAAGGCCAAGGTGAAAGGAAAAGGAAACACAGAAGCCTTTTGCTTTGAATTAGGAAGGTATGGAGACCCAGGGGTGCTTAATATACGGGAGATACAACAGAAATCGGAAATCATTTTAAAAGCAGCAAAGGTTGAGGCCATGTTCATTAACATGTTAGTAACAACAGATGCATGCCCAAGATGCAGATTGAAAGTGGCAAAACATGGCATTTTTCACGTCATGAAAAGCGGTCGTGTGTACACAGCATAAAGCCGCGTACACACGACCGTTTTTCATGATGAGAAAAATGCAAATTTTTAAATTGGTCATTAACCACTAGCCGACCAGCCACCGTCATTATACGGCGGCAGGTCGGCTCTCCTGGGCGAGAGCCCATAGCTATACGTCCGCTCTTCGAGCGGCCACTAGGGGGCGCGAGCGCGCCGCCGGAGGCGCGCGCCCCCCGCTCGCCCCCGACTCCCGTGCGTGTGCCCGGCGGGCGCGATCGCCGCCGGGCACACGCGATCGCTCGTTACAGAGCGGGGACCGGGAGCTGTGTGTGTAAACACACAGCTCCCGGTCCTGTCAGCGGGGGAAATGCTGATTTTCTGTTCATACAATGTATGAACAGAAGATCAGTGTTTCCCCTAGTGAGGCCCCCCCCCCCCCCACAGTAAGAACACACCCAGGGAACATACTTAACCCCTTCCCCGCCCCCTAGTGTTAACCCCTTCACTGCCAGTGGCATTTTTATAGTAATCTAATGCATTTTTATAGCACTGATCGCTATAAAAATGCCAATGGTCCCAAAAATTTGTCAAAAGTGTCCGAAGTGTCCGCCATAATGTCGCAGTAACGAAAAAAAATCGCTGATCACTGCCATTACTAGTAAAAAAAATATATTAATAAAAATGCCATAAAAATACCCCCTATTTTGTAAACGCTATAACTTTTGCGCAAACCAATCAATAAACGCTTATTGCGATTTTTTTTTACGAAAAATATGTAGAAGAATACGTATCGGCCTAAACCGAGGAAAAAAATTTTTTTTTATATATTTTTGGGGGATATTTATTACAGCAAAATGTAAAAAATATAATTTTTTTTCAAAATTGTCGCTCTATTTTTGTTTATGGCGCAAAAAATAAAAACCGCAGAGGTGATCAAATACCACCAAAAGAAAGCTCTATTTGTGGGAAAAAAAGGACGCCTATTTTGTTTGGGAGCCACGTCACACGACCGCGCAATTGTCAGTTAAAGCGTCGCAGTCCCGAATCGCAAAAAGTGCTCTGGTCTTTGACCAGCAATATGGTCCGGGGGTTAAGTAGTTAAAAACGATCGTGTGTGGGCTCCAGAGCATTTTTTCGAAGTGAAAAATGGGCATTAAAAATGTAGAACATGCTTGTCGTTTTTCACATCGTGAAAAACGGTCGTGTGTAGACTTTAACAAAGGGAAAAAAAACGTGCATGCTCAGAAGCAAGTTATGAGACGGGAGCAGTGGCATAGCGTGGGTGGGGGGAAGGGGGACCGTTGCCCCGGGCGCAAAATTTAGAGGGGCACAGCGGCAGGTTACCTGCAGCTCTTCTCCTTCGCTGTGCTGTCTAGGAGA
Organism: Rana temporaria; assembly: GCF_905171775.1. Taxonomy (NCBI): domain Eukaryota; kingdom Metazoa; phylum Chordata; class Amphibia; order Anura; family Ranidae; genus Rana; species Rana temporaria. The sequence goes on from NC_053501.1 coordinate 106,676,772, forward strand.
CTGTGAGCTCTTCCGCTTCACTATTAGAAAGAAGTTGCGGTGCAGTCCCAGCTTAGACTCCAGCGGTGACACTGACACAGCAGTGAGTAAATGTACACTGAAGACCATTCATGATGATCCCAGGGATTGCGACTGTGCAGAGACTGGGGGGAAGGAGGAGGGCAGGTCAGTATAGGAATCAGGTAGGTCAGTGTAGTGGTCAGTATAGGAATCAGGTAGGTCAGTGTAGTGGTCAGTATAGGAATCAGGTAGGTCAGTGTAGTGGTCAGTATAGGAATCAGGTAGGTCAGTGTAGTGGTCAGTATAGGAATCAGGTAGTTAAGTGTAGTGGTCAGTATAGGAATCAGGTAGGTCAGTGTAGTGGTCAGTATAGGAATCAGGTAGGTCAGTGTAGTGGTCAGTATAGGAATCAGGTAGGTCAGTGTAGTGGTCAGTATAGGAATCAGGTAGGTCAGTGTAGTGGTCAGTATAGGAATCAGGTAGGTCAGTGTAGTGGTCAGTATAGGAATCAGGTAGGTCAGTGTAGTGGTCAGTATAGGAATCAGGTAGGTCAGTGTAGTGGTCAGTATAGGAATCAGGTAGTTCAGTGTAGTGGTCAGTGTAGGAATCAGGTAGGTCAGTGTAGTGGTCAGTGTAGGAATCAGGTAGGTCAGTGTAGTGGTCAGTATAGGAATCAGGTAGGTCAGTGTAGTGGTCAGTATAGGAATCAGGTACGTTAGTATAGTGATCAGGTAGGTCGGTGTAGGAGTCAGGTTGGTCAGTACTACTGTACTAGTGGAAGGGACTCAGAGAGTGCTAAAAATCCGCGGGTTAGGGGGGCGCAAATCTCTTGCCTTGCCCCGGGCGCTGACAACCCACGCTACGCCACTGGACGGGAGCGCTCGTTCTGGTAAAACTAGCGTTCGTAATGGAGATAGCACATTCATCACGCTGTAACAGACTGAAAAGCACGAAGACTGAAAAGCACGAATCGTCTCTCACCAAACTTTTACTAACACGGGGATCAGCAAAAGCAGCCCCAAGGGTGGCGCCATCTGGATGGAACTTCCCCTTTATAGTGCCGTCGTACATGTTGTACGTCACGGCGCTTTGCTCCAGCATTTTTTTTCACGATCGTGTGTATGCAAGACAGGCTTGACAAGAATCACGTCGAGAAAAAAAACTTCGTTTTTATCTAGGACATTAAAAACGGTCGTCTGTACACGGCATAAGACTGGGATGCCATTAAAGTTCATGTGCGTGTAAAGGCAGGTGTCCCAATACTTTTGGTAATATAGTGTATATCCTGGGAAGGGTCGAGCAGTGGTGTGACGTCAGCACTGAGACTCTACCCGGCGTGTTTCGTCCAATCTGTGTTGTCTGAAACATTTGGTGATTGCTCTAGGCTTTGTGAAGCCTTAGGCAAAATTTAGACATGAGTCCCCACTCACACCCTTAAAATGGGAAAAACATTCAAGCAATAAAAATGGCTAGAGAAAGATGCACGGATCCAGCACCCTTCTCACACATCAGATATATGCAGCCAATATAACACCTGGGTCCCAGCAAGGTGACAGCAGGGAACAGAAAACACAGGGCAGCGCCAGAGGTGGTGGCACGCCATCCTGGTGATAAATCTAAGGGAAAATTAGATGGCTACAAGGCCCCTGTGAGTGCGAGGCTTTAGGCGACCGCCTAATTTGCCTGATTAAAGAGCCGCCTTTGCATGTTAGTAACAACAAATGCATGGCCAAGATTTCCATTAAAAGTGAACTCCAAAAAGGCATCTAAATACATAGTTATATTCTATGAGGTCATACCAAAATATTTGTCATATTTAGCCAGTGATCCAGGCAGCACAGTCAACTTCTGCACTCCCCGAGACCTCTCTGAAAATTAAATTGCAGGTAAGCAAAACAACCTGGTCTAGGACCCGCCCCAGCCTGTGATTGGACATTGTTGGAGCCGAAGCACACTGGGTGGATCATCATTCTGCTTTTTCTGAGAAAGCAGCACAGCATTCATTCAAATGAAGAGATCATCCACCAATCCGGCGCATGGAAATCACCTTTAATAAAGTGAACACTCACCAGATGTATCGAATACAGCAATCACAGCTTGTTTCACTAACACAGATTGGACGAAACGCATCAGGCCAGAATCACGGTGGTGATGTAATGCTGCTGCATGACCCGGGTCATGTCGTTTTCTTATTTACCTGACTGGCTTTTATCCTGTAGTGTGTATACATCTAATTGTAATAAAAATACCACACTATCACCGATCTTTGTTGGTTTCTTGGCAGGGGCGGACTGACAACTCATGGGGCCCCCAGGCAATAGAAGATTATGGGGCCCCCGGGCTTACAGATGGCCACCAGGAGGCAGTGCAGAGGCGGGGCAGCTAAAATCTCAGGATTTTCACATCAAAAGCATGTCGGTTTCGGACATATCAGGGACAGATGTAAAAAAAAAACACAATTTTTACATACTGTCCCCGGTTTTATTGAGCCTGGCAACCCTGGTGGGCCCGCCTAGTGGCATGGGGCCCTCGGGCAGTGCCCAAGAGCCTCAATGGTCAGTCCGCCCCTGTTTCTTGGTGAGCTTTATTCATTATAGTGGGAACTGAGTGTTGGTAGTGCTAAATAGAGGCTTTTCCGGAACTGATATACAGGAGGGCCCCGTGCCACTAGGGGGGCCCCATCAGGGTTGCCAGCCTCAGTAAAACCAGGTACAGTATGTAAAAATCTGTGTTTTGTAAAAATCCCAAGATTATAGCTGCCCCGCCTCTCCAGTACCTATTCAGTGTGTGTATTCTGTGTGTTTACTGTGTGTATATTGTGTGTCTGTGTATGTATACTGTATGTGTGTGTATACTGTGTGGCCCCATAATCTCCTATTGCCCGGGAGCCCCATGAGTTGTCAGGGGACAGATGCAAAAAAACATTGATTTTTACATACTGTCCCTGGTTTTACTGAACCTGGCAACCCTAAAGAGGGCCCGAGTGACTCAATGGTCAGTCCGCCCCTGGTCGGGACCCTTCCGGATAAGACCATGCTATATCAAGATACCTCTCAACTCAACTGATTATAGCTTATGCTCTGGTGAGTGCTCACTTTGCTAAAGGCAGTGGCACTTGGTGATTTCCATGCATAGAAAGGATCTGCTGAAAGATCTCTTTATTAGAATGTCTTTGGTCTCATAGGGCCAGATTCACAGACAACTTACGCCAACGTATCTGTTGATACGCCGCGTAAGTTGTAGGATGCGCCGTACTATCTATGTGCTGTATTCAGGAAACCAGATACGCCTGAATTTCTGCTTGATCCGACCAACTTAAGTCTCCTTACGCCGTCGTATCTTGGGTGCATATTTACGCTGGCCGCTAGGGGCGCTTCCGTTGACTTATGCGTTGAATATGTAAATTAGCTATATACGCAGATTCACGAACGTACTTGCGCCTGTCGCAGTAAGCTACGTAGTTTAAGTAAGGCGTACGTCCGTCGTAAAGTTACCCCTCATAAAGCAGGGGTAAGTCATGTTAAGGTATGGGCGTGGGAACAGCGTCATATTTTACGTCATTTACGCAAGTCGTACGTGAATGGGGCTGGGCGTAGGTTACGTTCATGTCGAAAGCATTAAGCCGACGTATCTTAGGGAGTATTTGCAACGTGATTCTGAGCATGCGCGCGCATGCACCGTTCGTTCGGCCATGCATTTACATGGGGTCACGCTTCATTATAATACAACACGCCCACTGCCTTGCTACTTTGAATTAGGCGGGCTTACGCCGGCCATTTTACGTTACGCCGGCGCAAGAAAGGGAGCAAGTGCTTTGTGAATACAGTACGAGCCTCTCTATGTTACGTCAGCGTAGCGCATATCAGATGCGCTACGCCGCTCTAAAGATACACCGATCTCTCTGAATCCGGGCCATAGACTTTATTTGTAGCACATTGCAGAGAACACATTTTATTCACATATTCATGTTTTGGTGCTGCATTATTTTATTGCATTTAGTTTTTTGGGTTTGGGTATATCAAACGTCGTATGCCAGGGGCCACACTTGTTATCGCAGCGCAGATTCAACATTGCAATACGTTAGAACAGCAGTCATGTTAACAGCTAAGAAGAAGAATTTTAAAAAGGTACTTTATTCAGGTTTTTTAGTGAAGAAATGTACAAATATGATGAATATGAAACAAACTTACGATTTATTCCAAACTTGGAATGTCTTCCGCACTTGTTGAGCACAATCAGCAGGAGGAGAAGGAAGAAGCATGCGAAGACGGCCAGTCCCACAGCCACCGAGACCTGATGGGAAACACAATCCACTCAGTCATCCTGTTTTCCTTCAATTCCTGAGCATTATCACTTGCTAAATGTTAAGTCGCAGAGGATAAACGGTTTATTGGAGTTGCTCACAGCTGCACAAGCATCTGGAAAATGTGTAAACTGATATGATAAGCACGGGGTTGTAAGGGCCATTTCCCATTGGACGATTCTGTCGCTGGCAAGTTCCTGACGGAACTGTGAGAATACTCACCTGCTCCTACAGGTCAAGGCCAAGAAACTGTAAAATCTCTGTGATGCAATTGCCTATATGTCTCAGTTTAATGCTCCCTGCTAACTTAATGCTGTGGGTTACAGGTAACAGGTGTTCATGTGTGATTCATCTCTCTCTGTGCCATTGAAAGTACAACAACAGAGGTCTGGCTGACGAGTAGACATGTGCACAACAAAAATGTTTCGTATTTTTTTGTTCCGTTTCGTCTCGTTCCGTAGATTCGTAAAGATTCATAATTTCGTAAGACTCCTATTCGGACCCGTTCGTATTTCGTAAGACGCAAGTTTTCCTATTCGGACCCGTTCGTATTTCGTAAGACTCGAGTTTTCCTATTCGGACCCGTTCGTATTTCGTAAGACGCAAGTTTTCCTATTCGGACCCGTTCGTATTTCGTAAGACGCAAGTTTTCCTATTCGGACCCGTTCGTATTTCGTAAGACGCAAGTTTTCCTATTCGGACCCGTTCGTATTTCGTAAGACTCGAGTTTTCCTATTCGGACCCGTTCGTATTTCGTAAGACTCCAGTTTTCCTATTCGGACCCGTTCGTATTTCGTAAGACGCAAGTTTTCCTATTCGGACCCGTTCGTATTTCGTAAGACGCAAGTTTTCCTATTCGGACCCGTTCGTATTTCGTAAGACGCAAGTTTTCCTATTCGGACCCGTTCGTATTTCGTAAGACTCGAGTTTTCCTATTCGGACCCGTTCGTATTTCGTAAGACTCGAGTTTTCCTATTCGGACCCGTTCGTATTTCGTAAGACTCGAGTTTTCCTATTCGGACCCGTTCGTATTTCGTAAGACTCAAGTTTTCCTATTCGGACCCGTTCGTATTTCGTAAGACTCGAGTTTTCCTATTCGGACCCGTTCGTATTTCGTAAGGCTCAAGTTTTCCTATTCGGACCCGTTCGTATTTCGTAAGGCTCAAGTTTTCCTATTCGGACCCGTTCGTATTTCGTAAGGCTCAAGTTTTCCTATTCGGACCCGTTCGTATTTCGTAAGACTCAAGTTTTCCTATTCGGACCCGTTCGTATTTCGTAAGGCTCAAGTTTTCCTATTCGGACCCGTTCGTATTTCGTAAGGCTCAAGTTTTCCTATTCGGACCCGTTCGTATTTTCGTAACAGTTGTATTTTCGTTTATACTCAAAGATTCGTAATCCTGTCTAATTTATTTTCGTTGATTCGAAATTCGTAATTTTGTTAGATAATAATTTTAGTTTAATGGATTCGTAAATTTGTACTTTCGTAAATACATTGCAACACGCGGCCAATCCATGTTAAGATAGACCTTCTCTTAAGCCCCGTACACACGGTCGGACTTTTTGCCAACAAACAACAAAATGAGCGTTTTCCAAAAAAAGGCGGGGCAGCTATAATCTTGGGATTTTTACAAAACACAATCGGACAAACTTTTTCGGTTTCAAAAGTCCGGCCAACTCCCTTCAGACAAAAATCCACGGAAAAGTTTGTTGGAAGTCCGATGGTGTGTACGAGGCTTTACACTGTACAATGTGACTCAGCACAAAAGAGATAAGCTGATTGGCTAAGATATTAAGTAATCACTCACTAACTACACTGCCCAAAAATATATAAAAAAAACATATTTTTTCCTCAGTTTAGGCCGATACGTATTCTTCTACATATTTTTCATTAAAAAATAAGCGTTTATTGATTGGTTTGCGCAAAAGTTATAGCGTTTACAAAATAGGGGGTTATTTTATGGCATTTTTATTATTATTTTTTTTTTTACTAGTAATGGCGGCGATCAGCGATTTTTTTCGGTACTGCGACATTATGGCGGACACTTCGGACACTTTTGACACATTTTTGGGACCATTGGCAATTTTTTAGCGATCAGTGCTATAAAAATGCATTGGATTACTATAAAAATGCCACTGTCAGTGAAGGGGTTAACACTAGGGGGCGGGGAAGGGGTTAAGTATGTTCCCTGGGTGTGTTCTAACTGTAGGGGGGGTTGGGACTCACTAGGGGAAATGACTGATCGCTGTTCATACATTGTTTGAACAGAAGATCAGCATTTCTCTCCCTGACAGGACCGGGAGCTGTGTGGACTGGGAGCAATGGCGGGTGCTCGGCGGTGATCGCAACCGCCGGGCACGCGCGCGGGAGTCAGGAGCGAGCGGGGGCGCGCGCACGCGCCCCTAGTGGCCGCGTCGAGAGCCGACGTTATACTACAGGGTCTCGCACAGGAGAGCCGACCTCCCGCCGTAGAACTGCGGCGGCTGGACGGCATCTAGTTAAGGTGAAAAAACGTTTACCTTTACATCCCCTTTAAGACTTAAGAATCCGTCTCTTAAGTATACAGTGGAACCTCGGATTACAAGCATAATCCGTTCCAGGAGAATTCTCGTAATCCAAAGCACTCGCCTATCAAAGCAAGTTTCCCCATAGAAGTCAGTGGAAACAAAAATATTTTTTTCCACATTGACTTCAATGGCATGCAATACCGCATGTGGCCAGAGGTGGAGAGCCTCGGAAATGATCAGTGGACAGTTCGGCTGACCTCGGAAAGGCTCGGAAACACCAGGGAACAGAGTAACGGCTCCTCAGGCCAAATGCGGTACTGCACACCCCATTAGCTTGAATTTTGCTTATTTTGCGAGACAACACAAGTTGCTCGTCTTTCAAAATGCTCGTTACTCGTAAACCAACGTTCCACTGTATATAAATAATTACTAAATCTATAGTATCTCTTTAAACTCTCATTTGGAATTTGTGGCCCGGATTCAGATAGGAGTTACGACGGCGTATCTCCGGATACGCTGTCGTAACTCTGAGTTGCGGGGTCATATCAATGCGACTGATTCAGAGAATCAGATACGCATAGATTTCCCTAAGATCAGACCGGCGTAAGTGTCTTACACCGTCGTATCTTAGGCTGCATATTTACGCTGGCCGCTAGGTGGCACTTCCGTAGATTTAAGCGAGGAATATGCTAATTAGGTAGATACGCCGATTCAGAAACATACGTCCGCCCGGCGCATTTTTTTACGTCGTTTACATTCGGCTTTTTCCGGCGTAAAGTTACCCCTGCTATATGAGGGGTATCCTATGTTAAGTATGGACGTCGTTACCGCGTCAAATTTTGAAAATGTTACGTCGTTTGCGCAAGTCGTTCGCGAATAGGGCTGTACGTAAGTTACGTTCACGTCTAAAGCAATGATGATTTGCGGCGTAATTTCGAGCATGCGCACTGGGATTCTTTCACGAACGGTGTCGCATGCGCCGTTCGTAAAAAAATTCAAATACGCGGGGTCACATGTAAGTTAAATAAAACACGCCCACATCATCCACATTTGAATTAGGCGGGCTTACGCCGGACCACATACGTTACGCCGCCGTAACTTAGGGCGCAAGTTCTTTCTGAATACGGAACTTGCGCCCTAATTTACGGCGGCGTAACATATCTGAGATACGTTACGCCCGCCGATAGATACTCCATTGTATCTGAATCCGGGCCTGTGTCTTTATTCGGGTGGGGGACCAATAGTACAACATGATCAAAGAGGAACAGGCTTACCACAAGGCCTTGGCAGAAACTCTGCTTGTAGATTTTTATATGATTTTGATTTATCAGAGACCCCATAAGACCTTATTTTGCATTTTAAAAGTTTTCTGCAGAAACCCGGTATTTACTGAATATCACTTAGTGGTTTTGCTCTCCCCTTAGACCTGATTTATTTCTTTTTTTAAACTAATGGCCAACAAATTAACACGTTGTTAAATGGACTTAAATGACATGTGAAGGGATAATTGCTGAGAACGGCTCTTGTGGTTCCGTAAGGTGTGATTGAATTAGAACCCAGAGATTTTATGATAGAAGAACTCCAGGCTGTACTTTTACTTAATGAAACATTAATGCGTGCTCAAGAAATACGATGTGCACACCAGACAAGATCTGTTCCGTTGGAGATCAAGTCTCCAACATGTGTTTGTACACATGTGTCAAACACAAGGCCCGTGGGCCGAATGCCACCCTCCAGACCATTTCATGTGGCCCTATTTTTTTTTGCTAGAACAGAGTACTGGGTTTAGGGGTGCACTGTGTATAGAGTGCAGTGTTGAGGAGTGGGCTACATACAGAGTACATGGTTTAGGGATGCACTGTGTACAGAGTGCAGGGTTGAGGGGTGGACTACATGCAAGGTACTGGGTTTAGGGGTGCACTGGGTAAAGTGTGCAGTGTTGAGGAGTGGGCTACATACAGAGCACAGGGTTTAGGGGTGCACTGTGTATAGAGTGCAGGGTCAAGGAGTGGACTACATACAGAGTACAGGGTTTAGGGGTGCACTGGGTAAAGAGTGCAGTGTTGAGGAGTGGGCTACATACAGAGCACATGGTTTAGGGGTGCACTGTGTATAGAGTGCAGTGTTGAGGAGTGGGCTACATACAGAGTACAGGGTTTAGGGATGCACTGTGTACAGAGTGCAGGGTTGAGGAGTGGACTACATGCAGAGTACTGGGTTTAGGGGTGCAATGGGTAAAGAGTGCAGTGTTGAGGAGTGGGCTACATACAGAGCACAGGGTTTAGGGATGCACTGTGTATAGAGTGCAGGGTTGAGGAGTGGACTACATACAGAGTACAGGGTTTAGGGGTACACTGGGTAAAGTGTGCAGTGTTGAGGAGTGGGCTACATACAGAGTACAGGGTTTAGGGGTGCATTGTGTATAGAGTGCAGGGTTGAGGAGTGGACTACATACAGAGTACAGGGTTTAGGGCTACACTGGGTAAAGGGTGCAGTGTTGAGGAGTGGGCTACATACAGAGTACAGGGTTTAGGGGTGCACTGTGTAAAGAGTGCAGTGTTGAGGAGTGGGCTACATACAGAGCACAGGGTTTAGGGTTGCACTGTGTATAGAGTGCAGGGTTGAGGAGTGGACTACATACAGAGTACAGGGTTTAGGGATACACTGGGTAAAGGGTGCAGTGTTGAGTGGACTACATACAGAGTAAAGGGTTTAGGGGTGCACTGGGTAAAGAGTGCAGGGTTGAGAAATGGGCTACAGAGTACAGGGTTTAGTGGTGCACTGTGTACAGTCTGCAGGGAGGTTTGTGCAGAGGTGAGGGATGGGAGACAGTGGTACAGAAGTCAGAGCTGAGGAGGGGTGGAATTGAGATGTGGACAGCCTATAAAGGAGAGCTGAACCCTGCACACTGTGCATAGCGCATTCCTAAATAGGCTCAGATGTTTCAGCACACAGAGAACAGCATTAATATTTTGACTGCCGCCACAAACTGACCTGCGAGTACTTTGGATTACAAGCATTCTCCTGGAACGGATTATGCTCGTAATCCAAGATTCCACTGTATGTATCTTGGTTTTCAATGATATCTGAGGTCTTCAATATTTTTAGCACAGTCGTGTGCAATTTCCTCAATTCTTAATTTATATGTGTGCCTTCCGACAAGCCATTAAGACAGCTAACCGTAGAACACCGACACCGAATCTTGTCAAAGGTACCATGGAAAGAGTTGTAAGGGGAAAACCTGCGCCTGTGTTTAGAGACAACATAGCTGGGAGCACAATTAGCTGAGAAGAGATAGTTTTACTGTTCATTAGACACTGAAATATTTAGTTTCGGAATTTAGTTTTCGTCCGAAAAATTCATTTATTTAGTTACTCCCGAAATTTGTTTCGTTAAAAAAATGCATTTATTAATTATTATTACTAGTCAACCAACATTCAAGTTCTTCTATAGCCTATGGGTGGAGCATTTGACCGGAAATGTGAGTCGTACAGTTTAGCTGCTTGTCGAATCTTCTTAGAACATTCGACAGACACCATAAGCCTTCAATGACATATTCGACGTTTGTGCGTTCTTCGCTGCTTCGACGAATCTTTGTCGTTCATGTCGAATGGTCTTCCCCAACACTGTGGGGCAGATCCACATACAATTGCGTGGGCGCAGCGTATGTGAGATACGCTACTCCGCTGTAACTTACTTGGCAAATCTTTGAATCCTGAAAGAATTTGCGCCGTAAGTTACGGCGCCGTAGTCTATCTCTCGCAGCGTAAGGGCGCGGAATTCAAATGCGGCGAGTAGGGGGCGTGTTTTATTTATCCCCGCGCCGAACGAACTGCGCATGCCCCGTCCGTCAAAACTCCCAGGGTGCATTGCACGCAAGGACGTCATTGTTTTCGACGTGAACGTAAATGGCATCCAGCCCCATTCACGGACGACTTACGCAAACGACGTAAAATTTTCAAAATTATACGCGGGAATGACGGCCATACTTAACATTGAGTACGCCACCAGATAGCAGCTTTAACTATATGCCGGAAAAAGCCGAACGTAAACGACGTAAAAAAATGCGACGGCCGCTCGTACGTTCGTGGATCGTCGGAAATAGCTCATTTGCATACTCGACGTGGATTACGATGTGTACGCCACCCAGCGGCCACCGGAAAATTGCATCTTAGATCCGACGGCGTACTAAGGCATACGCCTGTCGGATCTAAAACAGATGCAGTTGTATCTTGTTTGGTGGATACCAAAACAAAGATATGACGCGCAAAATTTGAAATTACGCAGTGTATCAACAGATACGCTGGCGTAATTTCTTTGAGGATCTGCCCCTGTCTCTATACAGTCGAATCTTTTCTCTCTATATTGAATAATCTTGGACTAATAGAGTTAAGGTTAGGCACATTCGACCGCAGATTCGATAGACACAGATCGCTATTGTCACCGTCGTGTCGAATCTCCTATCTATATCGAACTGCTGTAGCAACAAAAACGAAAATAAAGCATTTTTTTTATGTCGAATCTTTCGGATTCCGGGTTCTGCACGTTCGTTTTCATTTGTTCAAACTAGGGTTGTCCAGATACCGATACCAGTATCGGTATCGGGACCGATACCGAGTATTTGCGGGAGTACTCGTACTCGCGCAAATACCCCCGATACCTAAATAGAATACTTCCCCCCCCCCCCCGCCGCATCGCGCCGCCGCATCGAGGGACATGGCTAGAGGGACATTGCTGCATATGTGAGGGACATTGCTGCATATGTGAGGGACATTGCTGCATATGTGAGGGACATGGCTAGAGGGACATGGCTGCATATGTGAGGGACATGGCTAGAGGGACATTGCTGCATATGTGAGGGACATGGCTAGAGGGACATTGCTGCATATGTGAGGGACATTGCTGCATATGTGAGGGACATTGCTGCATATGTGAGGGACATGGCTAGAGGGACATTGCTGCATATGTGAGGGACATGGCTAGAGGGACATTGCTGCATATGTGAGGGACATGGCTAGAGGGACATTGCTGCATATGTGAGGGACATGGCTGCATATGTGAGGGACATGGCTAGAGGGACATGGCTGCATATGTGAGGGACATGGCTAGAGGGACATGGCTGCATATGTGAGGGACATGGCTAGAGGGACATGGCTGCATATGTGAGGGACATGGCTAGAGGGACATGGCTGCATATGTGAGGGACATGGCTGCATATGTGAGGGACATGGCTAGAGGGACATGGCTGCATATGTGAGGGACATGGCTAGAGGGACATGGCTGCATATGTGAGGGACATGGCTAGAGGGACATTGCTGCATATGTGAGGGACATGGCTAGAGGGACATTGCTGCATATGTGAGGGACATGGCTGCATATGTGGGGACATGGCTGCATTTGGGGACACATTTAAAAAAAGTATCGGTATTCGGTATCGGCGACTACTTGAAAAAAAGTATCGGTACTTGTACTCAGTCCTAAAAAAGTGGTATCGGGACAACCCTAGTTCAAACGATTACGAAAATACCCAAAATTCGGGCGAAAACTAATGCACATGTCTATTGTTCATCATGTAACAAATTACAAACACAGAAACTCACCCCGAATGTGTTGTCTTCCACAGTCTCAATGGGATTCCCGTAGGTGCTATTCCCCCCACCTGCACAATAAGGCAATAAAGAAAAATGTGATCACTTACTACCTTTGCCCTCAATGTGTAACCCCAAAATAAAAATCATAAATGAGTTCTCTCTTTATTTTTATATGGCTCATATGGAAAAATCATTTTACAAAAAACACTCATTGGCACATCCAAATATTGTAAGACTTGTAACTAAGAAAGAAGTGGGACTTTACTGGCATAACAAGGTGCAAAACACAAAGTATATAAAAATATAAATTTTATTACATAGTATATAAAAATATAAAATGTATTACAGAGTATATTATAATTACCGTAAATACACGAATATAAGCCGAGGCACCTAATTTTAGCACAAAAAAAATGGGAAAACATATTGACTCGAGTATAAACTAGGGTGTCCATCTGCATGCCTCACTGTGTCCATGTGCTTGCCTCACTGTGCCCATGCCTCACTGTGCCCATGCCTCACGGTGCCCATGCCTCATTGTGCCCATGCCTCATTGTGCCCATGCCTCATTGTGCCCATGCCTCACTGCTGTGTCCATGGCTAGACTTATGTTTAACATGGGAATATATAGAAGGGGTACCTGGCTTTGAAAAATTAGGTGCTCCCCGGCCGTAGGTCCCCCGGACAACAAACTTTGCACACTTGTAAAGGAGAACTGAGGCTACATGTGTGCCAAGTGTGTGCTGGTACCGGGTCCCCAAAGTCCTGGAGATCAGGCGCAAAAAGGTGACTCGATTATAAGCTGATGGCCGGCCGGTACCGGGTCCCCAAAGTTACGGGAGAAATTACAGTTTAACATGAGAGTCTATGGAAGGAGTGCATGAGGAGTGCCTGAGTTTGAAAATTCAGTACTGCCCGGCCGTAGGTCCCCCGGACAACAAACTTTGCGCACTTGTAGAGGAAGAGTGTGGCTATATGTGTGACTTGAGTATAAAATGTGCTGGAAAACGCGACTTATACTTGAGTATATACGGTAGTTATAGATTACATAACCACTTCCCGACGGCCGTACGACTTTGTTCGGCCGCAGGGTGGCTCTAAATCTCTGGGAGGCTGTCTTTTTACGGCCCCCGCTCCTCCTGGCCACTGGGGGGCGCGTGCGCCCGCCGCATCACTGTAAACACACAGATCCACGTCCTGTCAGGGAGAGAGGAGACCGATCTGTGTCCCTTGTACATAGGGACACAGATCGGTCACCTCCCCCAGAAAGTCCCCTTCCCCCACAGTTAGTAACACTATGCAGGGTACACATTTAACCCCTCCCTCACCCCCTAGTGTTAACCCCTTCAATGCCAGTCACATTATACAGTAATTAGTGCATATTTATAGCACTGATTGCAGTATAAATGTGAATGGCGCCAAAAATGTGTCAAAAGTGTCCGATGTGTCCGCCATAATGTCGCAGTCACGATAAAAATCGCAGATCGCCACCGTTACTAGTAAAAAATAAATAATAATAATAATTCTGTCCCCTATTTTGTAGGCGCTATAACTTTTGCGCAGACCAGTCGCAATTTTTTTTTTTTTTTTACCAAAAATATGTAGAATACGTATCGGCCTAGACTGAGAAGAAAAACGTGTTTTAAAAAAAAAATTGGGCTATTTATTATAGCAACAAGTAAAAAATATTATTATTTTTTTTCAAAATTGTCGCTCTTTTTTTGTTTATAGCGCAAAAAATAAAAACCGCAGAGTTGATCAAATACCACCAAAATAAAGCTCTATTTGTGGGAAAAAAAGGACATCAATTTTGTTTGGGAGCCACGTCGCACGACCGCGCAATTGTCAGTTAAAGCGACGCAGTGCCGGAAGCTGAAATTTCACCTGGGCAGGAAGGGGGTATATGTGCCCAGTAAGCAAGTGGTTAAAGTCTGATTTCACGATAATAAGAAATCCCTGATCATAATGTACATTGCTAGGCAATTCATTCTATTAACGTACTTTATCTTGAAGGTCAAGTAATAATCATAGCATGTATTACAGAACGATCATGTTTCATTCATGTGTGGGTGCTGCCGAGTCTGAATCATTCTCTGGCTTCATATAACCCTTAGGAACCCCACTGAAGTTTCCAACTTGAAAGCTGAGGTGGGCGGGGGGCACCAAAACTCGTAGGTGGTCAGAAACGTAGCTGTGAATTTTGGCAAGGAGATCTCGCTGTTGGAGGATCCAAGGCCCATGGGAAGCCAAGGGCTGACTAAGCCCAACAGGCTCCACCCATAATAAAAATATCACTTTTGAGTTAATTCACCTTAATTCACCCCTTTAATTTTAGATTTAATGGCTCCAATTATGTTTTATTATTATTACCAATTTACACCCATGCTACATACTGCTATTGCCGGGAAGGACTAAGCGTTGAGACTTGACGTGGTTGGACAAGGTTTGGCTCATCGGTCATTGCTCTACGTTGGCCTAACGAGCTTCAAGTTACAAGGAAGCGGCAAGGGGGTTAATATAATGACATCATTACTTAGCACAACTGTCAGGTATTAAGAATAGGGATGTAGATCCCTGCCATTCGTTTTTAATCTACAGGCTCCATTTTGTCATAGTCCAGATATCCCCCCGGGGCAAAGCTGATTCCTCGGTCAGGTTTCTTATTATATTTGTCAGGGGAAGAAATTAAACTAACTCATATTAGCAAGATGATAAGAAGCCCTTTTTATTCTATTACATCCAAATAGACATTAGAAGTCCAAGGTACAATGGACAATGTAAAGAGGATTGTCTATTCGAAATGGTAAAGCATACAAATGAGAGGAGACAATGGGCCGGATTCACAGAGAGCAAGGCGCACATTACGCCGCCGTAGAGTAACCAATGTACGCTACGCTGAAGCAGCGCAGAGAGGCAAGCAATGCATTCAGCAAACCAGTGCTCCCAACGCTGCACCAGCGTGGCGTGGGATTCGAAGGCGTACGCCGGCGTAGGTGGAAGTGGGCGTGACCCATGCAAATGAGGCGTGACCCCATGCAAATGATGGGCCGAGCGCCAGACAGATACGTATCACGAACTGCGCATGCGCCGTGACGTGGACGCATCCCCCTGCGCCTGCTCACAACCACGTCGGAACAACTGCCTAAACTACGCTGGATCACTGCGTACGTCCAACGTAAAATACGCCGGCTTGGCCGGCCTGTGTTCCCTGGTGCAGACCTTTGCATGTCTGCTGCTCGGTTGCACCTCCTTTATGGGGAATAACTTTACGCCGGACGTACAACCTGCATGTTTGAATGGCTAATCAATGGTAGTGGCACCATGCTCCCAGCCTAAATGTGCGCCCACCCTACGCCGACGTAAGCAAGATACATCGGCGGGGTGTAGCCTGGTTTTAGGCACATATCTGTTTGTGGGTCTGGGGCACAGATACGACGGCGCACATTTGCACTTACGTCGACGTAACTTGATATACGTCGGCTTAAGTGCTTTGTGAATCAAATTGATCAATTGTCAAACGGGTAGTCATGTTTTCCATAGCCTCATGAAAAATAATTGCAGTGGAACCTCGGATTACGAGCACAATCCGTTCCAGGAGAATGCTCCTAATCCAAAGCACTCGCATATCAAAGTGAGTTTCCCCATAGAAGTCAATGGAAATGAAAATAATTTGTTCCGCATTGACTTTAATGGCATGCAATACCTCATGCGGCCAGAGGCGGGAGGGGGCACCGGAGAGCCTCGGAAACAGCCGGAAAGGACAGAGGACAAAGGCTCAGGAACGTAGTATTTCTGAACGGTGCCGATCGGCTACGATTGGCGCCGCTCGACTCAGGCGCCCCCCACCTCAGGCCAAACGCTGTACTGCACACCGCTTTGGCCTGAATCCTGCTTGTTTCGCAAAACAACACTCACAAACCGAGTTAGGATTTTCCAAAATACAGTGCTCATGTTGCAAAACGCTCATTAACCGCGTTACTCGCAAACTGAGGTTCCTCTGTATTTTGATTGCACAGCCACCTTTGTGAAGTCATCTTGCCCTTATTTCCAACATGTTACTCAATACATTGAGCTTGTGCACAAACCAAGCCACCATGCTTTACTAGGCCTCAACTGAAACTTTGCAAATATACCACAGGAAATGTATTCTTTTTCAAAATCGGGATAACACACTACCTTCTAGTGGCGGACTGACCATTTGGGCACTCGGGCACTGCCCGAGGGCTCCATGCCACTAGGGGGCCCCGTCAGGGTTGCCAGCCCCGGGCAATAGGAGATTATGGGGCCCCCGGGCAATAGGAGATTATGGGGCCCCCAGGCAATAGGAGATTTTGGGGCCCCCAGGTAATAGATTATGGGGCCACACAGTATACACACACATACAGTATTCATACACAGTATACACACATACAGTATACACAGACAGTATACACACCCAGTATACACACACACATACAGTATGCATACACAGTATACACACACATACAGTATACACAGACAGTATACACACCCAGTATACACACACACATACAGTATGCATACACAGTATACACACATACAGTATACACACCCAGTATACACACACATACAGTATGCATACAAAGTATACACACACAGATAGAGTATGCATACACAGTACACACACACATACAGTATACATACACAGTATACACACATACACATATGGTATGCATACACAGTATACACACAGACATACAGTATACACACACAGTATACATACACAGTATACACACACATACAGTATGCATACACAGTATACACACACACACATACAGTATGCATACACAGTATACACACATACACTCACAGTATGCATACACAGTATACACACACACATACAGTATACACACAGTATACACACACACAGTATACACACATACAGTATGCATACAAAGTATACACACACACACATACACAGTATACACACACATACAGTATGCATACACACACACATACAGTATACACACACATATAGTATGCATACACAATATACACACATACAGTATGCATACACAGTATACACACACACATACAGTATGCATACACAGTATACACACACATACAGTATGCAGACACACATACAGTATGCATACACAATATACACACACACATACAGTATGCATACACAATATACACACACATACAGTATGCATACAAAGTATACACACACATACTTTATGCATACACAGTATACACACATACAGTATACATACACACACACATACAGTATGCATACACACAGAATTCACACACACTGAAAGGGTACTGGAGAGGCGGGGCAGCTATAATCTTGGAATTTTATGTCGGTAAGGGACATTTCAGGGACAGATGTAAAAAAAACACAGATTTGTACATACTGTCACTGGTTTTACTGAGTCTGGCAACCCTGATGGGCCCCCCTAGTGGCATGGGGCCCTCGGGCAGTGCCCGAATGGTGAGTCCGCCCCTGCCTTCAACTTTTCTTTACAACAGCTGTCAAATGTGCACCCCCAAAATGTTCATGTAGACACTTGCATGTCTGTGATAATTATAAATGGAATGCACAATATGTATCTGCCAGAAGCTGACACATCTCAGACACAAAACTTTTAGTATGTCTCTCGAAGTCTCCATTTATGTAGCAAAGACAATTTGCAATCTTGAGAGGAGCAAAACATCATAATGGTATTCAAATATTAATGAGCTGGTTGACAAACACAATTAAGTAGATGCACTTACCCTCGGGAGACAGCGACACTGAAACATAAAAAAAAAAGATATGTCATTAGAATTATGCAAAATTGTTAATTTCCTTAAAAAGACCAACAAAGATGTATTATATTCTTGTATTTTGAAAGATAATTTCTTAAGCAAAATGTATGAAAACAACATACTGAAGGCTCATAAGGGGTGACCTTAGGAATTAACCATTTTGGGTGGATTTGAGTGACAAAGGGGTTTTCAGGTCGGTATTTTGGACCGGATCGTATGATGCGACTCCCGAGGAGCATGTCTGTATTCAGTCATGCTGAAGTTAACTAGCCAGGGAGAGGAGGTGAGCGCTGCGTGGAGGAAGAGGAGGTGAGTGCTGCGGGGAGGGAGAGGAGGTGAACGCTGCGGGGAGGGAGAGGAGGTGAATACTGCGGGGAAGGAGAGGAGGTGAGCCCTGCAGAGAGGGAGAGGAGGTGAGTGCTGCGGGGAGGGAGAGGAGGTGAACACTGCGGGGAGGGAGAGGAGGTGAACGCTGCGGGGAGGGAGAGGAGGTGAACACTGCGGGGAGGGAGAGGAGGTGAATACTGCAGGAAAGGAGAGGAGGTGAGCGCTGCGGGGAGGGAGAGGGGGTGAACGTTGCAGGGAGGGAGAGGAGGTGAACACTGCGGGGAGGGAGAGGAGGTGAACGCTGCGGGGAGGGAGAGGAGGTGAACACTGCGGGGAGGGAGAGGAGGTGAATACTGCAGGAAAGGAGAGGAGGTGAGCGCTGCGGGGAGGGAGAGGGGGTGAACGTTGCAGGGAGGGAGAGGAGGTGAACACTGCGGGGAGGGAGAGGAGGTGAGCGCTGTGGGGAGGGAGAGGAGGGGAACACTGCGGGGAGGGAGAGCAGGTGAACGCTGTGTGAAGGGAGAGAAGGTGAATACCGCGGGGAAGGAGAGGAGGTGAGCGCTGCGTGGAGGGAGAGGAGGTGAACACTGCGGGGAGGAAGAGGAGGTGAGCGCTGCGGGGAGGGAGAGCAGGTGAACGCTGCGGGGAGGGAGAGGAGGTGAATACTGTGGGAAAGGAGAGGAGGTGAGCGCTGCGGGGAGGGAGAGGAGGTGAACACTGCGGGGAGGGAGAGCAGGTGAACGCTGCGGGGAGGGAGAGGAGGTAAGCGCTGCAGGGAGGGAGAGCCAGAGGAGCCGGGGCCGCGGTGCTCCACTGTCACTGAAGCCGGCCCACTGAGCCATCGGCCCAACGGGAAGCTCCCGGTAGTCTCGATGGCCAGTCCATCCCTGCCAATGAAGTCCATCCCCACTGCTCACAATCCAGCCCCCCTAAAGTCTGAAGGACAGTAAACTGACCCTTTGCTTAAAAAATTGAAAAAGACCCCTGCCCTAGAATGTCTAGCAAGATGTTCACTGTTGTGTCTCCATTGGAAAAATTGTCCTCACTTACTGTCCTGATTTTTGGGAGATCGGAGGGACAACAATTGAGGGGGCAAATATCTCTAATAGGTACAGAGACAGCTACAAAACACTTTTGAATCGAGATAGGAAGGGTTAGGGGCCTTTGTGAGGTTTTTTATGGTGTACATTTCTGACACAGTGACCCCCCTCCACTGTTTCCCCCATACATTGTCCTCATTAATCTCTTTCCTACATGGAGTCAAATACACCCATAAGCTGTTCCCACTCAATTCAGAAGATTGGATACAACTGACCATCACACCTATCTTTTTGGACAACCCATTCTAAAATCATGGCTATTAATGTGAAGTTTCCCCTTCTTTGCAGCTACCCTTGATTGAAAAATTTAGAAAGGTATTCAAATGGTTTTGGTCATATAGGTAGGTGTGATGGTCAGGTGTCCACAAACTCTGACCATATAGGCCCAGATTCACAGAGAGCGGGCGCACATTACGCCGTCCTAGAGTAACCACTGTACGCTACGCCAACACAGCGCAGAGAGGCAAGCATGGAATTCAGCAAGCCAGTGCTTGGTTTTCGAAGGCGTACGCCGGCATAGGTGGAAGTGGGCGCGACCCATGCAAATGAGGCGTGACCGCATGCAAATGATGGGCCGAGCGCCAGACAGATACGTATCACGAACTGAGCATGCGCCGTGACATGGACACATCCCTCTGCGCCTGCTCACAACCACTTTGGAACAACTGCCTAAACTACGCCGGATCACTGCGTACGGCGTGAACGTAACCTACGCCCAGCCAGACACACGTCCAACGTAAAATACGCCGGCTTGTGTTCCCTGGTGCAGACCTTTGCATGTCTGCTGCTGGGTTGCACCTCTTTTATGGGGCATAACTTTACGCCGGACGTACAACTTACACGCACCTCGCGTAGCCTGCGACGAGCGCACGTACGTTCGTGAATCGCCATATTTCCCTCATTGCATATTTGATTGGCTAATCAATGGGAGCGCCACCATGCGTCCAGCCTAAATGTGCGCCCATCCTACGCCGACGTAGGCAAGTTACGTTGGCGGGGGTGAAGCCTGTTTTTAGGCGCATCTTAGTTTGTGGGTCTGGCGCACAGATACGACGTTGCACATTTGCACTTACGTCGGCGTACCTTGTTCTACGTCGGCGTAAGTGCTTTGTGAATCTGGGCCATAGTTATTGATTTTTTTTTTACAACTGCATTGGCGTGTGCGTGTGAATACACTATCTAGTGGAACTAGTACCTTTTTTGGGTTTTCGCAGGAAAGTAATAAGTGTGTAAATAAAAATAAGTGTGTGAGGACTTGGATCTGTCTCTAGAACTGTGGTATCTTCTCACCTGGGATAGGTTCCTCTGGATTAAAGTCAAAAGGGTTGTCCATAAAAGTGCTGTACACACTTTTGCTGTCTCTTCCTAGCTCGTTCCACACCTGAAGGGTATAGTTTCCATTGTTGACGTGCGTTGGCTTATTAAAATACAGGCAACCATGAATGAGTGTACCATTTTCTCTGTACTCCAGGAACTTTATGTATTGGAAATCGTACATGTCCAGAATTTGCCCATTAAATTTCCAGCTGAGATCAGGTGCGGGGTTCCCATCTATCGTGAAAGGAATACAGACGTGGTGCTGGAGGACTGCTTCCCCTAACTCTACCACGGCTGCTGGGACTAAGATAGAAAGAGAGAAAAATGGGACAATATAGCAAATATACTACACAGGTGACAACATTTCCAAATTAGGACACGCTTAAAGAGCAACTTTAGACTTACAAATCAGTCAACGAATTGCTGGAGCTACAAAGGAAACCCTGCGCCTACAAAGGAAACCAGTAAACCAGTAAAGTTCCACTTCACCCCCCCAGCCCCAGGTGTTGCAACCCCCTGTATATATAAATATGAATATATACACTGCTCAGGTGAGCGTGGGGGGCCATTCAATGGTATAAATTTCTTCATCCTCCAGGAACTGGCTGCATGCTCTCGCCACTTGAAGACGGGCATTGTCGTGCACCAGGAGGAACCTAGGACCCACCGCACCAGCGTAGGGACTGACAATGGGTCCAAGGAATTCATCCCGATACCTAATGGCAGTCAGGGTGCCATTGTGTAGCCTGTAGACGTCTGTGAGTCCCTCCATGGATATGCCTCCCCAGACCATCACTGACCCACCACCAAACCGGTCATGCTGAACGATGTTAGGCCCCGTACTCACGACCAAACATGTCTGCTGAAACTGGTCCGCAGACCAGTTTCAGCAGACATGTTTGGCCGTGTGTTGGCCCGAGCGGACCATTTTGGGACGGATCGGACAGGTTTCCAGCGGACAACTGTTTCCCGGACTTGTTTTAAAACAGTCCGCTGGAAACCTGTCCGCCCGGACATGTACGGTCGTCTGTACAGACCTACCGTACATGTCCTGCCGCCCGCATCCCTCGCATGCGTCGAATGACTTCGACGCATGCGTGGAAGCATATTTAAGGCGGCCCGCCCACGTCGCCGCGTCATTGTCGCGGCGACACCGCGTCATCGACGCGGCGACACCGCGGACACGCCCCGCGTAATGTTTACGCGCGGGCTTCTGTTCGATGGTGTGTATAGCCATCGAACAGAAGTCCCCGGGCAGTCCCCGGCCAGACATGTCCGATGGAAACGGTCTGCAGACCGTTTTCATCGGACATGTCCTGCCGTGAGTACAAGGCCTCACAGGCAGCATAAAGTTCTCTGCGGCTTCTCCAGACCCTTTCACTTCTGTCACATAGGCTCAGGGTGAACCTGCTCTCATCTGAAAAGCATGGGGCACCAGCGGCAGACCTGCCAATTCTGATGTTCAATGGAAAATGCCATTTGAGCTCCACAGTGTCCGGCAGTGAGCACAGAGCATGCTAGAGGACGTCGGGCTCTCAGGCCACCCCCATGAAGTCTGTTTCTGATTGTTTGGTCAGAGACATTCACACCTGTGGCATGCTGGAGGTCATTTTGTAGAGCTCTGGCAGGGCTCATCCTGCTCCTCCTTGAGTAACTGCCTGTCTCCTGGAATCTCCTCCATGCTCTTGAGACTGTGCTGGGAGACACGGCAAACCATCTTTCAATGACATGTATTGATGTGCCATCCTGGAGGAGTTGGACTGCATGTGCAACCTTTATAGGGTCCAAATATTGCCTTGTGCTACTAGTAGTGACACTGACCCTAGCCAAATGCAAACCTAGTGAAAAACAGTCAGAAAAGATGAGTAGGGGAAAAAAATGTCAGACACCTCCACCTGAAAAAACATTCCTGTTTTGGAGGTCGTCTCATTGTTGCCCATCTAGTTTGCTTCTGCACTTATCCGGCTGGCCGGTGGGTGCCTCGCTATTGCTATAGATCAGGGGTGCCCAACCAATGGCCCGGGGGCCACATGTGGCCCGTGGAGCCCTCTTATGTGGTTTGTGACCTCCTGCTCTGGGATGGCTGGTTGACAAGCCCAGATTGCAGGTTGCCGACCTGCCAGCCGAGAGCATCAGTGTTGTAAATAAAGCCAGCGGTAGAAGAAGCAAGTGGCTTTTCAGAAAGTGCACCACGCCTGCAGGAGATAATAGACGTCTATGGCAAAGTGCGGCTAACCAGTGGGAAAATCACAGGTACATTGCGCTGCAATAGACCGCAGACCATCAGTGTAAAAGCAGCCTTAGGCCCCTTTCACATGATCGGTCCAACCCAATCAGAAGCTCCATTCACCTCCATGGAGCGGCAGATGTAAACAGACTTTTGTCCATTTACACCTGCCAACCGCCAACCCGATCTGCTAAAAAAAAACTGCCCCCTTCTATCTGATTGGATCAGAGGGCCCATAGAGTAGATTGGGCTGTGTCTGCTTTGCATATGCAGACGGGACACAGACCTGTCATCTGCCCACTCTGCTCATTGTGGCCCGCGACTGGTTACTAAGTCGATTAAGTGGCCCTCGGCCTTCAAAAGGTTGGGCACCCCTGCTATAGGTACTGATCTCCAAGCCTGACTTGTTCTCTACCACTGCCAAAGAATCTTCTGCATCCAAGATGCTTTTAAAGGCCCATACACACGATCGGACTCTTTGACAACAAATGTCCGATTTACCTGTTTTATCGGACAGTCCGTGCATGTGTATCCATCGGACAATTGTTTTCGCGTTTTCAACGGATGAATGTTCGCTGTGAATGCTATCAAACTTTCCGGCAACAAAAGTCCTACATCGGCTAATCCGATCGCGTGTACACAAGTCCATCGGACTAAAGTCCAAACACGCATGCTCAGAACCAATGCTAAAGATCAGACAACAATAGAAAAAGTTACCCAAAGGGTGGCGCTAAATAGCTGAAAAACCACATAGTATGTCTATTACGTCACTACGTTCATGTTTGTTGGCTGAGAATGTTCTGCCGTGTGTATGCATACCAAGTTCACGGCCAACGCCCCTTCGGACCAAAATCCACGGAAAAGTCAGATGGAAGTCCGATCGTGTGTATGAGGCTTAAGTGTGTTGGATGACTCATCCCCTACTGTACATTGTGGTTTATCCCACCAGCCCGTAAATCACTAAAGGACAGTGCAGTGAGGTAGGAGTCAACAGGAGGAACCATAGCACGCAGCAGGGGACCAATAATCAAACACTTTCAGTAGTGTAGAATTTTAAGCAATTTTTCTTTTGGTTGAAATTTTTTTTTTTGGTTAATCTCCAAAGATGTGTATTTTTTCAACTTATGTAACAAACATCACTGATTTAAAGAAAATTACAGGCTGTCTGGTTTATAAGCCATTAGGTGAAATTCTGAATTCAAGGGAATATTGACAACAAATTCATAAAATTTGGTTTGTCTACTCACAGCGGACATCCAGCTGAATGGATTTCTTGGTGGGGCCAGCCATGTTCTCAGCCCAGCAGGTGACATCCCGCTTATTGAAGCCTGGGGAGATGTTGTGGAGGTGGAGGAAGATCATATCTGTGTCTGGACCCTCGAACTGCTGCAGAGACAACAAAAATCCCATAGTATACTGCTGTATAAGTATTCTTGGATTGATACCAAATATATACCTTTTTTTTAGTTTGTTTTTATTGCACACCTACCTCAATTTCATACTGGGGTTTGATTTTTGGCAAAATCCAGGTGGCTGTTGGTCGCGGTTGGCCAACTACATTACACTGAAGGGTAAGATTATCCCCGTGAAGTACTGTGAGATTTTGCTCCATGATGGAAACTTCTGGCCGATCTGTTGAAAAATATGACCCAGTGAAGTAATTTGCAAAAAAAAAACATTTGATGTATTAATTAAATCCAGTGCCACCTAAAGGTTTACTCAAGTTTTTATTGCCTAATTTTTCGACCCCGCATATAGAAAAATGGGAGGTATACCACACAGCGAAATATTGGCGTCTTCTATGAAGATCTCTAGACCGTTTTCGAAACAGCTCAACGTTTGGTTGCCAAGGTCAGCCCAACCTTCATCTCGACGAAGCTGAATCCATCGCACTTCGCAAGAGCATTGTAAAGGGTTTTCCATCAGGACCCTGAGAGATAATAAGCAAAAAAGGAATCAAGACAGAATAAAGGCCTACATTTTACATCTAAAAATCGAAAACTACGTCAAACGCCCCTGATAATATCATAGTTAATTCTCTAATTATTGGGACAGTAATGGTCTCAAAAAGAGACCTCTTGCACCAATGACCTAGGGAGGGTAACTGGACTAATCTGACAAACAGATGAGGTTTGTCCATCACTGGTTGCATATGCTAGGCAGACAATTATGGAGTCAAATATGGGGCAGAATTTGTACAGATTAGGACAGGTCTCAAAAGCTGAATTCCAAGTAAGTATACATTTAATCTTAACCACTTAAGGACTGCCTCCTGTACATATACGTTGGCAGAATGGCATGGCTGGGCACAAGCACGTACAGGTACATCCTCTTTAAGTGCCCAGCCGTGGGTCGCGGGCGCGCGCCCGTGACCCGGTCTGAAGCTCCGTGATTGCGGGACACGCGGACCCAATCGCCGCTGGAGTCCCGCGATCGGTCCCCGGAGCTGTGTGTATTATTTTTTTTACTAGTAATGGCGGCGATCAGCGATTTTTTTTCGGTACTGCAACATTATGGTGGACACTCTTGACACATTTTTGGGACCATTGGCATTTTTATAGCGATTAGTGCTATAAAAATGCATTGGATTACTTTAAAAATGCCACTGGCAGGGAAGGGGTTAACACTAGGGGGCGGGGAAGGGGTTGAGTATGTTCCCTGGGTGTATTCTAACTGTAGGGGGGGGTGGACTGACTAGGGGAAATGACTGATCGCTTTTCATACATTGTATGAACAGAAGATCAGCATTTCTCTCCCTGACAGGACCGGGAGCTGTGTGCCCGGTGGCGATCGCGAACCGCCGGCATGCGCACGGGAGTCGGGCGCGAGCGTGGGGAGAGCCGACGTTATAGTACGGGCTCTCGCGCAGGGGAGCCGACCTGCCGCCGTAAAACGACGGCGGCTGGTCAGCAACTAGTTAAGGGGCTGCCAGTGCTGCAATCTCATAAAACTTTGGACTTGTGTTTAGGCTAAATATCCATTCATCTCTAATTTTGAAACATTTCAGTGGCTACAAAGCATTGGTCAATCTTCAGTAGATACAAAACATAAAAGATTAGAAACGTTTGCTAAAAATCCTTTATAATTAATCTGGCAGAAATGTATGGTGTTTCAGTTTCAATATAATGAATAAACATGAAGACATAGATTTATTAGACATGTGCATTCGTTTTCTTCCGAATTTCGGGGATTTTCAGACGTGCAGATCCGACAAAAAAAAAAATGCTTTATTTTTGTTTCGTTACGAACAACAGTTCGAATTAGATAGAAGATTCGACATGACGGTGACAGTAGCAATCTGTGTCTATCAAACCTGCAGTCTACGTTAACTCTATTAGTCTAAGATTATTCGACATAGAGAGAAAAGATTCGACATAGAGAGACAAGATTCGACATAGAGAGAAAAGATTCGACATAGAGAGAAAAGATTCGACATAGAGAGAAAAGATTTGACATAGAGAGAAAAGATTCGACATTATAGAGACATAAAGATTTGACGAAGCAGCTAAAAACATACAATTGTCACGAACGGACATGTATGGTCAAATGCTCCGCCCATAGGCTATGGTAGAATTCTAGTGTTGGTTGACTAGTAATAATAATTAATAAATATAATTATTACAAGTGTCATACAACCTTAGAATCCTACTATAGCTTGTGGGCGGAGCATTTGACCGGAAATGCTACGATTGCGGCGTCGTACAATTTAGCTGCTTTGTCGAATCTTCTTAGAACATTCAACGGATATCATAAGCCTTCAATGACAGATTCGACCTGAATTAATTGGGATTTTCGGAGGAATCGATTTTTTAATGAAACAAAACAAATAAAAACGAATTTCGGGAGTAATTTTCGGACGAAAACAAAATTCTGAAACAAAATATTTCAGTGTGCACATGTCTAATATTTATTGCTTCAACATGTCGAAGACAACCGGGAGTATGCAACAAGAGAAAAACATATTTGCTTTGACTGGTTATGTCAATAAAAAGATCCCTAGATCCCTTCCTCAGAGACACAGCCAAACAAACATTAATCATTGTGTTGAAAGATAGGTTAACCTACAGCTCTTGAAGAGGTAGGTGGTAGAAGGTCTTCCATGATAAGGCCACCAGAGAATTTGCCGACAGGTTACTAGAGAAAGAAGAAGAGAAATGGCTTTGATAAGACATGAGGCAGATGTTTTGCTACAAGTCAAGACTGGAAGTAGAACTTGGAGGAAGGACGAGTGAAGCTGTCAGCACCAGAAGGAAGAGGAAGGTTAAAGATCACACATATGGTTGTTTGTGCTGAAACCAAACCCACAATACAGTGGCCTCTGTGTAATACCAGACTGTCTGCTGTCTACTCCTATCATTCCCATAAGCACAAGTGGGATGGCGGGAACACAAACAAGAATTGCACTGAATTTTATTTTTATTTTTTTATTATTATGATAATTTTCTTTCCTTTTTTTTGAAGGATAAGTCCACATATAATAAATAAAATATAATATTAATAATAAATATAAAATAAACATTTGGCAAAACCTGAAGGTTTAAAACAAACCTGAAAAGACACGACCGACATCTTCAAGTTCTTCACGCTTTTAGCTCTTGGACGTTGTGGTAATGGTAATATTGGTTCTAGAGCTTCCAGCTCAAAGGGTGATGTCTTATCCCAAGGCTAACTACACCTATAAACCCCATCCCTAACATTAACCATCAAACTAACTTGGGTCTAGATCTTCCAGATCAAAGGGTAATGTCATATCCCAAGGATAACTATACCTATAACCCCCATCCCTAACATTAACCATAAAACTAACTTGGGTCTAGATCTTCCAGATCAAAGGGTAATGTCATATCCCAAGGTTAACTACACCTATAACCCCCATCCCTAACATTAACCATCAAACTAAATTGGTTTTAGAGCTACCGGCCCAAAGGGTGTTGCCATATTCCAAGGATTTCCCTCAAACTATCTCTACCTGTAACACCATCCCTAAAACTAACAATCAAACAAACTTGAGTCTAGATCTTTCAGATCAAAGAGTAATGTCATATCCCAAGGCTAACTACATCTATAACCCCCATCCCTAACATTAACCATCAAACTATCTTGGGTGTAGATCTTCCAGATCAAAGGGTAATGTCATATCCCAAGGATAACTACACCTATAACCCCCATCCCTAACATTAACCATCAAACTTACTTGGGTCTAGATCTTTCAGATCAAAGGGTAATGTCATATCCCAAGGCTAACTACACCTATAACCCTATCCCTAACATTAACCGTCAAACTAACTTAGTTTTAGAGCTACCTGCCCAAAGGTTGTTGCCCTATCCCAAGGATTTCCCTCAAACTAACGCTACCTTTAACACCATCCCTAAAACTAACCATCAGACGAACTTGGGTCTAGATATTTCAGATCAAAGAGTAATGTCATATCCCAAGGCTAACTACACCTATAACCCCCATCCCTAACATTAACCATCAAACTATCTTGGGTCTAGATCTTCCAGATCAAAGGGTAATGTCATATCCCAAGGCTAACTACTCCTATAACCTCCATCCCTAACATTAACCATCAAACTAACTTGAGTCTAGATCTTCCAGATCAATAAATAATGTCATATCCCAAGGCTAACTACATCTATAATCCCCATCCCTAACATTAACTGTGAAACTAACTTCGTTTTAGAGCTACCGGCCCAAGGGGTGTTGCCCTATCCCAAGGATTTCCCTCTTACTAACGCTACCTGTAACACCATTCCTAAAACTAACCATCAAACTAACTTGGATCTAGATCTTCCAGCTCAAAGGATAATGTCATATCCCAAGGCTTTCTTCAAACAAACTCTACTTGTAATGAAAGAAAAGTCCGGATGGGTGCACACCAAACTGACCCAAATGCCTTTATTTGCTATTCTGAGGCTTTCCCTCAAACTAACTCTTCCTTTAACCTCATCTCTAACACTAACCATCAAATTTACTTTTTCTGTAACCCTAAAGCCCTGTACACACATCGGTTTGTCTGATCAAAACAGACCGATGGACCGTTTTCATCAGACAAACCGATCATGTGTGGGCCCCATCGTTTTTTTTTTTCCATCGATGAAAAAAAAATAGAACCTGTTTTAAATTTTTCCTATGGTTAAAAAAAACGATCGTCTGTGGGGAAGTCCATCGGTCAAAAATCCATGCATGCTCAGAATCAATTTGACGCATGCTCGGAAGCATTCAACTTCATTTTTCTCAGCACTTTCGTAGTGTTTTACGTCACCACGTTGGACACGATCAGATTTTAACCAATGGTGTGTAGGCAAGACTGATGAAAGTCAGCTTCATCAGATATCTGATGAAAAAATCCATTGTTTCGTTTTTATTGGATGAACCGATCATGTGTACGTGGCATAACTGTTACACTAAACTTCCTTGTAACCTTAAAGGGGTTGTTAACCTTCGTGTTTTATCACCTTAATGCATCCTATGCATTAAGGTGAAAAAACACCTTGCAGTCACCGGCCCCCCTGGGCCTCCATTTTACTTACCTGAGCCCCGAAGCTCTGTGGGCGCGATCCCGCTTTGTTTTTC
The DNA here is from genome assembly GCF_905171775.1 of Rana temporaria. Taxonomy (NCBI): domain Eukaryota; kingdom Metazoa; phylum Chordata; class Amphibia; order Anura; family Ranidae; genus Rana; species Rana temporaria. The sequence goes on from NC_053501.1 coordinate 106,706,491, forward strand.
CCCAGTTTTTGTCGGCTCTTCATTGGATGATTGATAGCAGCGCAGCCATTGGGTCCTGCTGCTGTCAAATAAATCAATGACGCGGCGTGCCGGAGTGGGGCTAAGTCATACACTTGGCGTCTATGGCCGCTGACTGTATCACATGGGAGCGCGCCCGCAAGGTAACCCCCTCGGGAGAGAGCTTCTCAGAGGGGGGCTAGCTCTTGCGGTGAAGGGGGCCACGAGAGCCACCGTGGGACCCCAAATGAGGACGTTCGGGGCCACTCTGTGCAAAACAAAGTGATACTTTTGTAAGGCATCCCCTTAAAGCGGAGGTTCACCCAAAAAATAAGTATATAACATTGCATTCAGTATACCTCAAACATGTACAGTATGCCATTTTTTTTTTTTTTTGGGGTGTACATATGGTATTATCTGTATTTTCCTCCCGGGTACTCGCTCCCGCGGGAGTGGGCGTTCCTGTGCAGTGCCGCAATGTCATCTGGGACTTCGCCCATATGACTGAAGTGCCTGAGAAAAACTCCCTCCGGCGGATAAGGTGCGTCACGACTTTCTGAAAGTAACCGAACCGCGAGTCGGCTCTATACGGCGCAGTCAGCTCTACACGGCTCCTAGTCTGTGTGCAGGCGCCGTATAGAGCCGACTCGCGGTTCGGCTACTTTCGGAAAGTCGTGACGCGTCTTAGCCGCCGGGGTTTTTTCTAAGGCACGTCAATCATATGGGCGAAGTCCCAGATGACATTGCGGCACTGCACAGGAACGCCCACTCCCGCGGGAGCGAGTACCCGGAAGCCGGGAGGAAAATACCGATAATACCATATGTACACCCCCCAAAAAAAAAAAAATGGCATACTGTACATGTTTGAGGTATACTGAATGTAATGTTATATACTTGTTTTTTGGGTGAACCTCCGCTTTAAGGGGATGCCTTAAAAAAGTATCACTTTTTGTGTGAAATGGCCTTTTATAAGATGAACTCTAATAAAAACTTTGTTTTAGGCACTCATACTTTATTTTTTTTACAATTTTCTGGATGTATCTCAACATTTTCCCATCATATTCATGTCTTGGTTTCTCCTCTGTGACCGGCGTCTAATGAGAAAAGTGTGTCATTATCGGCTGCATTTAGTTGGGTGACGACAGATCCAAACAGCTGTAAATACCATTACACGTGCCTGCGCGCAGAGGATCATTTCTACGCTGCCCCGGGTGGTAGGGATGGATCCATTTCAGCTCTTGTCAGGTCAATGATTGGCCACAGGGGAGTGAAAATGAGCGTTTGCTGTCAGTCCTGGCTGAGGCCAGCTGCCCTGATATCAAATTCCGCAGCAAGTACTGATATCACCAAACCACTCACCCCATAGCTCCCAGTTTACTGGGATGGGAGAAAGGGATATCTTTTCTAACAAAATATTAATACCCCTGATTACAGGTCCCATGAAGAATTAATGCACAAAAATTGAACCATTCATCCCACCGGTGCTTTTTTATATTATAAAATAATTAGGCAGAGGACATACCCATACTTTGCCCCTGATCATGGACACTGTGAAAAATTAAAGTGCATCTAACCACAAAAACAAATGTGTAATATGATGAAGCTTACCAGTCCTTAGATGTGGTGACCGCATCAGTTTTGGTGATCCTGCCAGTAACACACTTTCTAGGGTTACAGCACTCACTAAGACCCCTTTCACATTGAGGAGTTTTTCAGGCGGTACAGCGCTGCCATACCGCCTGAAAAACTCCTTCACTGCAGACTCAATGTGAAAGCCCGAGGGCTTTTACACTGAGGAGATGCGCTGGCGGGAGACAAAAAAATCTCCTGTCAGCAGATTCTTTGGAGCGGTGAGAGGAGCGGAATGTATACCGCTCCTTCACCGCTACTTCCCATTGAAAACAATGGGAAACCGCGGCAATACCGCCCGCAATGCGCCTCTATAGAGGCGCATTGCGGGCAGTATTAACTCTTTATCGGCCGCTAGCGGGGGTTAATACTGCACCGCTAGCGGCTGATTCCCGTGGTATAACGCCGCTAAAAATAGCGGCGTTATACCACGGGAATCCACCGCGGCTCCCGCCCCAGTCTGAAAGGGGCCTAACTGCACTGTATCTATGGAGGAGCAGCATTGTCACCCTAGGACAGGACTACAAACACTTCCCACTCTCCTTTTCTCCAAAACACAGAGACATGTTCTGCAGTCTGAAGATTTTGGCCCGGATTCACAAAGCACTTACGCCGACGTATCTCCAGATACGCCACGTAAGTGTAATTATGCGCCGTCGTATCTGTGCGCCGTGCCCACAATCTGAGATACGTCTAAAAACAGGCTTCCTACGACCAACGTAACTTGCCTACGCCGTCGTATCGTGGGCGCATATTTACGTTGGGCGCGTTTTCCGCTCCCATTGATTTTCTATGCACATATGCAAATGAGGGAGATACATAGTTACATAGTTACATATAGTTACATAGTTACATAGTTAGTCAGGTTGAAAAAAGACACAAGTCCATCCAGTTCAACCACAAAAAATAAAAAAAACAAAAATTAAAAAACACAGTAAAATCCCATACACCCAACTCCATTCCCACAGTTGATCCAGAGGAAGGCAAAAAACCCCAGCAGAGCATGATCCAATTTGCTACAGCAGGGGAAAAAATTCCTTCCTGATCCCCCGAGAGGCAATCGGATTTACCCTGGATCAACTTTACCTACAAATCTTAATACTCAAGTTATATTCTGTACATTTAGGAAAGAATCCAGGCCTTTCTTAAAGCAATCTACTGAGCTGGCCAGAACCACCTCTGGAGGGAGTCTGTTCCACATTTTCACAGCTCTTACTGTGAAAAAACCTTTCCGTATTTGGAGGTGAAATCTCTTTTCCTCTAGACGTAAAGAGTGCCCCCTTGTCCTCAGTGTTGACCGTAAAGTGAATAACTCAACACCAAGTTCACTATATGGACCTCTTATATATTTGTACATGTTGATCATATCCCCCCTTATTCTCCTCTTCTCAGGAGAGAATAAATTCAGTTCCTCTAATCTTTCCTCATAGCTGAGCTCCTCCATGCCTCTTATCAGTTTGGTTGCCCTTCTCTGCACTTTCTCCAGTTCTCCGATGTCCTTTTTGAGAACTGGTGCCCAAAACTGAACTGCATATTCCAGATGAGGTCTTACTAATGATTTGTACAGGGGCAAAATGATATCTCTGTCTCTGGAGTCCATACCTCTCGTAATACAAGAAAGGACTTTGCTCGCTTTGGAAACCGCAGCTTGGCATTGCATGCCATTATTGAGCTTATGATCTACCAAGACCCCCAGATCCTTCTCCACTACAGATCCCCCCAGTTGTACTCCCCCTAGCATGTATGATGCATGCATATTCTTAGCCCCCCAAGTGCATAACTTTACATTTATCAACATTAAACCTCATCTGCCACTTAGTCGCCCAATTAGACAGAGCATTGAGGTCGGCTTGTAAATTGGAGACATCCTGCAAGGACGTTATTCCACTGCATAGCTTGGTGTCATCTGCAAAGACAGAAATGTTACCTTTGATCTCAGACCCAATATCATTTATAAATATATTGAAAAGTAAGGGTCCCAGCACTGAACCTTGGGGTACACCGCTGATAACCTTGGACCATTCAGAGTAAGAATCATTAACCACGACTCTCTGAATTCTGGCTTTCAGCCAGTTTTCTATCCATTTACAAACTGATATATCCAATCCTGTAGACCTTACCTTACACATGAGCCGTGTGTGCGGAACTGTATCGAACGCTTTTGCAAAATCCAAATATATCACGTCCACAGCTACGCCTCTGTCCAGGGTTTTACTTACCTCTTCATAAAAGGAAATCAGGTTTGTCTGACAACTTCTGTCTTTCATGAATCCATGTTGTCTGCTGCTTAAATAGTTTTTTTCCTACAAGAACTCATCCATGTGGTCTTTTATTAAACGTTCCAGTATCTTCCCAACTATAGAAGTTAGACTAACAGGTCTATAGTTACTTGGTAAAGACTTTGTTCCCTTTTTAAATATGGGCACCACATTGGCCCTGCGCCAATCCAGTGGTACTATTCCTGTCTTTAATGAGTCCCTAAATATTAGATACAGTGGCTTTGAAATGACAGAGCTCAACTCACCTAGGATCCGTAGATGGATGCCATCAGGTCCAGGTGCTTTATCCACCTTTATTCTGTCTAAATATTTCTGGACCATATCACTTTTGAGCCATTGTGGATTTGAGGCTGTGTCACCCCCACCCCCATTTTGGACATGAGCTCCCCCATGCTCCATTGTATACACAGAGCTGAAGAAAACATTTAATAAATTTGCCTTCTCTTTGTCCCCAGTCACCCACTCTAGATTATTTTGTAAGGGGCCTACATGCTCAGACTTCACCTTTTTACTATTAATATATTTAAAGAATTTTTTGGGGTTTGTCCTACTATCTTTTGCAATCTGTCGTTCGTTTTGAATTTTTGCATCCTTGATTTCCTTTTTGCATATCCTGTTATATTCTTTGTAACATTTAAACAACACTAGTGTTCCTTCATTTTTATATTTTTTAAAAGCTACTTTCTTTTTGTTTATAGCTTTTTTAACTTTGACCGTGAGCCACATAGGTTTTATTTTTAGCCTTTTAAACTTATTGCCCATGGGAACATACTTTGCAGTGAGGTTCGACACAGTCTTTTTGAAGAATTCCCATTTCTGTTCTGTGTTCAGCTGTGCCAATAGTCCCTCCCAGTCCAAGTCCTGGAGAGCAGCCCTCATCCTTGGAAAATTTGCTCTCTTAAAATTTAGTGTTTTAATATTTCCTGTATGTATTTCTTGCTTATAGTTAATATTAAATGAAATCATGTTATGATCACTGCTACCTAGGTGTTCCTTTATCTGAACATTAGTAATAAGCTCTGCATGGTTTGAGATTATCAGGTCCAACAGAGCATCATTCCTAGTTGGGGCCTCAATAAACTGCACCATAAAATTGTCCTGCAATAGGTTTTTAAATTTTTGTCCTTTAACTGTCCCAGAAGTGCCATTAATCCAGTCAATTTCTGGGTAGTTAAAATCCCCCATTATTATCACCGTCCCAGACCTTGCAGCCCTTTCCATCTGTGCAAGGAGCTGAGTCTCCACCTCCTCATTAACATTGGGTGGTTTATAACAAACTCCAATGATTAATTTTGAACTACGCACATCTGTATGCAGTTCCACCCATAATGCTTCGCCGATTCACAAACCGTAGTTGCGCCCGGCGCATAATATACGCGGTTTGCGTAAGTCGTACGTCCGGCGTAAAGTTATTCCCCATATAGGAGGCACAACTCATGCAAAGGTATGGACCAGGGAACACAGCCGTCGTATTTTACGTTGTTTACGTCGTACGTGAATATGGCTAGGCGTAGGTTACGTTCACGTCGTAGGCAGTGATTCGACGTATCTTAGGCAGTTGTTTCGACGTGATTCTGAGCATACGCACTGTTTTTTTTTTTTTTTGAGGGGGGGGGGGGCTCAACATGCTGGTTGGAAAAAAAAAATGATTAATGCATCTGGCTTACAGAGCAGATAGACTAAAAAAAAAAAATTTGTTATATGTACCAGACCAAAGGGACGCAATAAAATACATTTACGGTTATGCCTCGTACACACGACCGGGTTATCCGACGGGAAAAAGTCTGGTTCTCTTTTTTTTTTGCCGGCGGTTTTTGGCAGTTTTCCCATTGGAATAAATGCGAGGGAGCATACACACGGCCGGGATTCCCGCCCAAAAGCTCTCATCACAGTTTTCCCATCGGAAAACCCGGTCGTGTGTACGGGGCATTAGGGTTTTACATGTAATACATACATGCATACCTATATTGTTCCACTATAACAGGCAAGCTCCATGGTTTGTCCAGTAAGGTGAAGAGGAACTTGAGTGGCCTGCACAAAGCTGTGACCTCAACCCTACCGAACAGCTTTGGAATGAATTGGATCATAGATTGCAAGCCAAGTCTCATCCATCATTATGCCCATAAATGAATTGGGACATCAATCTCAAGCCATGTGTTCTCATCCAACATAAATACCTGACCTCATAAATGGTGGCCATTTCCATAAGGACATGGTTTGACCAGTTTGATGTGGGGGAACCCAAGTGGCCCTGACTTCAACCCTACTGAACACCTATGGGATGAAATGGAACACAGATTGCAAGCCAGGTCTTCTCATCCAACATTGAGCCCAAAAATGTTGACCATTTTCAATAAGGACGTGGTTTGACCAATTTGGTGTGGAGAAAACCAGAGTGGCCTGTACCGAGCCCTGACCTCAACCCTCCTAAACACCTTTGGGATGGATTGAAATGCTAATTATGAACCAACTCTTCCGTCCAACATCAGTACCTGAGCTCACAAGCTCCATGGTTTGCTCAGTATGGTGTGGAGGTAATTGGGTGGTCTGCGCAAAGCCCTGACCTCAACCCTACTGAACAGCTTTAGGATGAATTAGAACGCTGATTGCAAGCCAGGTCTCCTCAGCCAACATCAATACCTGACATCATAAATGGGGGCTGTAAAGACACCCCAAGTATGAAAAGGGTTAAAGTCATTTAGGATATTCCATTTCCGATCACACGGCAGCTACCAGACACTCCAACCAGCCGAAAAAGACCCCATACGAATAATTCTCCCCCAAATACAAGACAAAGCTCCATGTTGAGGTTCAAGCAGAAATCACAATCTTTATTTAAAGACTACAGGCTTATATACAGTAAAAGAGAAGGTGCATACATATCCTGCTCATATTACTCTGAAAATACACCTGTAATCAGACCTAATTAACATGAGCTAATCAAATAATCCCTTTAAGCAGCCAAGATGACTCAGAGATATGACCTTTAGGCTAGACTGTCCGTCTGGTAGCTCAGAAGACACAATCAACATTATCACCAATCAACACAGAACTCCTTCACACAATAGCAGAGTTAATTACCACAAACAACAATGGGGATCTAATGACTCTTACATCGAACTTCCTGGAATGCCCAAATAAAGAGTTATACTTCCTGGGCATAGACCTCACAGTGTACAGGGGATAACATCTTCATATTTATTGAGAGATATTATTAATGAATATTACTGTCCCATTTTAATTAGTCCAAGATATATTTTCTCAGTCACCCTATGCCCCTAATGGACATAGGGTGATTTAGACATAAGAGGTGCATGGGGATCTGAAGCAAGGGTATCCCATACGTTCTAAGGGATTCTGGGTTCCATGGGCCCTCCTGTTACAGGGTCCAGTTCCGTAAGGACACGGTTTGATCAGTTTGGTGTGGTATGGCCTGCGCCAAGCCCTGGACTCAACCCTGCTAAACACATTTGGGATGGATTAAAACACCTATTATGAACCAACTCTACCTTCCAAAATCAGTATCTGACCTCACAAATGCTCTGATTGGTTTCTGTAGATCAGTGGTCTCCAAACTGCGGCCCAGGGGCCAGATGCGGCCCATTGCTTGCTTTTATCCGGCCCTCGGGGCACTATTTCATCCACTGATACCAACAATGGGACATACAGTAGTTTCTCCTACTGACAGCAACAAAGGGGCCCAATGACACCAAGGATGGGATACAATTCCTCACAATGACACCAAGGATGGGACACAATTCCTCACAATGACACCAAGGATGGGGGACAATTCCTCACAATGATACCAAGGATGGGACACAATTCCTCAAAATGACACCAAGGATGGGACACAATTTGTCACAATGACACCAAGGATGGGACACAATTCCTCACAATGACACCAAGGATGGGACACAATTCCTCATAATGACACCAAGGATGGGGGACAATTCCTCACAATGACACCAACGATGGGATACAATTTCTCACAATGACACAAAGGATGGGGGACAATTCCTCACAATGACACCAAGGATGGGACACAATTCCTCACAATGACACCAAGGATGGGGGACAATTCCTCACAATGACACCAACAAAGGGGCACAGTTTTTCTCAATGACACCAACAATGGGACTTAATGACGGGGCACAAATACTCACACTGAAGCAATAGGGCATTCATTTTTCCCACTGATGTCGGGACCTTTTCGACTCCTACTGACCACTGTCCGGCCCTCGTAAATTCTGAAGGACAGTAAACTGGCCCTTTGCTTAGAAAGTTTGGAGACCCCTTCTATAGATTATGGTACTTTGTATGCACTCTTTCATTTTTGCTTTGGCTTTTAAAACTTGAAAGGGAAAATCATTTAAACACAGATCCTCCCCCCTCCAGATCAAGGTTCCCGTTTTCATGGCCTTTAGCCAACAGCATCTCAAACGGAACTGCAAAAGGCAAACAAAGCAAAACTATGATGCACCAAACAAGACACAAAACACAAATACAAAAACAATAAGCTACGACATCTAAACATTGATTGTAATCACGCACAGATGATGAGTGTTTGTGGCATGATAAAAACATCCCTCAGCATAAACCTTAATTTACCTTTGCCAAGGCCCACCACAGTGACGGGATGTCTGTGCTCTGAAAACCAGGACCCGTTTTTGCAGCTGTTTACACGTTTGTCATTTACAATTCAAGTGAGCGATAGTAAATGGATAATGTTGTAAACTGAATTCTGATGTATCTGTTTTTTATTTGACGGCCTTCTTTAATTGCAATTAGCCATTTAAAAAAAAGGATTTATTTACCTTCTTTTTTCTGGATAATCTAAGGCTGGGCAGATTGGTGGTGTCTGAGAAAATTGTTTAAAATGCTTTACTTGTTGTTTTGGTTGCTTTTTTTTTTAATTGCACATGACAAATGTAATGTCGTTGTGCATATGGGTACGCTTAATGTATATAACATATGCACTAAGGCTGCATTTACTTCTCCTGCTGCTACAGCACAGGAAGAAGACGTTCCAGGGCAGGTCACTATGGAAGCTGTAGAGCAGGAGCGCTCAACCTTTTGAAGAGCAAGGGCCACTTAAGTAATTTTGCAACCAGTCACAGGCCACAATGAAATTAATTGGTCCAAAATTTCTAATATTTTATTTTAACCACTTAAGGACCGCCTCCTGCACATTTACGTCGGCAGAATGGCACGGCTGGGCACATGTACGTACAGGTACGTCCTGTACTAGTACCCAGCCGTGGGTCACGGCGCGCTCCAGCTACCCGGTCCGAAGCTCCGGGACCCGCGGACCCGATCGCTGCTGGAGTCCCGCGATCGGTCCCCAGAGCTGAAAAACGGGGAGAGCTGTGTGTAAACACGGCTTCCCCGTTCTTCACTGCGGCGGCTGCATCGATCGTGTCATCCCTTTTATAGGGGGACACAATCGATGATGTCACACCTACAGCCACACCCCCCTACAGTTGTAAACACACTTCAGAGAACACATAACCCCTACAGCGCCCCCTTGTGGTTAACTCCCAAACTGCAACTGTCATTTCCACAGTAAACAATGCATTTTAAATGCATTTTTTGCTGTGAAAATTACAATGGTCCCAAAAATGTGTCAAATTTGTCCGAAGTGTCCGCCATAATGTCATGAAAAAAACCGCTGATCGCCGCCATTAGTAGTAAAAAATTTTCCCTAACTATCCCCTATTTTGTGAACGCTATAAATTTTGCGCAAACCGACCGATAAACGCTTATTGTGATTTTTTGTACCAAAATTAGGTAGAAGAATACGTATCGGCCTAAACTGAGGAAAAAAAATAGTTTTTATATATTTTTGGGGGATATTATAGCAAATAGTAAAAAATATTTAATTTTTTTCAAAATTGTCGCTTTATTTTTGTTTATAGCGCAAAAAATAAAGAGGTGATCAAATACCACCAAAATAAAGCTCTATTTGTTGGGAAAAAAGGACGCCGATTTTGTTTGGGAGCCACGTCGCACGACCGCGCAATTGTCAGTTAAATCGACGCAGTGCCGAATCGCAAAAAGTGCTCTGGTCTTTGACCAGCAATATGGTTCGGGGCTTAAGTGGTTAAAGACCCTAAGACCCACCATTCTGCCATTTAATTTTTCATTTACCGGAAAGACTTAAACTGCACGTTGACACAAATAATGACACAGTTTAGGCCGATACGTATTCTTCTACATATTTTTCGTAAAAAAAAAAATCCCAATAAGCGTTTATTGATTGGTTTGCGCAAAAGTTATAGCGTTTACAAAATAGGGCATAGTTTTATGGCATTTTTATTAATATTTTTTTTTTACTAGTAATGGCGGCGATCAGCGATTTTTTTCTTGACTGCGAAATTATGGCGGACACATCTGACACTTTTGACACATTTTTGGGACCATTGTCATTTTTTATAGCTCTATTTTTATAGCGATCAGTGCTATAAAAATGCATTGATTACTATAAAAATGCCACTGGCAGGGAAGGGGTCAACACTAGGGGGCGGGGAAGGGGTTGAGTATGTTCCCTGGGTGTGTTCTAACTGTAGGGGGGGTGGACTCACTAGGGAAAATGACTGATCGCTGTTTATACATTGTATGAACAGACGGTCAGGCATTTCTCCCCTGACAGGACCGGGAGCTGTGTGTTTACACGAGCGATCGCGGGTGCCCGATGGTGATCGCGACCGCCGGGGCACGCGTGCGGGAGTCAGGAGCATGCGCCCCTAGTGCCCGCTTCGCGAGGCGACGTAGAGCTACGGGCTCTTGTGCAGGAGAGCCAACCTGCCGCCGTAGAACTGCGGCGGCTGGTCGGCATCTAGTTAAAATGTCATATGTACCATTATCATTCTATACTTTTGTGCAGAGCAATAAAATAAAATAATTAGAATATTTTTTTTTTATATGTAAGCTAATTGGCTGTGAATCCCCCTTGAGCATTTAAACTGAATTCGTTAATGGGGAAATGATCAGTCACAATCCCCATGATGGAGGCTAATAACTAGACCTAGTTTAGTCAGGAAGCAGCAGGTAGGTTCGCGAGAGGAGAAGTGCGCTATCCAGGGAGAAGGAAATGCATACCTAAGAGAAATACGTTCCCATCAAACCTTAAAAATACCATGGTCTTTTATTTATTTTTAATTACTCATCCCAATCACCTCGGTGGTGAAAACGCCATTAGCGATGTGCACCCTGCCAAAATCGCTTTCCCGCAATTAGGAACGCTCCAGAAAAACACTTAATAATTTTGAAGAACAACAAAACAAGTGCTCAGTAAGCCATCTTATTAACAACAAGACAAAATCTGCCTAAGCGTAAGAGAATAGAAAACAATTCAGGAGTAATTGAGTGAAAAATGGACTTTGTAGGCACCTTAATATAAAAGTACAAAATGTAATGTTTCACTAAGGAATAACATCTAAATGCATAAAAATAGAAAGGAAAAAATATTGATAGAAACAATACAATATTGGGAACAATCAGTGACCCTCTAACAGGAGTTACTCAATAATAATGTAAGTATCGTATTTATCAGCATATACCGTGCACTTTTTTCCCCTTAAAATCAGGGGAACATCGTGGGTGTGCGATATACGCCGATCCCCGCTGTCTCTGTGTCAAAAATACTTGGCAGCCTAGAGCCAAGCCGAGTGTACTGCGCACTTGGCTAGGCTCGGCTCCGCCCACAGCCACGCAAGAGAGGAGCCGAGAGGAGCCGAACACACAGGAAATCCGTCTCCTCTCGGCGCCAAATCCAAAAACAAACACCGCTGCAACCCCGGGCAAGGTGCAGATGGACTCGCAGACAGACACGCTGGACGGAGATGGACACCTGGATGGAGGCCGCAGACGGACACCTCCAAAGCCGCAGACGGACACCCACAAGGCTGGACGGACCCCGCGCAAGGAAGCCGCAGACGGACACCCACAAGGCTGGACGGACCCCGCGCAAGGCCGCAGACGGACGCCAGACAAGGCCGCCGATGGACGCAGGGCAAACATGTAAGTTTTCTTTTTTTCATTGAAATACCTTTCTAAGGTTGGGGTGCGCGTTATACGCCGGCGCGCGGTATACCCCGATAAATACGATAATTAGCTATAGAGATGTCTACATAGTAATTGCCTATATTGAGTATAAATATCTCCTCGATAGGAGGTCCACCGGATCCTCAATGAAAGACTTGTGCTCTACATGTTTCGTGATATATAATCGCTTCATCAGGAGCCTCTAAATTGTATAGAGAGAAAAAAGTTTCAGTTAAATTGTCGAATACAACAACATTAGTTTGATTTTTAACAAAAAAATGTTGATGCTGCTTTAGACGTGTTTTGGGTGGCTCTATAAACACGTCTAAAGCAGCATCAAAAACATTTTGGTGAGCGTTTCACATTATAATGTTTATGGTTTGACTTTGTTAAAAATCAAACTAATGTTGTTGTATTCGACAATTTAACTGAAACTTGTTTTTCTCTCTATACAATTTAGAGGCTCCTGATGAAGCGATTATATATCGCGAAACATGTAGAGCACAAGTCTTTCATTGTGGATCCGGTGGACCTCCTATCGAGGAGATATCTATACTCAATATAGGCAATTACTATATAGACATCTCTATAGCCAATTACTTACATTATTATTGAGTAACTCCTGTTAGAGGGTCACTGGCTGTTCCCAATATTGTATTGTGTTGTTTTTATCAATATTTTTAACTTTCTATTTTTATGTATTTAGATGTTATTTCTTTGTAAAACATTAAAGTTTGTACTTTTATATAAAGGTACCTACAAAGTAAATGTTTCCCTCAATTCCTCCTGAATTGTTTTCTATTCACATAATACTAGGACGTGGCATATTGGTCTATTAAGGATGTTGATTATCATCCAAGGGCAACAGTAATCAATCTTTTTCTAAGCGTAAGAGAAGCATCCAAGGCTAGTGTCACTGCAAAATGTGTCAGGAAAGGTAAAAGGAGGATTTAAATGTGATATACATGTATATATATATACATATATATATATATATATATATATATATCCTCGAGTATAGGCAAACCCGAATATAAGCGAGGCACCTAAAAAAATGGGAAACATATTGACTCGAGTATAAGCCTAGGGTAGGAAATGCAACAGCTACCGTAAGTGGAAAAGAGGGTCAACAATGCCCATTTGTAGCTTCACTGTGCCCATTTGCAGCCGAATGGTGCCCATTTGCTGTCTCACTGTGCCCATCGCAAGCCTTACTGCGCCTATCGCAAGCCTCACTGTGCCCATCGCAAGCCTCACTGCGCCTATCGCAAGCCTCACTGCGCCCATTGCAAGCCTCACTGTGCCGATCTGCATACCTGAGGCTGCTACCGTAAGTGGAAAAGAGGGTCAACAATGCCCATTTGCAGCTTCACTGTGCCCATTTGCTGCCTCACTGTGCCCATCGCAAGTCTCACTGTGCCCATCGCAAGCCTCACTGTGCCCATTGCAAGCCTCACTGTGCCCATCGCAAGCCTAACTGCACCTATTGCAAGCCTCACTGCGCCCATTGCAAGCCTCACTGTGCCGATCTGCATACCTGAGGCTGCTACCGTAAGTGGAAAAGAGGGTCAACAATGCCAATTTCTAGCTTCATTGTGCCCATTTGCAGCCTCACTGTGCCCATTTGCTGCCTCACTGTGCCCATTGCAAGCCTCACTGCGCCCATTGCAAGCCTCACTGTGCCCATTGCATGCCTCACTGTGCCCATTGCATTCTTCACTGTGCCGATCTGCATACCTGAGGCTGATCTCTGTGTCATGCAGTCGGCAGCCGTCCAGTGTTACCCTGCCCTGCCTCCTCCTCGTCCTCATCCGCGATAGACGGAACACTCAGTTTCCCAGCAGTGAGTCAGTCTTCAGTGTTCCGCCTATCACGGACGAGGAGGAGGCGGGGCAAGGTTACACTGAACGCCGTCTGACTGCATGACACAGGGGCTGATCGGAGAGACTCGAGTATATGCAGAAGGGGGGCTTATACTCGAATGTGCTGAAAAACTTGGCTTATACTCGAGTATATAAAAAAATAATTTATAGCAATAAAGTCAGCCTACCCAGAATTTTTGTTTGATGGATGTTAGAGTGAAAAACCATGAGAGTTTCTTCCATTACTTGGGGACTCATCACTATTGATGAGAGGTCTGTACACCTGTTGTGTCCATTATAAGGGATTTCCATCATCCTCGCTGTACTTTTTATTTATTTTATATGGTGGAGAATGGATGAGTTGAAACACCTACAATTCCCAGGTGGACAAGAACAGAGCTGGGAATTATGATACCTTGCTATCCCTTAAAATTCTTCTGCCCTGGCCTGCCTGTATATCATGGAGTATTCCATGATCATGTGTGTTCTATTACTGTTAGGATGTCCTCTTTTTTAAATGCAGCAATTGATTCATTTTTTCTAAAGTGCTAATATCCTGATCGCTCTCAGCTCAGGATTAACTGAGGATCACGGCTTCTGAATCAGTCAATACTCCTAATTACTACAACGTGCAAACCGCAGTTTAATTAGCCTTGTTTTAGTTTAAACCATGCATGTATTTAAAAGACCAGTAAAGACATCTCTTTTGACCAGATGTATCCACAGGAGGCCCCCAGACTATAGAGTCCAATCTTCACATCTCTCTGCATAAGCTTATAGTAGAAAACTATAGCATGTTATATAATGTTTACAGATTGCTGGGTGTCCAGTATAGGAACGATAGAGGGGGAGTCAAAGGCAGGGTATACAGTAGGTCTGGGAAAGAGGGGGAGTCACACATTACAAAATATCCAGTATGGGAGGATGTTGGGGAAGTCAAAGTGCTTGGTGTCCAGTATGGAAGGGTGAAGGGGGTTTACAGATTGCTTGGTATCCAGTATGGAAGAGTAGAGAGGGTTTACAGATTGTTGGGTGTCCAGTATAGAAGGGTTGAGGGGGCTTACAGATTGTTGAGTGTCCAGTATAGAAGGGTTGAGGGGGCTTACAGATTGTTGGGTGTCCAGTATAGAAGGGTTGAGGGGGCTTACAGATTGTTGGGTCTCCACTATGGAAGGGTGGAGGGGGTTTAAAGATTGTTGGGTGTCCCCTATGGAAGAGTGGAGGGGGTGTACGGATTTCTTGGTGTCCAGTATAGAAGAGTTGAGGGAGTTGAAAAGCCCAAAACGTGTCTTCAACCACCCCTCATATCCAGTTCTTGGGTGCACCATCTAAGTTCCCATGACCTCGGGTCCAGCAGACTGACAATCCAAGTAGCTTGTTTCCATGGCCACCAAGGCACTGCCATTAGTTTGTGTTCAAGGGTCAAAGATGGCCCGGAAACTGAGGTCTAGGTGGACAGTACACCTGGGATTGGCAAGCTTTTTGTATGTCCTCCCAAGCATACAATATTTTTATGCCTACTCAGTAATAGTGTTTTTTTTACCAGATGTTGATGTAACAGGAGGTCCTTGCAAAAGCCCAATGTGTCTTCAAACACCTATTCATATCGATTCAGTAGATGAGTGTCCATGGAGATTTCTCTCCCTGTTTTGGAATAGGCCATCCAAGTTGTCATGAGCTCATGTACAGCAGCCTCACAACCCAAGCAATTTGCTTTCATGGCCACCTAAGGCCGCGTACACACGACCGGTCAAAACCGATGAGAATGGGCCGAGATTCAGTTTCATCGGTCCAAACCGACCGTGTGTACGGCCCATCTGTCTTTTGTCCTTCGGACCAAAATTTTAAAACTTGCTTTAAAATCGAACCGATGGACCGCTGACCGATCGGGCCAAACCGATGGTTAGTACACCAAAGCATCGGTTCAAAACCCGCGCATGCTCAGAATCAAGTCGACACATGCTTGGAAGCATTGAACTTCATTTTTTTCAGCACATCGTGTGTTTTACGTCACCGAGTTCTGACGGTTTTTGAACTGATGGTGTGTACACACATCAGACCATCAGGCCACTTCAGCGGTGGACCGATGAAAATGGTCCGTCGGACCATTCTCATCGGATGAACCGGTCGTGTGTACAGGGCCTAAGTGCTTTGATTGGTTTGTTGTCAAGAATCAAAGTTGGAACTGAAATAAAGTTCTAGGTCAGGTATGCCCAAAGCCATCCCGCAGGCTAATTGCGGCCCGCTTTCCGGTTTAATGCGGCCCCTCTGGTAATTTGGATATATATACCATATTTATCAGCGCTGCCTCGGAGAGAACAGGGAGGGGCGGGGCAAGTGCCATCAGATTACATACAGGAGAATCTTCTGTTTACAAAGCGGCTTCTGTAATATCAAGTCCTGCCATTGGACAACTGTTCTGTCTATCATAAGAGGCGGGAATTTGTATTAAAAAGGCCGCAAAGTAAATAGGAGATTCACCTGTATGTAATCTGTTGGCCCTCGTCCCGCCCCCATCCCTGCCCCCTCTGAGGCTGCAGATGGGCATCGATCAGGCTGCATTC
The DNA here is from genome assembly GCF_905171775.1 of Rana temporaria. NCBI lineage: Eukaryota > Metazoa > Chordata > Amphibia > Anura > Ranidae > Rana > Rana temporaria. The sequence continues at coordinate 106,722,865 of NC_053501.1, forward strand.
ATGGCAATGGTGAGGCTGCATTCATGGCAATGGTGAGGCTGCATTCATATATATATATATATATATATATATATATACCGTATTTATCTGCCTATAGTGCGCACCGGCGTATAGCGCGCACCCCTAATCTAGAAGGAAAATTCCTGAATGAATTACTTACAGTTTTCGTGTCTTGCCCGGCGTCCATCGGCGGCCTTGTTCGGTCCAGGGTCCGTGCGCGGGGTCCGTCCAGCCTTCCTCGCTGCGTCCGTCCAGGTGTCTGTCTGCGGCTTCCTCATGGCGTCCGTCTATGGTGTCCGTCTGCTGCTTCCTAGCGGGGTTCGTCCAGGTGTCCGTCTGCGGGGTCCGTCCAGTCCTCCATGCGCACGTTGCCCGGGGTTGCGACGGTGTTCGTTTTTGAATTAGGCGCCGAGCCGAGAGGAGCCAGATTTCCTGTTTGTTTGGCTCCTCTCGGCTTCTCTCGGCTCCTCTCGCATGGCTGCGGGTGGAGCCGAGCGAAGCCGAGCATAGCCGAGTGCGCAGTACACTCGGCTCGGCTTTAGTCTGCGGCGCTCTGCGCCTAATTCAAAAAACGAACACAGCTGCAACAGTATCGGTGTATACCGCGCACCCATGATTTTCACCTGATTTTAAGGGGAAAAAAGTGCGTGGTATACGCCGATAAATACGGTAAATAACACGCCCAAGCTTATCCTTAGTCCTGAGTAGCGCTCAGGGATTCGTTGGGGCCACAAAAGTTTTATATATATATTTACAGAAAATCTCCAAATAACACGCCTGAGATTCACCACACACAGCCACAAAGCCAAGAGAATTCTTGTTGGGCAGTGTATTAATGCTCAGACGAACACTCTTACGCTGCCTACACACAATCGGAATTTCCGACAACAAAACCATGGATTTTTTTCCGGCTGAATTTTGGCTCAAACTTGTCTTGCATACACACGGTGACACAAATGTTGTCTGAAAATTACCGCATGTCAAGAACGCAGTGACGTACAACACTACGACGAGCCGAGAAAAATGAAGTTCAATGCTTCCGAGCATGCGTAGGATTTATGTGCGTCGGAATTGCATACCATACAGACGATCGGAATTTCCGACAAGAACTTTTGCTGTCGGAAAATTTGAGAACCAGCACTTCAATTTTTGCTGTCGGGAATTCCGACAGAAAATGTCCGATGGGGGCCTACACACGGTCGGAATTTCCGACCAAAAGCTCACAAGGAACATTTCTTATCGGAAATTACGATCGTGTGTACGCGGCATTAGACCGAATTTTAACAGGTCAACGAATGTCAGGCAAAATGTTACGCATGTTCACTTCATCAAATCTGTCCCTCTTTGAAAAAAGTTTGGACACCTCTGTTCTAGGTGGACACAGGGGAGGGCTGGGCTGGGGGGCAGGGTGGCAATTGCCTCCCAGGCCGCTCTAACTTATGTTCAAAATGGTCAGCAGCCTCTGTCCTTTACCATATTTTTTTATTCTGCACTAGGAAGTCGGGGCGGGGGCACGGCCACAGTGGCTCGCCACTAGCTGTTGCATTCCGGGAGTTGTAGTCCACGCTCAAGCTCCCGATGGGTGGAAAACAGAGCAGCGCAGAGGAAACTACAACTCCCTGAGACCGGATTCTTGGAAGAGGCAGTGCGTGCCAGGGAGTCAGGACGCAGGGCTGGGCGCTGGCTGCAACTTGACCCAAGGTCCGGGAGCATTACCCCCCCAGGAGGCCGTGGCATGCAAGGACCTGCTGAGCTGAGAGACCCTGACACCCCTAGCTGACCCCCCACCATACACCCCATGTAACCTGCCCCAGTGATCAGGCTGCATTGATCGGCACTGGTGAGGCTGAATTGAAAAAACAGGTGGGCCATGGATGGTGAGCTCCTTCGATGGTTCAATGGGCCACTTGACTGGACTTGCCCCCCAGCCCTAAGGCTGCCAGCCCTCCCCTGGGTGGACAGTACTCCTGGAGTTGGGAAGCTTTCTACAGGCTCTGCCAGGTCCTCACTCGCACGTTTTTATGCCTACTCAATAATAGCATTTGTTTCCGAATATTCATGCAACGGGTCGCTTTATGAGGTCCTTGAACAACCTTATTTAAACCTGGCAGCTCAAATTTGGAGTTTTGGCTCTTTAAAGTAAACACATTGGTCTGGTGCAGACCTGGGCAAACTGCGGCCCGCGGGCCGTATACGGCCCGGCGGACCTTTTAATCCGGCCCCCGGGCAGTGTTGCCAATAGGGTTGTCCCGATACCGATACCAGTATCGGTATCGGGACCGATACCGAGTATTAGCGGGAGTACTCGTACTCCCACTAATACCCCCGATACTAAAATAGAATACTAATGCCGCCGCCGAAACCGCCGCCGCTGCCACGTTAATCACCGCGGCGGGGAACATTACAGACAGCGTTCGTTTGAACAGCTGTTTTCCCCGACGCGCATAGACACTCCCCCTTGGACGGATCTGTCCAATCGCGAGCAAGGGGGAGTCACATAGACACTCCCCCTTGCTCGCGATTGGACAGATCCATCCAAGGGGGAGTGTCTATGCGCAGCGGGGAAAACAGCTGTTCAAACGAACGCTGTCTGTAATGTTCCCCGCCGCGGTGATAACAGTAGGTACGGGGGACAATGGCTGCTGTACGGGGGGACATGGCTGCTATACGGGGGGACATGGCTGCTATACGGGGGGACATGGCTGCTATACGGGGGGACATGGCTGCTATACGGGGGACAAGGCTGCTATACGGGGGACATGGCTGCATTTGGGGACACATTTAAAAAAAGTATCGGTATTGGCGAGTACATAAAAAAAAGTATCGGTACTTGTACTCAGTCCTAAAAAAGTGGTATTGGGACAACCCTAGTTGCCAACCGTCCGTAGAATTACGGACAGTACGTACATAAAAGGCACTTTTTCCCTGTTCGTAAAAGTCCGTAATAAGGGAAATGTGCCCGTAAAAAGATCCGAATGTGAGCCGCAGCGCAGGCAGCGTCTAGTCCTCCTACATTATGCATAGCCTGGCCCTCTCTGACCGCCCAGTCCACCACCACCCGCCGCGCAGCCAATTATCAAAGCGCATTTTCGCGCTAACAACACTGCTGCCAGCCTATTCAAAAGAGCAGCGCGGGGAAACTGAGGAACACCGTAGAATGTGTGGACTCTGGAGAGCGGCACCGGCGGGATAGCACACAGCAGCAGATGTAGTGGACACACTGCAGACGCACCCCCACTGTGACGGAGTGGACTGAGTGAAGGCAGACGGAGACCGACCAGTGCGCCTGCCTGCTCTGCCCACCCGACTGACTGACTGTAGCAGTCGGCCAGCCGCCATGCTGGTGCCCGGACCTGGAGTGGACCCTGGTCTCCACTCTCTTCGTTGGAGTAGGACTCCTCGCGATGCCTGCTGCCTGCCCTCAGTGCCACTGCCCTGGCCTTGTCTGGTGAGTCCTCCTCAGTCCAGCAGCAGAGTGTGAAGTGCTATCCTACCTAGACATCATCAGTATGCTGTGTCCTCCTCCTGTGCCCATTTCACCTCTCCACAGGTCAGATCTGTGGAGAGGTGAAAGGGGCACAGAAGGAAGACACAGCATACTACTGATGATGTGAAGAAGTGATATGATAATTTATTTGCAGCCTCTGTGCCATGTCCCCAGCGTCTGTCCCCCTCCTGTGCCATGTCCCCAGCGTCTGTCCCCCTCCTGTGTCATGTCCCCAGCCTCTGTCCCCCTCCTGTGTCATGTCCCCAGCCTCTGTCGCCCTCCTGTGTCATGTCCCCAGCCTCTGTCCCCCTCCTGTGTCATGTCCCCAGCCTCTGTCCCCCTCCTGTGTCATGTCCCCAGCCTCTGTCCCCCTCCTGTGTCATGTCCCCAGCCTCTGTCCCCCTCCTGTGTCATGTCCCCAACCTCTGTCCCCCTCCTGTGTCATGTCCCCAGCCTCTGTCCCCCTCCTGTGTCATGTCCCCAGCCTCTGTCCCCCTCCTGTGTCATGTCCCCAGCCTCTGTCCCCCTCCTGTGCCATGTCCCCAGCCTCTGTCCCCCTCCTGTGCCATGTCCCCAGCCTCTGTCCCCCTCCTGTGCCATGTCTATAACAAGTACTGGTACCAGTTGTCCAACAATGATATTTACTGCTTTTTATAAAGAAATACAATTGATTTTATGCAGTATTGAGTTTAGCCTTTTGGCCCGGCCCTCCAAAATATTTTTAGTTTCTCATGTGGCCCCATAGAAAAAATAATTGCCCACCCCTGGTCTGGTGGATATTAACAAAACTAAATCATCTTTTAGAAGGTGAAATATGAAGCAAATTTTCTTTTTGATTCATGATTTCCATTCTTTGCTCTGTGTTTCATTCCAAAAAAAGAAAACAAAATCAGCTCTACAGAAGGATCACTTACATGTGAGTCATGCGAGGGTTCATCTCAAAAGCATCTTTGGAAATATATTTGAGTCCGGTGTTAGAAATGGTCCTGTGGATACAAAACATAGAAGAATCAATTGACTATTTGTCCCCTAATCCCGCCCCCAAGGACCCTAATGTCAGCCTGTCCTTAGTCTGAAATGGCTGATAAAATGAAATGATATTACAGTACTTCAGCCAGGAAATAAGACGGCCTCTATCTTATTTGCTGCAGCTTCCAATGAACATTGTGAGAAACTCACAATGTGTAGTGAAAACAGAGTTAGCAATTTCAGTCAAGGAGAGGAGCCTGTGCAAGTTTGAAGCTAAAACTGGAGTTCAGCTTTAAGGGCCAGATTCAGGTACAAATACGTTACGCTGCGGCGGCGTAACGTATCCCATTTACGTTACACCGCTGCAGGTTTACAGCGTAAGTGCCTTCACAAAGCTCTTACCTGTAAACTTGCGGCGGTGTAACATAAATCCGCTCGGCGCAAGCCCGCCTAATTCAAATGGGGCGGGCACCATTTAAATTAGGCGCGTTCCCGCGCTGAACGTTCTGCGCATGCTCCGTGTGAAAATTTCCCGACGTGCTTTGCGCGAAATTACGGCGCCCCAACGTTTTTTTGAACGGCGACGTGCGTTTCGTATTCCCGGACGTTATACGCAAAAAAAAATTGAAATTTGACGCGGGAACGACGGCCATACTTTAACATGGTTGTTCTAAATATAAGCCATGAAAAAGCAGGCCTAAGTTTGCGATGGGAAAAACCGACTAGCGGCGACGTAAGAGATTTCGACAAACGCGCATATCTTCGTGGATCGCCGTAATCAGCTAATTTGCATACCCGACGCTGGAAAACGACGCAAACTCCACCCAGCGGCCGCCGGAAAATGAATGAATACGATGCAAATAAAGATACGATGCGGCAAATTTGAAAATACGCCGGAGTATCAGCAGATACTCCGGCGTATTTCCTCTGTGAATCTGGCCCTAAGTTTTTGGCTCAGGGTTAGGGTTAGGGGTTAAGGTTAGGGGGTAGGGTTTAGGGTTAGAGTTTAGGGGTAGGGTTAGGGTTTAGGGGTAGGGTTAGGGTTTCCCCTTGAAGAATAAGACTAGGACTCAGGAATTAGAACAGGGACCTCCCCCAAAGGTCAGAAGGCGGGTTCCCAGAGGTCACAGGTCACAGGGCGTGGCTGACCCACCCCCACCAAAGTGTACCACCTACCCCAAAAACACGATCGTTTTTCGTCATGAAAAAAACAACGTTTTTAAAAACGTAATTTAAAATGATCGTGTGTGGGCTTCACATCGTTTTTTCGGCTTTTGAAAAACGACCAAAAAAAAAATCGAACATGCTGCATTTTTTAACGTTGTTTTAAAAAATTTTGTTTTTGTAAAAAATGATCGTGTGTGGGCTAAAATGACGTTTTAAACCCGCGCATGCTCAGAAGCAAGTTATGAGACGGGAGCGCTCGTTCTGGTAAAACTAACATTCATAATGGAGTAAGCACATTCATCACACTGTAACAGACAAAAAAACGCGAATCGTCTTTTACTAACAAGGAATTAGCTAAAAGCAGACCAAAGGCGAATAGAACTTCCCCTTTAGAGTGCCGTCGTATGTGTTGTACGTCACCGCGCTTTGTTCATCATTTTTCAAAAACGATAGTGTGTGGGCAACGTCGTTTTTAATGATGAAGTTTTCATGCCGAAAAACGATCGTGTGTACGCGGCATAAGAGCCAGGCAGCTAGCATTTTCAGAAACGTAATCAGCAAGGACAACCTGCACATTTCTTGAGTTATTATACAGGATTTATATATAGAAAGGGAATTTGGGACTTTGATTGAGGTTCAAGACAGTGTGGGGGTATATCCAAAGGAAACATGTTTATTGACATAAAAAAAATACAGGATTTAAATCATTTTATCCATAATTATTTTTCATCAATAGTTAACAATCTTGCAACTATATGCATACATGTTTGTTCATTACATATGCGGATTCTGCATCCTAATACTACTGGACATCTTGACTTAACCCCCACCTTATTTACCTACAACCAAGGTCTAGAGCAGTGTTTCCATCCTCAGGCATTAAATGAACGAGGCCATATACTATGACTATACTATGACCCCATTCACGTTAATATAAAGGCAGCACTTAGAAGAATTTCATAGCCACGGATATAAACACTGCTGCTGATGTGAATGTGAATTGTGCACTTTTTTTTTCAGAAGCAAGGTTTTTATCTGGAAGTCTGTTGTATTTCACTGAACATTAAATTTTTATTTTTATTTTTAAAGTGTATTTTGTGTGTGTACTCGAGAGAGGAGCCGGACTGCAGGAGTTGGGAGTAGGCAGGCCTCCCCCAGAGGCAATCTGCCACCTTTCTCCATGCCCCGGGTGGCAATGGCGGGTGTGTGAGGGGGTCCTCCCACACAGCCCGCCCTACCTGCTCCGCTTTGAAGCCCAACGGGGCAGAGGGACTCCCTATAAGAGAGTGAGAGGATCTAGCCCGCTCAACCAGCCCCGTTAGTCCTTCGCCTCTCTTTTTAGAGACCGCGTGGTCAAAGTGCGTGCATGTTAACCCAATTTCGAGTGCATGTAAGTGTGGTGGTTTTTGTGGGGGGGGGGGGGTGGTTGTACTAAGCGCAGGCTTACCTCGCATAGCACACCCACCGGGAGCCGGGCTGAGACCACCAAACTCAATTCACATGTAGCTGAGACCGGGATCCAAACCCCTAGCTGCAGAGGTGAATGGCTTGTCAGCGCAGTGCCAATCGCGTTGAGCCACCGCAGCTCTCCACTGAACATTAAATAATGATTGCTCAGAGCTGGATTAACTCTGTGTGGCAAGACTGGGCACAGATGATAGGAAATCTTATACTCTACATTGTGACATCACGTACAGACGATCGGGATTTCCGACAGAAAAAAGTCAGTCGGAAATTCTGACGGGAAAAAAGAAAACCAGCTCTCTATCTTTTGCCGGTGATCTGACAATATGGTTCCTCCTATTGATATGGTTCCTGTCTTGACTGCGCAGGCGCAATCCTTGCCGACGGAAATCACTGAACCTCCGGGGCGATGTGGAATTCTCCTGGCTCTTTTTTTAACATCCTCCAATACACGGGGATGTTAAGGAATGAGCCTGGATGCCGCCCGAGGTTCGGAGATTTCTGTGGGCTTCATCCGCGCCTGAGCTGTCAGGCAGGGAACCATCTTGATAGGGGAACCAGATCGACAAGACACCAGCCCTTTTTGGCCGTTTTCCTGGAAAACGTCTGATGGAGCATACACACGGTCGGGATACCCGACCAAAAGCTCTCATTGGACTTTTTCTGACAGGAAAACCAATCGTGTGTATGGGGCATGAGCCTACACTGTTCGCTTAAATCCAACTCAAACCCTGCTTTCCACATCCTTCAAATGTGCTTCGTAAACTGTTGGAAGCAAACTACAAATGCCAATGGGGTAGATTCAGGTAGCAATTACGCCTGCGTATCCATAGATACGCAGCGTAATTGCTAATTTGCGCCGGCGTATCGACTTTTCTGTATTCAGAAAGCTAGATACGCCGACTGTAGCCTAAGATATGACTGGCATAAGGCTCTTATGCCGTCATATCGTAGGCTGCGTTCTTACGCTGGCCGCTAGGTGGCGTTCCCGTAGTGGTCAGCGTAGAGTATGCAAATTGCATACTAACACCAATTCACAACCGTACGCGCGCCCTACGTACGCAGTTTACGTTCGTCGGGTTCCGCATAAGGCTGCCCATGCTATTAGCAGGGGCAGCCAATGCTAAGTATACCCGTGGTTCCCGCGTCGCGATGTTTGAAAATGACGTAGTTTGCGTAAGTGAATCGTGAATGGCGCTGGACGCCATTTACGTTCACGTCGAAGCAAATGACGTCCTTGCGACGTCATTTGCCGCAATGCACGTCGGGAAAGTTTCCCGACGGAGCATGCGCACTACGTTCGGCGCGGGAACGCGCCTAATTTAAATGATCCACGCCCCCTACGGGATCATTTAAATTACGCGCCCTTACGCCGGGCAGTTTTAAGGAGCACCCGCGCAAATTACGTAGCTACTGCTTCATGAATGAAGCGTAGCACAGGTAATTTACGGAGGCGTAGCGTAAAAACGGTACGATGCGCCTCCGTAGTAGTGCGCGCCCCTATCTGAATCCACCCCAATGTGTTTTAGCCCTAGGATGACTTTTTTGGACAGAACAAGAATGCTTTGTCAGAATTGGTATGTAAAACATAATATAACAGCAGCTTTAATTAAAATTAAGACGGGACAGTTGACTATGAAATATGACTTTCACAAACGGCCCAACTCTTTGAGGGGATTCTGCACTGACCTTGGTCCCCATCCTGCCTCTCCTTTCAAGTCATCCCTTCATTCAAGGTCACTTCCCTTCTCCCTAAACATCCTGAACCATCCATCTTTCCTCCCCCTGGCGGCTACGGGAGACGTGATGACAAGAAAAATTAATGTCTGTCCACTGGGAGACAAGCGAGGGCTGAGTACTCACAGATTTTTTAGCTCTCTGAAGTTCTTCATGTCCGCCTTCGTTAGGTTCAACAAGTCCCTCTGATTCTCGATCACCCTGTTGGAAGAGACAGATACATCAATCAAAATTTAAGGAGTCCCCCTGGGCGAGATAGGCAAAGAGACCTGGAGGCCGCAGTGTCTCCGTTACAATGTCACCGCGGAGTCACAGTCTGGGTCATTATAATGCGACGCTTCGCTGCGCATAATCGCTAGCCTTTATGTGATCACCACAGAAGGGACACTTTTTTTATACATTTATTACACTATTTTTCTAACAAAGAAATGTATCAAAAATGAAACATACATAGCACAAAGTTTATTTAACTGTAATGCTGCCCCATGGCAAATCTATGGTTGGGGTGCTGCATGTGGTCTTTTGGTACTTACGGTCAGTGGCGGCTGGTGCTAAAAATTGGGGGGGGGGCACAAACAAACTGGAAAGAAAAACATCAATTGCAGAGACCATCAAACGCAGCCGCTGTGCCCATCAAACGCAGCTACTGTGCCCATCAAGCGCAGCCACTGTGCCCATCAAACTCAGCCACGGTGCCATCAAATGCAGCCACTGTGCCCATCAAGCGCAGCCACTGTGCCCATCAAACTCAGCCACTGTGCCCATCAAGCGCAGCTACTGTGCCCATCAAACGCAGCTACTGTGCCCATCAAACGCAGCCACTGTGCCCATCAAACTCAGCCACTGTGCCCATCAAGCGCAGCCACTGTGTTCATCAAACGCAGCCACTGTGCGATAAAATGCAGCCACTGTGCCCATCAAGCGCAGCCACTGTGCCCATCAAACTCAGCCACTGTGCCATCAAACACAGCCACTGTGCCCATCAAACTCAGCCACTGTGCCCATCAAGCGCAGCTACTGTGCCCATCAAACGCAGCTACTGTGCCCATCAAACGCAGCCACTGTGCCATCAAACACAGCCACTGTGCCCATCAAACTCAGCCACTGTGCCCATCAAGCGCAGCCACTGTGTTCATCAAACGCAGCCACTGTGCGATAAAATGCAGCCACTGTGCCCATCAAGCGCAGCCACTGTGCCCATCAAACTCAGCCACTGTGCCATCAAACACAGCCACTGTGCCCATCAAACTAAGCCACTGTGCCCATCAAGCGCAGCCACTGTGTTCATCAAACGCAGCCACTGTGCCATAAAACGCAGCCACTGTGCCCATCAAGTGCAGCCACTGAGCCCATCAAACTCAGCCACTGTACCATCAAACGCAGCCACTGTACCCATAAATTGCCACCACTGTGTGCCATAAACGCAGCTGCTATACCCATCAATTGCTGCCAGTGTGCCCCATCAATTGCTGCCAGTGTGCTCCATCAATTGCTGCCTGTTTGCCTATCAATTGCCACTGCTGTGCCCCATCAATTGCTGCCAGTGTACATCGCCCGGGAGTCGGGGACTTACCTGTCTCGCAGCAGGTCAAGGTGGCGTCCTCCATGTCCACACTCCTTGATGTCTCCGGTCCTCTCTATCAGGCATCCAATCACAGCGCCTGTTGTTTCAGCCAATCGGGTGACAGGTAACCAGACCCAAGCACCTGATTGGCTGAGAGGCGGGTCAGTGTTAGGAAAGCGATTTATTCGCTTGTCTAACACAACACTAAGTAAACAGCGAACGCACAGCATTGCGCCCGCTGTTTACCATTTTGGAAGACTATTAGAGTCCACGGCTCTAATCAGGCGCTTCCAAAAACACCCCCACCATTGTAATTCAGTTGCCCGGCGCCCTACAAGGGGCCGGACACCTGAATAGGTGGCAGCAGCGGCGACCATAGATAGATTCATGCATGTATCTATTGGTGATAGACAGGTGGCAGGAGAGAGGGGGCGGTGCTCCTGCAGCCTTTATGCTCTCTGTGGCCCCTGTAGATTGGATTCTAGTAGTTAAATGGTTTGGTTTATTTCCTCGAGCTATCTTACTTTTTTCTCTGCTGTCCTTCCTTCTCATTTTAGTTTTTTTTTCAGCCACTTCAGCTCTGGAAAGTTTTACCCCCTTCATGACCAGGCCATTTTTTGCTTTTCAGCACTGCGCTATATTAACTGGCAATTGCACGGTCATTCAAACCTGTACACAAACAACATTTAAAAACAAATATCACACAAACAGAGCTTTCTTTTGGTTGTATTTGATCACCAGTGGGTTTTTATTTGTTATTATATAAACAAAAAAAAACAAAAAAATTGTGGAAAAAAAATCTATATTTTTATTTTTCTGCTGTGAAACATATCTAATAAATTTAGACCAAAATCTTTGATGTCTTTGGTAAAAAAAAAAAAAAAATCCCAATAAGTGTATATTGGTTGGTTTGCATGAAAGTTCTATCGTCTACAAACGATGGTATTTTTCAGGATTTTTTTATTTACTTTTGTTATACTAGTAATGGCTGTGATTAGCAACTTAAAGTGGGACTGTGATAGTGTGGCGGGAAATCTGACACTAGTTGATACTTTGTAGGGACTGACTAACTGCCACTGACGTCTCCAGTGACAGGCGTAACTTGAACCTTTAGGGTATCAATGCAAGAAACCATGATCCCCCCCCCCCCCATGGATCAGTGGCAGATACGATCAGACCACTGATGGTGGTGAGGGGGATGGGATCAGTGACAGCGGTGGTGGTGGTTGGGAATAGAATCGGTCCACTGATTGTGGTAGGGGGGATGGTATCAGTACCAGTAGTGGTGATGGATAGGGATGACATCAGTGGAGGTGCTGGGGATAAGGATGACATAAATGGATGTGGTGGTGGTGGGGATAGGGAAGACATTAGTCCACTGCCACTGATGTCATCCCTACCCCCCCCCCCCCATCACCACTGCCTGGTGGGATGGGGTCAGTTAGAGGTAGCAGAGGTGAAGAGGTGATCAGTGACAGGGGGATGGGATCAGTGACAGAGGGATCAGTGGCAGAGGGGTCAGTGGCAGAGGGATGGGATCAGTGACAGAGGGATCGGTGGCAGTGGGATGGGATCAGTGACAGAGGGGTCAGTAGCAGAGGGATGGGATCAGTGACAGAGGGATGGGCTCAGTGACAGAGGGATCAGTGGTGGAGGGGTCAGTGGCAGAGGGATGGGATCAGTGACAGAGGGATCAGTGACAGAGGGCTCAGTGACAGAGGGATGGGCTCAGTGACAGGGATCAGTGGCAGAGGGGTCAGTGGCAGAGGGATGGGATCAGTGACAGAGGGATCGGTGGCAGAGGGATGGGATCAGTGACAGAGGGGTCAGTAGCAGAGGGATGGGATCAGTGGCAGAGGGATGGGCTCAGTGACAGAGGGATCAGTGGCGGAGGGGTCAGTGGCAGAGGGATGGGATCAGTGACAGAGGGATCAGTGGCAGAGGGATGGGCTCAGTGACAGAGGGATCCGTGACAAAGGGATCAGTGACAGAGGGATCAGTGACAGAGGGATGGGTTTAGTGACCGAGGTATCAGTGGCAGAGGGATGGGATCAGTGACAGAGGGATAGGATCAGTGGCAGAGGGATCAGTGGCCGAGGGATGGGATCAGTGACAGAGGGATCAGTGGCAGAGGGATGGGATCAGTGGCAGAGGGATAGGCTCAGTGATAGAGGGATCAGTGGCAGAGGGGTCAGTGACAGAGGGATGGGCTCAGTGAAAGAGGGATCAGTGGCAGAGAGGTCAGTGGCAGAGGGATGGGCTCAGTGACAGAGGGATCAGTGGCGGAGGGGTCAGTGGCAGAGGGATGGGATCAGTGACAGAGGGATCAGTGGCAGAGGGATGGGCTCAGTGACAGAGGGATCCGTGACAAAGGGATCAGTGACAGAGGGATCAGTGACAGAGGGATGGGTTTAGTGACCGAGGTATCAGTGGCAGAGGGATGGGATCAGTGACAGAGGGATAGGATCAGTGGCAGAGGGATCAGTGGCCGAGGGATGGGATCAGTGACAGAGGGATCAGTGGCAGAGGGATGGGATCAGTGGCAGAGGGATAGGCTCAGTGATAGAGGGATCAGTGGCAGAGGGGTCAGTGACAGAGGGATGGGCTCAGTGAAAGAGGGATCAGTGGCAGAGAGGTCAGTGGCAGAGGGATGGGATCAGTGACAGAGGGATCAGTGGCAGAGGGATGGGATCAGTGACAGAGGGATCAGTGGCAGAGGGATGGGCTCAGTGACAGAGGGATGGGATTAGAGACAGAGGGATCCTAAAGCATATCCCTAGTCTCCAACAATCCCTGATCCTAAAGCATATCCCCAGTTCCCAACAATTTTTGACCTAAAGCATATCCCCAGACTCAGACAATTCATGATCCTAAAGAATATCCCCAGACTCAGACAATTCATGATCCTAAAGAATATCCCCAGTTTCCAACAAGCCTACATCTAAAGCATATCCCCAGTCTCCAACAACCCTAACCATAAAGCATATCCCTAGTCTCCAACAAATTCTGACCCTAAAGTATATCCTCTGTGTCTGACCATTACTAGTAATTCCTAATATTCATTATGTCAATACTTGGAGTAAAGTCTAAACCCTGCATTTGAATAAGTAGAGTTTAGAACCTTCTCGTAGTTTTAGTTGCTGTATGCACCCAGCAAGGTAGACTTGATGAAACTCCAATCTGAAGAGTGTAGAAGTGGTAGAACCTCTACCTGTTCCCTAGTCTTGTACCCGTGACCCTATGTGTTTCATTTCTTGTCTTGGTGTCACAATCTTATCCAAGAAAAGCTTTGGCTAGAGTTGGACTTGCTAGTCACAATTACGACACCTTTAAGCCTTATTGAGGTTTTTGAATGCTAGCTCTTAACAGCAAATATATTACTGGCAACACAATCACGTATATAAGGAGCCACCCACTTACTAGACATAAATCATTAGTTCGGAGCTCCAAAGAAGACCACCTGGCCTGAGGAACCAACTGTGAAAACGTCTCCCAGCTGGGCAATTATTTTCATGGACTTTGTTGTTCGGCAATCGGCTCTGAGATGCCTTTGAAGGGACCTCAGAGGTTTCATGGCGACTGACATTTACAAATGACTAATTTCAGAGATCAATGACTCCACACTGCCACATCTGGGTGATGGATGCATCATGCAACTACCTTATGGCCAGAGGAGGTGGTATCCAGGAGAAGTCTATCTGCTCTATGGCTTTATGATGATCCCATTAAAAAGAAAACTAGCCAGGGTCAATGTAACCAGTAAACATAAATCAGTTCACATTATGTGGACTTAAAACATTTCAACTTGATCCTGAACTATAACACTAAATTGCTGTTTTTGTCAGATGACCACTTTTCGGTAATTACACAAGTCTGTTGAGAGGCAATGGGGTCACCGGTGAGCAGAGATGAGTGATGGCAACTTTCTGGTAACTTACATCTCTGACTCAATGATGTTGAAAAAGGGGTGCCAGGATGCTCGGGGGGGGGGGGGTCTCCGTGAACACCCCTGACCCCCCCCTTATCTATGCCCCGGCCACCTCTCATGGCACTCTGTCTTGTAATGTTCAGTGCTCATGTCACTTTCTCTGGTGTTGTCGAGTGCTCATGACACTCTTTCTTGTAATTTCCAGTACTCATGGCACTCTCTCTTGTAATTTCCAGTACTCATGGCACTCTCTCTTGTAATTTCCAGTACTCATGGCACTCTCTTTGGTATTGTCCAGATCTCATGGCACTCTCTCTGGTGATGTCCAGCTCTCACAACACTCTCTCTTGTAATGTCCAGCAATCATGGCACTTTTTCTGAGAATGTTCAGATCTCATGGCTCTCTCTCTCTCTCTCTCTGGTAATGTCCTGTGGTCACAGCACTCTCTCTGGCAATGTCTAGCTCTCATAACACTCTCTCTGGCAATGTCCAGCGGTCTAATAGCACTTTCTCTGGTAATGTCCAGCTCTCATGGCACTCTCTCCAGTAATGTCCAGCTCTCATGGCACTTTCTATCGTAATGTCCTGTGGTCATAGCACTCTCTCTGGTGATGTCCAGATCTCATGGCACTCTCTCCAGTAATTTCCAGTGCTCATGGCACTCTTTCTGGTAATGTCCAGCTCTTATAGCACTCTGTCTGGTGTTGTCTAGTTCTCATGGCACTCTCTCTGGTAATGTCCAGTGCTCATGGCACTCTCTCTGGTAATGCCCAGCTCTCATGGCACTCTCTCTCGTAATACCCAGTGCTCATGGCACTCTTTCTGGTAATGTCCAGCTCTTATAGTACTCTGTCTGGTGTTGTCTAGTTCTCATGGCACTCTCTCTGGTAATGTCAAGTTCTCATGGCACTCTCTCTGGTAATGTCCAGTGCTCATGGCACTCTCTCTGGTAATGCCCAGCTCTCATGGCACTCTCTCTCGTAATACCCAGTGCTCATGGCACTCTCTCTGGTAATGTCCAGCTCTCATGGCACTCTCTCTGGTAATGCCCAGCTCTCATGGCACTCTCTCTCGTAATACCCAGTGCTCATGGCACTCTCTCTGGTAATGTCCAGTTCTCATGGCACTCTCTCTCTCTCTGGTGTTGTCCAGACCTCATAGTGTTCTCTCTGGTAATGTCCAGCTCTCATGGCACTCTCTCTGGTGATGTCCAGTGCACATGGCACTCTCTCTGGTAATGTCCAGTGCTCATGGCACTCTCTCTGGTAATGTCCAGTGCTCATGGCACTCTCTCTGGTAATGTCCAGTGCTCATGGCACTCTCTCTGGTAATGTCCAGCGCTCATGGCACTCTCTCTGGTAATGTCCAGATCTTATAGCACTCTCTGTGGTAATGTCCAGCTCTCATGGCACTCTCTCTGGTGTTGTCCAGCTCTCATAGTGCTCTCTCTGGTAATGTCCAGTGCACATGGCACTCTCTCTGGTAACGGCCAGTGCTCATGGCACCCTCTCTGGTGATGTCCAGCACTCATGGCACTTGCTCTGGGAATGTCCAGATCTCATGTCTCTCTCTCTGGTAATGTCTTGTGGTCACAGCACTCTCTCTGGCAATGCCCAACTCTCATAACACTCTCTCTGGTAATGCCCAGCTCTCATAACACTCTCTCTGGTAATGCCCAGCTCTCATAACACTCTCTCTGGTAATGCCCAGCTCTCATGGCACTCTCTCTGACAACACCCAGCTTTCTTTGCATTCTTAGTAGCACGGCTGTCACAAGGATACCTAAGGGGTACAGACCTCTTTATTCTACTTAACACTCTCCCATTTAAATAAACACCTCTCTTAGACACTGTGGACTTATCATATCAGATACCTTCACGTCTCGTAGCACTCACATACAAATATATATAACAAATGCTGCATTTTCCACTCTGTGTCATCTATCGATCTGCTATGAACGCTCTACGTGATAGAATTCCCAGCATCCCCGGCTCTCTCCCCCCGTAGTTTGTATACACAGATAACCTGGGTGAGCAGACAGATGACATCTCTCTAGGCGGGTTTTATATTTCTCGGTCCCTCTGCCCCCCCCCTCCCCCCCACCATGTGTAACACCTACTCTTAAAGTGCGGGTTGTTAATGAAGTGGGTGTCCTCTTTCACCATGAGGTCATCGGCAGAGTGGGGGGGGGGGGGGTCACCCTTATTACCACCTTCCAGAGATTGCATCTATTGCCTGATACCGCTAATGAAAACATCGCCCCAGATGAATGCGTCCTCCATGTTACACGCACTCACATCGCTCCAACGACCCTCTCTGTCAAAACAATTGGCGCAGGCAGACAGGGGACGGGGGGGGGCGCTGAATTTATAGCCATGGGGGTCTTTTGTACATATGAGACAAGTCATTGGGAAAGAGGAGCTAAACATGCGTCCGTAGCTGACTGTTCATCCACATTAATGTTATGGGGGAATTCATCAAATAAGATCACTGAAGACAAGATTAATACACAGTGGGCCGGATTCAAAGAGATTTGCGCATTATTTACGGAGGCGCAGGGCAACGTTTTTGCCCTGCGCCCCCGCAAATTTGCTCCGCTGCCCTTGATTCACGGAGCAGAAGCTCCGTGAATTGCGCGGGCGCGCCGGCAAAATGCCCAGCGCTAGAGCACGTAATTGAAATGATCCCGTAGGGGGCGGGAATCATTTAAATTAGGCGCGTTCCCGCACCGATCGTAGAGCGCATGCTCCGTCGGGAAACTTTCCCGACGTGCATTGCGGCAAATGACGTTGCAAGGACGTCATTTGCTTCAAAGTGAACGTGAATGGCGTCCAGCGCCATTCACGATTCACTTACGCAAACGACGTAAAATTCAAATTTCGCGACGCGGGAACGACGGGTATACGTAGCAGGGGCAGCCTTGCGCGAAAACCGCCGTATGTAAACAACGTAAATTGCGTACGCAGGGCTCGCGCAACGTTGTGAAACGGTGTTAGTATGCAATTTGCATACTATACACAGATCACAACGTGAACGCCACCTAGCGTCCACCGCAAGAATGCAGCCTAAGATATGCGGGCATAAGAGCCTTATGCCGCGCAGATCTTAGGCTGCAGTCGGCGTAACAAGGTTCCTGAATCAGGAGCACTCGTTACGCCGGGGCAAGTAAGCAATTGCGCTGTGTAACCTATGGTTACACAGGCGCAATTGCTTCTTGAATCCGGCCCAGTATGTATCTCAAGCCAAAAATGTTTTAGATATCTTCCAATGGGGGCACAGCAGGGCTGGAGTGTGAGAGTATGAAGCAGCACAAGGAGCCAATAAGTTCATGTGCTGACAAGAAACATGCTGATAGGAGGAGAGAGACAGAGAGATGAGCTCATCACTGTGCTGCTTCTCTCATCACTGTCCAGTTACAAGCTGGGATGGACGATACTGGCCATCAAACTGAGGACATCTAGTGGCAGAATAAAGTACTGCAGAGGAGTTCTCTGAATTAACTGCTTCCCGACCGCCCACCGTCATATTACGGCGGCAAGTCGGCTCCCCTGCGCGAGAGCACATTATATAACATTGGCTCTCGCGCAGGCCACTAGGGGCGCGCACGCTGACGGAGGCGCGTGCACTCGCCCCCGACTCCCGCGCGCGTGCAGAGCGGGGACCGGGAGCGGTGTGTGTATACACACAGCTCCCGGTCCTGTCAGGGGGAGAAATACCTGACCGTCGGTTCATACAATGTATGAACAGAAGATCAGTGATTTCCCCTAGTAAGGCCACCCCCCTACAGTTAGAACACACCCAGGGAACATACTTAAACCCTTCCCCGCCCCCTAGTGTTAACCCCTTCCCTGCCAGTGGCATTTTTATAGTAATCAATGCATTTTTATAGCACTGATCGCTATAAAAATGACAATGGTCCCAAAAATGTGGCAAAAAAGTGTCCGTAGTGTCCGCCATAATGTCACAGTACCGAAAAAAAAAAAACGCTGATCGCCGCCATTACTAGTAAAAAAAAATATTAATAAAAATGCCATACAAATACCCCCTATTTTGTAAACGCTAAAACTTTTGCGCAAACCAATCAATAAACGCTTATTGCGATTTTTTTTACGAAAAATAGGTAGAAGAATACGTATCGGCCTAAACTGAGGGAAAAAAACGTTTTTTTTTATATATTTTTGGGGGATATTTATTATAGCAAAAAGTAAAAAATATTCATTTTTTTCAAAATTGTCGCTCTATTTTTGTTTATAGCGCAAAAACTAAAAACTGCAAAGGTGATCAAATACCACCAAAAGAAAGCTCTATTTGTGGGGGAAAAAGGACGCCAATTTTGTTTGGGAGCCACGTCGCACGACCGCGCAATTGTCAGTTAAAGCGACGCAGTGCCGAATCGCAAAAAGTGCTCTGGTCCTTGACCAGCAATATGGTCCGGGGGTTAAGTGGTTAAAGGTGAATTTTTCCGCAAAAGCTGCTTTTGTTTTTTGTTATTTACCTTGTTATTTTTTTAACATTTAATGGGCTATTTATTTTTATCTTGTTACTTTTTTTGGCTGGAGTTTTCCAAAAGAAGCCAATCAGTTGATGTGCTGCTGATAAGAAAAGAGAGCAGAGTGACAGAGAGATGAGCACATCACTGTGCTGCTTCTCCTTTCACTGTGCACTCACAAACTGGGATGATACGGGCTCAGAGGAAGTGGGTTGGACGAAACTAGCTATCAGACTAAGGACATCTAGTGGCAGAATAATGTACTGCAGAGAATTCTCTGAATTGAAGGCGAATATTACAGCAAAAGCTGCTTTTGTTATTTTAAAATGGAATAGGTTTTCCACTTTTATGGTATTTTTTTTTATTTTTTGTCTTTTTTGTTCTCCGTAAAATATTTCCAGGTCTGTTTTTTTTTGTGAAGCCGATAGGACTTTGAATGTTACTGTACCAGCCTGGAGTTCTCCTGTAAAAGACATCATGTTATTATAACACGGGGCCATCAAATATTAATAAGTTAAACTCGCCCTAGATACTTACAATGTCCTTGGCATGGTCTATAGTAGTAGTTGCTGTTGAAGTGTATTGAGGGCCCCGGAGGAGTTTAGTAAGCACAACCCGGGGGAAGTGATGCATTTTGTGCCCAGCGGGAGGCGTCCCGCCTCTGGAGGGTTGGTTCTTCAGTTTAATTTGCAGACTGATTGCTGAGCGCAGAGCTGTGTGTCTGGTATAGAAAATGCATGGCGGCTAACCTCGTATGCTCTCTTTATCGGCAGAGGCTTTTACATGACTTCAGGTAACTAACCACTTTAGCCCCGGGCCTGTTTTTCAGAGTCGGTGTTTACGAGACAAAACCATTTTTTTTTGCTAGAAAATTACTTAAAACCCCCAAACATTATATATTTTTTTTTTCTAACACCCTAGAGAATAAAATGGAAGTCATTGCAATACTTTTTGTCACACCGTATTTGCGCAGCGGTCTTACAAGCGCACTTTTTTTGGAAAAAAATCACTTTTTTAAATGAAAAAATAAGACAACAATAAATTTGGCCCAATTTTTTTATATATTGTGAAAGATAATGTTACGCCGAGTAAAATGATACCCAACATGTCACACTTAAAAATTTCGCCCGCTCGTGGCATGGCGTCAAACTTTTACCCTTAAAAATCTTGATAGGCGACGTTTAAAAAAATCTACAGGTTGCATTTTTTGAGTTACAGAGTAGGCCTAGGGCTAAAATTAATGCTCTCGCTCTAACGATCGCGGCGATACCTCACTTGTGTGGTTTGAATACCGTTTTCATATGTCGGCGCTACTCGCGTATACGTTCGCTTCTACGCGCGAGCTCGTCGGGACGGGGCGCTTTAAAAAATTTTTTTTTTGCTTTTCGCATTTATTTTTATTTATTTTACAATTTTTAACACTGAAAAAAAATAAATAAATAAATTATCACTTTTATTCCTATTACAAGGAATGTAAACATCCCTTGTAATAGAAAAAAGCATGACAGGTCCTCTTAAATATGGGATCTGGGGTCAAAAAGACCTCAGATCTCATATTTAGGCTTAAATGCAAAAAAAATAAAATAAATTTGGAAATGTCATTTTTTCAAATGACAAAAAAAAAAATGTTTCTTTAAGACGCTGGGCGGGACTGACGTTTTGACGTCACTTCCGCCCAGCGGAGCTATGGGGACGGGCGAAGGAGATTTTTCCTTCAGTCTCGTCCCCGCTCAGCTGCCGGATGGTCGCGATCTCCTCCGCCGCTACCGACGGCTCCGGTAAGCGGCGGAGGGCGCGGAACAGCGGCGGGAGGGGGGGGGCCCCTCTCCCGCCACCGATAACGGCGATCTCGCGGCGGATTCGCCGTGGAGACCGCCATTATCGTTAACACGGCCGCCCACAGAAGAGATGAATATCTCGATTGTGGCAGCAGCTGCTACCGTTACCGAGATATTCATCTCTAAAGTGATGACGTATAACGGCGGTGGGCGGTCGGCAAGTAGCTAAGAGACTGTGGGGTAGATTCGCATAGCCCGCCCTAACTCTGCGGCGGCGGTGTTTTGTATCGTGTTTACACTACGCTCGCCGTAAGTTAGCGAGGCAAGTACATGATTCACAAAGTACTTGCCTGCTAAGTTACGGCGGCGTAGCCTAAAGCGAGCGTAAGGGCGCCTAATTCAAAATAGGCTGAGGGGGCGTGTTCTATGTTAATGGGGCTTGACCTGACGTGATTGACGTTTTTTTGCCGTCCGCCTACATATCCCAGTGTGCATTGCGGCAAAGTACGCTGCACGGGCCTATTGGTTTCGACGTGGACGTAAATGACGTAAATCCCTATTCACGGACGACTTACGCAAACGACGTAAAATTTTCGAATTTCGACGCGGGAACGACGGCCATACTTAACATTGGCTACGCCAACTAGGGGGCATGTTTTATAGGTGGCCTATCTCTTACGGAAACGGCGTATCTGTACTGCGTCGGCCGGGCGTACGTTCGTGAATAGGAGTATCTAGTGATTTACATATTCTACGCCGACCGCAATGGAAGCGCCACCTAGCGGCCAGCCTAAATATTGCACCCTAAGATAGGACGGCGCAAGCCGTCGTATCTTAGATAGGTTTAAGTGTATCTCTGTTTGAGAATACACTTAAACTTAGGTCGGCGCAGATTCCGAGTTAGGTCGGCGTATCTACTGATACGCCGGCCTAACTCTTAGTGAATCTACTCCTGTATGGGCAGGTGAAAATGGGCTCTGTACCATTTGAAAGTGCAAGAATTCACCTGTTGATCCTGCCTGAAATCCAGCACGCGCCTAAATTCCTGCCTTCCTATCAGTTAGCATCATTCCCATAAGGCTAGGTTTAGATGTGCGTCTGAACCCTCCACTCCTCTGAAAGGACATCTGTGTTCACGACCACGACCCAAAAAAACGATCGGTGTGCTAATCAGCATCTTCCCAATCTGTGTAGCCAGTGGCGTCACTAGGGTTGGTGTCACCCGGTGCGGTAAAACATGGTGTCACCCCCCTCTGTCTATGCTGCCCAGCTAAAGCAGGCAGCGCACGGGCATGGGGCGCACCCCAAACCAGCCCCTGTAAATGATAGTATAGGGCAGTATAGTGGCAGGTTAAGGTAGTATAGAGTGGTATAGTGGCAGGTTGGTGTAGTGGGGTGGTATAGGACAGGTTAAGGTGGTATAGGGCATGTTGGGGTGATATAGGGTAGTTTGGGGTGGTATAGGGCAAGTTAGGGTTGCATAGGGCAGGTTGGGGTGGTATAGGGCAAGTTAGGGTGGCATAGGGCAAGTTGGGATGGCATGGGAAAGGTTGGTGTGGTACAGGGCAAGTTAGGGTGGCATTGGGCAGGTTGGGGTGGTATAGGGCAAGTTATGGTGGCATAGGGCAGATTGGGGTGGTACAGGGCAAGTTAGGGTGAACAGGGCAAGTTGGGGTGGCAAGGGAAAGTTTGGGGTGGCACAGGGCAGGCTGTGGTGGCACAGGGCAGGCTGGGTGGTACAGGGCAGGCTGGGGTGGTATAGGGCTGTTTGGGGTGGTACAGGGCAGGCTGGGGTGGTACAGGGCAGGCTGGGTGATAAAGGGCAGGCTGGGGTGGCACAGGGCAGGCTGGGGTGGCACAGAGCAGGCTGGGGTGGTACAGGGCAGGTTGGGATTGCACAGGGCAGGCTGGGCATGTCAGCTAAAAAAAAAAAAAACGGAATGGTGTCACCCCTCTAGCGGGTGTCACCCGGTGCGGACCGCACCCCCCTAGCAACGCCTCTGTGTGTGGCAATAGGTGAGTTGGTAGAGCACCGAACCCAAAACAAGATGGATAAGACTTGGGATTAAGATTTTTCGAGGCAGCTCTTAGGCCGCGTGCACACGGTCGGTCAAAATCGATGGAAACGGACTGAAGGTCCGTTTCATTGGTCCAAACCGACCGTGTGTGGGTCCAAAAATTTAGAACTTGCTTTAAAATTCAACCGATGGATGCCTAACCGATAGGTCAAAACCGATAGTTAGTACGCAAAAGCATCGGTTAAAAACCCGCGCATGCTCAGAATCAAGTCGACGCATGCTTGGAAGCATTGAACTTCATTTTTCTCTGCACATCATTGTGTTTTACGTCACCGCGTTGGACTCGATCGGTGTAGGCACATCAGACCATCAGTCAGCTTCATCGGTTAACCGATGAAAACGGTCCTTCGGATCGTTCTCATCGGATGGACTGATCTTGTGTACAGGCCTTTTTGTCATCTGTGGTACCCTTGGGGGCAGGGCCGTCTTAAATATTGATTGGACCCTCTGCAAAAAAAATCTTGGGGCCCCCAAATTTCGCTCTCCACCTACACTGAAGCCTCATACACATGTACGGGAATTCCGCCGGGAAACCAGAGGGGAAAACCGAGAACCTGCTCGGTAACTTTTTCCCCTACACACGACCGGGTTTCCCGACAGGAAAACTGCCATGAGAGCTTTGGTCGGGAATCCCGGCCATGTGTATGCTCCATCGCAGTGTTTCCCATAGGAAAACTGACGGGAAAAGGATACACACGGCCAGTTTTCCCGGCCAAAAGCTGTCATGGCAGTTTTCCCGACGGGAAACCTCTGGAGGAAACCTAAAACCCCAAAACCAATAATTAGGGGTCAGTGGGTAGAATGCCTCCTTACTAGAGATTGTAAAGTGTCAGAGCCATCACCACTTGGTAGAGTCATCGGAATGGCACCAATGATCTTTTTAACTATCTCTAAGGGTGGCCTTCGGACCACTACTGTAAGAAGGCCTTCTACTGACTGACCCCCAGTGAATTAGTGTTAGGAATTTGCATTGAACCGCCTCTCAGCCAATCAGGTGCACCGGGTCTGTGTTTCCGGTCACCTGATTGGCTGAAACGACAGGAGCTGTGATTGGACGCCTATCAGGCATCCAATCATAGCAGAGGACGAGAGGAGGAGTGGGCGGGAGAAGATACCGGGGTCGGGGAGGATACTGGAGACCAATCGCCGTCTGCTGCCGTCACCCGCTGCCCACCAGTGACAAGGTAAGTGGCAGGCGGGCGGGGGGCACAGTGGCAGCACTTGGGGCACAGTGGCAACATTTGGGGCACAGTGGCAGCACTTGGGGCACAGTGGCAGCACTTGGGGCACAGTGGCAGCGTTTGATTGGCACAGTGACAGCGTTTGATGGGCACAGTGGCTGCATTTGATGGAACAGTGGCTGGGTTTGATGGGCAAAGTGGCTGCATTTGATGGAACAGTGGCTGCATTCGATGGGCACAGTGGCTGGGTTTGATGGGCACAGTGGCTGCGTTTGGCACAGTGACAGCATTTAATGGGCACAGTGGCTGCGTTTGATAGGCAAAGTGGCTGCATTTGATGGCACAGTGGCTGGGTTTGATGGGCAAAGTGGCTGCATTTGATGGCACAGTGGCTGGGTTTGATGGGCAAAGTGGCTGCATTTGATGGAACAGTGGCTGCGTTCGATGGGCACAGTGGCTGGGTTTGATGGGCACAGTGGCTGCGTTTGGCACAGTGACAGCGTTTAATGGGCACAGTGGCTCCGTTTGATAGGCAAAGTGGCTGCATTTGATGGCACAGTGGCTGCGTTTGATAGGCAAAGTGGCTGCATTTGATGGCACAGTGGCTGCGTTTGATAGGCAAAGTGGCTGCATTTGATGGCACAGTGGCTGCGTTTGATGGGCACAGTGGCTGGGTTTGATGGTACAGTGGCTGAGTTTGATGGGCTCAGTGGCTGCGTTTGATGGCACAGTGGCTGCGTTTGATGGGCACAGTAGCTGCATCTGATGGCTTTTTTTTTTTTCTTAATTTTTCAGTTTGTTTGCGCCCCCCCAAAAAATTTTGAGCACCAGCCGCCACTGCCTGAAAACATATTGTAAAACGTTGCCCTCAATGTACTTACATAACTAGTTTTATCCATCAATAGCATTACAAGGGTCTCCTGTCTATGATCTCATTACAAAGAAATCTGCCTTTCTACTGATTTACAGCTCCCCGCCTGTCCATTAGGCCGGAACACATGACCCAGGCCATGGAGAAGGTCTGCCCATTTGGTGAAATGCTGTCACCCTCCGAATTACATTTTAAAAACAACTTAAACTGTCATAAATCCATCAAATGTATTATGAGGTTACGTTGTGGCGTCATCCATAGCTTAGAGCACCATTATGTGCCGTTCTTCTCTATAATGTAGAGATGGCTTCAGTAAAGCCATAGAGAATTTATAAACCCCAGAGCCACGTCTATGATGGGGCACAGTGGTGATTT
The DNA here is from genome assembly GCF_905171775.1 of Rana temporaria. Taxonomy (NCBI): domain Eukaryota; kingdom Metazoa; phylum Chordata; class Amphibia; order Anura; family Ranidae; genus Rana; species Rana temporaria. The sequence continues at coordinate 106,747,954 of NC_053501.1, forward strand.
TCCACACACATGCTAAAATATGCTTTTTTTTTTTTTATAAGCCTAAAATGCACTTAAAACACCATAAAAATATAAAGGTTCCATAGAATATTTTTATGTTGCTTGATAATGGCATGTGACTGTTTATCACATTTATATTTTCAGTAAAAAAAAGCATTAACCACTTGAGACCCGCGCTATTGACAAAAGACGTCAACAGCGTGGCTCTCAGGTGCCAAGTGGACATCTTTGGACGTCTTTTAAAGTGCATTACCCGTGCGCGCCTCTGGGGGGCGCGCAGCGGGTAAACACTGTCCCGGCGCATCGCTGGGAAGCCGATGCGTGTACCTGGCGGCCACGATGTCCGCCGGGTACACGCGATCGTCGGTAACACAGCAGGGACGTGGAGCCCTGTGTGTAAACACAGAGCTCCACGTGCTGTTAGAGGAGAGGAAACCGATCTGTGTCCCTTGTACATAGGGACACAGCATCGGTCACCTCCGCCAGTCACCCCCCTCCCCCCACACAGTTAGAACACACCCAGGCTACACATTTAACCCCTTCCTCACCCCCTAGTGTTAACCCCTTCCCTGCCAGTCACATTTATACAGTAATTAGTGCATTTTTATAGCACTGATCGCTGTATAAATGTGAATGGTCCCAAATTTGTGTCAAAAGTGTCCGATACGTCCGCCGCAATATCGCAGTCTCAATAAAAATCGCAGATCGCCGCCATTACTAGTAAAATAAAATAAAAATCATAATTCTGTTCCCCATTTTGTAGGTGCTATAACTTTTGCGCAAACCAGTCGCTTATTGTGATTTTTTTTGTTTTTTACAAAAATAGATCGAAAAATACGTATCGGCCTTAACTGAGAAAAAAAATATTTTTTTTAAAAAAAAATTGGGATATTTATTATAGCAACAAGTACATTTTAAATTGTCGCTCTTTTTTTGTTTATAGCGCAAAAAATAAAAACCGCAGAGGTGATCAAATACCACCAAAATAAAGCTCTATTTGTGGGGAAAAAAGGACGTCAATTTTGTTTGGGAGCCACGTCACACGACCGCGCAAATGTCAGTTAAAGCGACGCAGTGCCGGAAGCTGAAATTTCGCCTGGGAACGAAGGGGGTTTATGTGCCCAGTATGCAAGTGGTTAAAATAAATATTAGTCCATGTAAACATAATAAAGTTTTTAATTTTTTCAGTAAATTCTAAAAGATGAGGCTTAGTGGAGTAAAGAGATACTAAATATGTCAACTGGTGCACAGTCATGTTGGAACAGGAAGGGGCCGTCCCCAAACTGTTCCCACAAAGTTGGGAGCAGGAAATTGTCCAAAATGTCTTGGTATGCTGACGCCTTAAGAGTTCCCTTCACTGGAACTAAGGGGCCAAGCCGTCAACCCCTGAAAAACAACCCCACATTATAATCCCCCCTTCCACCAAATGATTTGGAGCAGTGCACAAAGCAAGGTTCATAAAGACATGGATGAGCGAGTTTGGAGTGGAGGAACTTAACTGGCCTACACAGAGTCCTGACCTCAACCCGATAGAGCACCTTTGGGATGAATTAGAGCAGAGACTGTGAGTAGGAGTTGCACTCCATTCAAATCCCCATGCTGAAGTGTGTAGGAGGGGCCTATACCAAGTACCCACCCAGGAGGAACTATGCACACACTTTTTAGTTTTCTCAAAGTAACTTTTAGTAAATTGGTTGAAGCTGAAACAGTCAAAATGAATAAACGATTGGCATAGTGCAGAACGTGACTTTTCATTTCAGCTCTCAGCACTCTATTACACTGTGGTCAGCTTCTGCTGTTGGGGTGGCCATACGTAGGTCAACCAGGCTCCACTAGCCCACTGTGACCTAGGAAATGTGTGTACTGCTCAGGCTCGGTGGTGAGGGGGGTATGTATTCAATACTTCCGCAGCTGCTGCTAGAGTGCTGCCAGGGGATGGAAGCGTCCTGGTTTCCGTGAAGCTTCAAAGAATAATGGGGTAGCCCCTAAAAGTCGCACATCTAGGTGTTCTGGAGTGATGGATAGAGTGGCACCCTCAGCCTGGACTCCAACCAGGCTACAATCCCAATGCATTTCTCTCCACCCGCCCAGAGCTTAAAAATGGGGATGTTCCCCATGATTAAGCTCCAGGACTCCTAGATTTTATGACTTTTAGCCCACTGATTGGGGTCCTCGGAATGTTCTACTATGTCCCCTACGCTGTCCCTACTGTCCAGGAACCTTTCCCTAACCAGCAAGTTCCTTTGCCTAACATGCCACTTGCTCGAAAAGAACACCTGAATGACCTGTTTAAAGGCTCTCCTGTTAACATGGCCGCCCAAACTCCCATGGGAATTAGATATCCAATCAGACAACTGCCTTCCCAGGAAGAACTGATGGAGTCCACACAGGGCCGTCTTAATAGCATCATGGGCCCCTGGGCAAAGTGATGCTCTTGGGCCCCTACAATGAAGACAGTGCATGTAAACAGACATCAAGTAGGTAGGAGGCAGACAAGCGGAGCTTCCCCTTTTGGGGAACTACATGAACAATCATTCTGTACAGCAAAGAAACAATGGGAAAATACTACATACATAAAGTAACAAAGCTGTCCTATGCATATAATATATAATATATCTGCTAGAATGATGCCTCCCCAGTACTCTGACCCCTCTATACCCCAGATATCCCCCCAGCACTCTGACCCCTCTACACCCCAGATATTCCCCCAGCACTCTGACCCCTCTACACCCCAGATATCCCCCCAGCACTCTGACCCCTCTACACCCCCGATATTCCCCCAGCACTCTGACCCCTCTACACCCCAGATATCCCCCCAGCACTCTGACCCCTCTATACCCCAGATATCCCCCCAGCACTCTGACCCCTCTACACCCCAGATATTGCCCCAGCACTCTGACCCCTCTACACCCCAGATATCCCCCCAGCACTCTGACCCCTCTATACCCCAGATATCCCCCCAGCACTCTGACCCCTCTACACCCCAGATATTGCCCCAGCACTCTGACCCCTCTACACCCCAGATATTCCCCCCAGCACTCTGACCCCTCTACACCCCAGATATTCCCCCAGCACTCTGACCCCTCTACACCCCAGATATCACCCCAGCACTCTGACTCCTCTACACCCCAGATATTCCCCCAGCACTCTGACCCCTCTACACCCCAGATATCCCCCCAGCACTCTGACTCCTCTACACCCCATATATTCCCCCAGCACTCTGACCCCTCTACACCCCAGATATTCCCCCAGCACTCTGACCCCTCTACACCCTAGATATCCCCCCAGCACTCTGACTCCTCTACACCCCATATATCCCCCCAGCACTCTGACCCCTCTACACCCCAGATATTCCGCTCTGCACTCTGTCCCCTCTAGACACCAAATATCCCCCCAGCACTCTGACCCCTCTACATCCCATATATTCCCCCAGCACTCTGATCCCTCTACATCCCATATATTCCCCCAGCACTCTGACCCTTTTACACCCCAGATATCCCCCCCAGCACTCTGACCCCTCTACACCCCAGATATCCCCCTGGTGTGCCCACCTCCAGCACTGCACTCACCTATACCAATCAAGCAGGCAGAAGGAAGGAAGCGCGGAGGAGGAAGCATCCCTCGGGGCATTCCAAGCTTTTCGTTGCAAACAGTACTGGAAAGCTGGGCTCACCATGACACCATCCACAATTTTGAAAAACGTAGATGAAGTCAGTTGACGCGTTTCAGCCAATAAGGCCTTAGTCATAACCACATCGGCACATTGCCATCTACAGGCAGAAAGAATACCTGTACCTTGCCTATAAGCACATTGCTCTTCCACGCAGTGAGCTGCGGTAAAAATGCAGCACTTTTGAATTTTTTTCGCCGCATATCACACCAGCATTATGGTACAACCAGGGCATAATAATTGTTTTTTGCCGTTGATTAGGGGCACGTATTTGAAGAGGCACCCTGCCGAAATAAGCACCCAATCTGTTCTAACCTCCGACTCCAGAAATTTGGCAAATTTTATAGAAGATATTTTATAGAAGATTAGGTTGGACTTGATGGACTTGTGTCTTTTTTCAACCTCACCTACTATGTAATTATGTAACTATATGTTACCTACATGGTTATACACAAATGTGACAGGCTAATGCATTTCAGCTGTGGCAGCCTTCCTCATTCCTGTGTTACGAGCAAGGCTGCCAAAGCCGAAATGTGTTAGCCTGTCACATTTGTGTTTTGCTATGTAGCTAATAAAGATTTGCATTTTATTGGATTATACTGAGGAGCCTGGTGGAATTTTCTACCAGCAACAAATTTCACCCAAATTTTACCCAAATTTTCTATAGACAAAGCTTTAAAAATCTCTACAGCCCATCAATTTAGAGTTCAATAATGTCACTACAAGGGGCGTGGCCTGGAGCGGCATGAGATAGGACGTGTGTAAGCTGAGCTCCGCTGGCCGAAAATCCTATCTTGTTATCCTCGGTTCCTAAAGCTACTTCACGGACCCCCGTGGACACCCCCTGACTAGGGCACATTGTGGGAGCATGTCGCCGCCGAAGAAGTCCTCCGGTGCGATAGCTAAACTAGCGCAATTCCGCCATCCAGACACTGATTCAGCAGACCAAGATGGCGCCGCTGCACGTGGAGAGGAGGTGGGGGCCCAGAAGTCAGATACAGCCCGACTCCTTCAAGCTATAACAGCGTGTCAGGAAGCGGTTACGTCCTGCCAGACTACCCTGACTTCACGGATAGAGGAGGTAAAGGTGGATATATCCTTAGTCAGGCAGGACTTCCATAAACTAAGGGACAGGGTCACGGAGGCCGAAGCCAGGATTGATGCGGTGGAGGACACCCTCCCCCCCTACAGATCTCCTCTGACGCCATGCAAGTTCAAATCAATCAGCTTCTTCAGAAGCAAGACGAACTTGAAAATAGAATGCGCAGATGTAATCTCCGCTTTATTGGCCTGCCGGAGGGGGTAGAGGGGAGAGACCCCCAGACGTTCCTGGAGAACCTGCTCTCGGACACATATGGCAGAGAAGCGCTCTCACCCACGTTTGTTGTGGAGCGGGCGCACCGCATGTCGGGCAGACCCCCGCCTGTGGGTGCGCCCCCCCGCACCTTCATAGCTAAACTGCTGAATTTTAGAGACAGAGACACCATTCTCCGCCTTAGTAGGGAGAAGGGCAATATTCCATTCGGAAATAAGATGGTGGCGGTTTTCCCGGACTTTTCGGCGGATGTACAGAGGAAACGTAAGACCTTCAATGAAGCGAAACGACGCCTACGTATCAAGCATATAAAGTATGCGATGCTGTTCCCAGCTCGACTACGCGTGGAGGGGGAGGATCGGGTACACTTCTTTGAGGACCCTGAGGCAGTCATAGCGTGGCTTGAACGACAGGATGATCGTGGATAAGTATGCCTGCTTTCATTGACTTCATGTTTACTTTTCTTTTTTATCCCCCCTTTTTTTATTTATTTTTTTCTCTATGTGGCAATATACACGCCCGCAACCCATTTGCCCTTTATTTCTATTTGTACCCTCCGGGGGCGGCCCCCTACGGGACACCCTAACCGCATGCTGCAGCTCTGGAGACGGGGAACTGCACAATGGACGTTGCTCACTATGTTTGTGTTCCCTTGGCCCAGAGCCCGCCGCGGCATACCCTCAGAGAGAGGGAGTGGGTGGGGGTCCCCACATTTGTTTGCCAGCCTCTTGAGTTACTTAGGTGATTCGCCCCCCTGTTCCGGGGTGGATCCGATGAAGCGGGGGGGAGTGCACGTTAGACTGACACTGCTTTGTAATGAGGTCCCTGCTCCCTCACCCCCCCCCCCTTCCCCGCTTGAAACTTCCGCAAACACGGGCATGGACTGTGTGGCTGTTCATACTTTGAATATGGAACTTTTAATTTTATTTTTCCACATATTGATGCAACCTTGAACTAACTTTGATTACCTTTCGTTGGCCGGCAGAGGGACTTCTCCAAAAGCGAGTTCACTCTGGCTAGTGAGCCGAGTCCTGCAACGAGTCGCACACCGCAGCGAAGTTTCGCCCCGTGCGCTGTTACATGCTTCCTGTGTTGGACAATATGGCTGGTAGTCGGATGTTTGATTGCCGGTGTACATAAATATGCTGCATTTTTAACATACCTTTCCTTCACAGGTTGCATGCTGTTTGTGCCAAGTTGGCAGTTAGGGGTTGGTGCCCGCACCAGTTGGGGTTTGTGCAGGGCGGGGTGGGGGGGGGGGTTAAGTTGTTAAGAGATGACCACCTATGTTTTATGTCACTGATGCAGCTACATATCAGTCAACTCAGTCACTGTGATGATGCCTTGGTGTCGAGTGTGGGCACACCCGGCTGGGTGCGGCCCCATTACACTACCACCCCGCTTTTAGGGGTTTCATTTTGGGTCTATTTTGATCCATGGCCTCATTAAAGGTGCTCACATGGTATGTGAGGGGGTTGAGAGATCCCATTAAAAGATCAGCAGTGTTTGGGCAATTGAAGAAACTAAGGGCAGATGTGGTGGCCCTAGTGGAGACACACGCCGAAGGTTCTATGCAGAGGGCGCTTAGGCGACCCTGGGTGGGCTGGGCTTACCACTCTGTCCATACTACCCACTCCAGAGGAGTATCCCTTCTGATTGCCAAGACAGTCCACTTTGAACTCCTAGACCTGGAAATAGACCCACTGGGCAGATTTGTGTTCGTAAGGGCAAAACTGCATGGGGATATGGTCCTCATATTAGCCTTCTATGTTCCTCCCCCGTTCCAATTTAATATACTGACTAAGGGACTTGATTTTATGGCCTTACACCCTGCCACGCCTGCTGTCTGGCTAGGTGATTTTAATAATGTAATGGATACATCTGCTGATAGGTCGCCCGGGCTAGAGGGATCCGTTTCGGGCCCACAGGTAACAAGATTTGCACGCCTTCTTGAGGGCTTTAATTTGATTGACACATGGAGGTATAGACATCCCACACTAAGGGCTTACTCGTGCTTCTCAGCCTCCCACAGGACCATGTCCCGCATAGACCTTATATTTTTTTCTAGTTCCCTTCTTCCCAGGCTGGGCGATACCGGGTTCTCACCCAGGTCACTATCCGACCATTGTCCCTGCTGGGCTACGTTGTCTTTGCCCCATGCCCGACCACCGACAACGTGGCGGCTGAACCCCTTTTGGCTGACTCTACTGCCAGAGGACGATGACATGGGGACTGAGTGGGGGCAATTTTTCTCGACTAATGTAGACTCGGCACGACCACAGGTGGTGTGGGAGGCCTTTAAATTGCATGCCCGGATGACCCTTACTACTCGCATTAATCAAATTAAGCGGAATTCGGCAACAGCAATAGATAGTGCGACGAATGCGTTAGGGGTGGCAGAAAGAGACTTTTTGAATGATCCCACAGAGAGCAAGGCTGGTAGCCTTAGGGTGTGCTCCAGAGCACTTGATCAGTTACTATACGAGAAATCCAAGCGCAAGTTGTTCTTCCTCAGGCAGAGGTCATACGAACATGGTGAAAAGGCCGGGAAACTTCTGGCCTACCTCGTGCATTGTGAGGAAAGGCCACCGGTGGTGATCTCTCTGCGTTCTCCGGATAAAACTCTGGTGAATGCACCCGCACAGGTCGCAGAGATGTTCCGAGAATTCTTCACCTCTATGCTACCACAGTGTCAGGTGACCTCTCTGTGATGGAGACCTTTTGGGACGAGATACAGGTTCCACAGTTAACAGAAGCCCAGGCGGAGGGGCTGGAGGAGCCCCTGACCCTTGAGGAGATTACAATAGCCTTAGCAGAATTTCCCGCGTCCAAGGCACCAGGCTCTGATGGCTTACCAGTAGAATTTTATTCCACCTATGCAGAGATATTAGCGCCACAACTATTAAAATTATATAACTCTGTTTTTGAGGACTCTGAAATGCCACCCTCCATGAGGGAAGCTACTATTGTCCTGATCCCCAAGCCGGGCAAGGATCCTTGCCGTCCAGACTCTTATCGCCCCATTTCTCTTCTTCGGGTGGATGTCAAGGTGCTGGCAAAAGTGCTTGCCATCCGCCTGAACAAAGTTATTCTTTCTTTAGTCCATGGAGATCAGGCGGGGTTCATGCCTGGCAGGAACACGTCGTTCAATCTCCGTAGGATGTTTATTAATCTTCAGGCCCCCCATGATAACTCGGGATCCAGAATAATAGTGACATTGGACACGGCCAAAGCCTTCGACTCGGTCGAGTGGCGATATCTGTGGTCCTGCTTAGGTAAGTTTGGAATGGGGCCCAGGTTCATTAAATGGGTACAGCTTCTCTATCAACAACCGGTGGCCAGGGTCCTGGCCAATGGCTGGCTCTCGGACCGGTTCTCTCTGCATAGGGGTACTAGACAGGGGTGCCCTCTGTCGCCGCTGCTGTATGCGCTGGCGGTGGAGCCACTCGCCATTGCAATTCGTGCCCATGAGGGAATAGTTGGTCTACAGAGGGGGGGGGGGGGGGGGGGGAAAAGATCAGTACATACGCAGACGATACTCTTCTATATCTTGACGACTCAACCAGCTCTTTGCCCACAGCACTGGACCTCATCGAGAGATTTGGCATGTTCTCTGGTCTTAGGATAAATTGGGACAAGTCCCAGGTACTTCCGCTGGACAGCTACCCTCCCACGGGGGACAGAGGTTCGCTCCCCCTGCAGAGAGTCAGTGTTATAAAATATCTAGGCATCAGGACAACCAAAGACCCGGGGGATTATGTCCCACTTAACATAGACCCACTGTTCACCATGCTTAAACAGAAGACGCAGACCTGGACACGTCTCCCACTAGGGGTGATGGGCAGAGTGAATCTTATTAAAATGGTCCTATTACCCAAGATATTGTACATGCTCTGGCACTCCCCAGTATACCTTATCCTTAGGCACTTCATGGCTATCGAAGCGATTCTGAAACCCTTTGTCTGGGGGAACAACAGGCACAAACTTCCGTGGCATAAACTTAAGTACCCAACGGACCTGGCGGGTCTTGCCCTGCCTGACTTCAACTTATACTACCTTGCGGCCCAGCTCTCACAAATGTTTCATATAGACAAGACGGATAGGGATAGGTTCGTACATCTCCTATGCCCAGGATGGGTGGGGAGGGCGTTGGATCCTATGGTGGTGATCGCAGGGGGAAATGTGAGAGAGGGTGGAACGGCTGGCCGCACAACATTACTGTATCAGTACCAGAAAGTGTGGTCCATAGCCTTCAAGAAACTACAAGTACCGCTCCTAAACACCTTCACTCCCTTGTGGCATAATTCGGCCATCTCCGAATTTGCACAAATCCCAGATGCTGGATGGTGGAGCTCTAGAGGTATTATTTATTTGTCCCACGTTGTTGCTAATGGGAGACTTAAGTCTATGCTCAGCCTACAGTCGGAATTTGCCCTCCCTGATCAAATGCATCTTAGATATTTGCAGTTGCGTCATGCATATAACACACAATTTCCCTTAGGCAACATCTCCTTGGACGCTAACCCATTGATGGCGGCCGTGAAAAACCCTGACCCTAAAAAGCTCATTTCGCAATTTTACTCCATGCTGTCGCTCCCCTCGGCAACTGTGGGGGCATACGCTGTGAAGGTTCGGTGGGAGAATGATTTGGGCCCAGTGGCGGATGACGAGTGGAGCGACACTCTAGACACATGTAGGTTAGTTTCCCCTAAACTGTCAGATAGACTTACCCAGGTCTTCATACTACACAGAGCGTATCTCACACCCCTTAGAATCTCGAAATATAAACGGGACTCTTCCTCTGTCTGTCCCATGTGTGCTCAGCCAGCAGCCAATTTTTTTCACCTATTATGGTCCTGTCCTAAATTGCAGGCATTTTGGTCGCAGGTAGTTGGATTTCTGCATGACAAGATGGGTTCTCCTGTAACACTCCAGCCGAAGATGTGTCTGTTGGGTATTTTCCCCAATCCAGAAGGCAACAAATATGTGAAGTTGTTTATGCATGAGGCACTTTTCTCGGCTAGGAAGGTGATTGCTAGGGGATGGATGCGGCCTGATCCTCCACAGATATCGGCATGGTTGGCAGAGGTTAATGCTTTTTTGCCCTATAAGAAACTGGTTTATGCACACAGGGATTGCCCTTCCAAATTTGAAAAAGTATGGGACAAGTGGTTAAAATCCTCTGATACCTGTATTAATGCATAGTGATCCCTTTGGGGGATGTGTCTTTCCCTCACTCCCTTTACCTGGGAACGTTACTGCTGCAAGTGGGCAGGGTTTGGTGAATGGAGACGGGTGGTGGGAAATTTTTTTATTTTTTTTATTTTTTTTATTTTTTTCTGGGACGTAGGAGGACATGTAGGTGTGACGTGTGTATTTAGATGTTTTTGTCACCTTGCTATCTCATGTTTACATGTTCATCTGTTCACCCCCTTGTACTGTGTGACAGACTGATACTTTGACTGATTTGTCAAATGCGTGTATTACTGCATGTTATTTATATTGTATGCATCATCTCTAGTTCTCAATAAAAGACTTTTGGATTAAAAAAAAAATAATGTCACTACAATTATTCCTCTTACTATACTGTGTGCAGTGACTCTTAGCCCACTGTTTGGGGTCCTCAGAAGGTTCAGACACCCAGAACATTCTGCGGAAGATTCTACTGTGTCCCAGGAACCTTACCTAACCATCAAGTTCCTTTCCTTAACATGCCACTTGCTCGAAAGCACACCGAATTATATCCCCTATTTAAAGGCTCTTCTGTTAACATGGCCCCCCAAACTTTCATGGGAATTAGATATCCAATGAGAGATCTGCTTTCCTAATGGAGTCCACAAGCGGACAATTGCCTTATCAGACACGTCTTTTCCTGTAGCATCGGCACAGTGCCATCTACAGGTGGGAAAAATACCTTCACTTGCCTACAAGCCGGTAAAATGCAGCACGGTTGCGTTTTTTTCCCCGCCCCGTATCATACCAGCATTATGGTACAACCAAGGCACATAGAAAACACTTGTTGGATCAGGTGCACCTGCTTGGAAGAGGCACCCCACCGAAAATTAGCTCCCTAGCCTCCGATTCCAGAAATTTGGCAACCCGTAAAAAGAAATCCGCGAGCTTGGCATGCACTTGTAATAAAATAAACAACAAACTATTCAATAACAATAAAACCCGTTCCACAAGGGGTACTGGTGCTGCGTTACAGGCCCCTTCCTGTGACAAAAGCCTTTTAGCGCAAAGTAGATTATCCCTAATAGCCTCTAATGGTGCCGGGATTCGATTAGGAGCCGTGATTAAACTTGGCTGCTGCTTGGTCGATTCTACTCAGCGTTTTCCCAGCTTCCAAGTGTAAATAGAATATTCCGCCGTATACCTTGTCCAACACATGTTGTGTGCGTCTGATCACATCTCCCGGCTCTAGGTGGGATTAGCGTCCTGACATTCCCAGGGTACGCCGTAACTCGAGACGCTCCAGATTTTCATACTACCCATAATCCCCCCTGCCCCGGGCCCAATACCCAGAGGGCCGTAGTCATGTAAGATTTTATTACAGAATAAATACATTATATATGGACACGGCTCACCGCACATAACTCTCTAACAAGGCGTCTATGCTCCAGGAGAGATAGGCCGTCCTGTATGAGTAAGCGTCCGGCTTTTTTCTACAACGCAACGTATAAATCATCGTTTCGTGACGTACGGTCTTTAATGTCCTCCAGAGCAATACTGATTAGGAGTTAATGGAAATATCAGGAAACTGGAAGTGAAATAGAAAGGAAATAATATTTTAGTCAATGTCGACTTGTCTACAGCTTCACGGTTGTCCAAGTTTTGGCTACTTTTTATTCCCTCTTTTAGGTCTAAGCTATACACTACGGGCTAGACTCAGCATACTCTTACGGCGGGCGTATCTCCAGATACGCCGCCGTAATTTCAAATCTGCGTCGGCATATCGTTACGCGATTCTCCAAGGCAGATACGTCTAAAAAATAGGCTTCCTCCGCTGACGTAACTTGAATGCAATATTACGTTGGCCGTAATTGTGTGCAATATTACGTTGGCCGCTAGGGGGCGCTTCCGTTGTTTTCGGCGTAGAATATGCAAATTACCTAGTTACGTCCATTCACGAACGTACGTGCGCCCGGCGGTAGTTTTTTACGTCGTTTGCGTAAGGCTTTTTCGGCGTAACATTGCTCCTGCTATTAGGTGGCGCAGCCAATGTTAAGTATGGACGTCGTTCCCGCTTCGAAATTTGAATTTATTACGTCGTTTGCGTAAGTCGTTCGTGAATAGGGCTGGACGTAATTTACGTTCACGTCGAAAGCAATGCCGATTTGCGTCTGAATTTTAAGCCGTTTGTAAAAAATGTAAAATACGCGGGGTCAACCTAATTTAAGTAAAACACGCCCCCCTCAACATCATGTGAATGACGCGCGCTTACGCCGGCCCCATTTACGCTACGCCACCGTAAGTTAGGAGGCAAGTGCTTTGTGAATACAGTACTTGCCTCTCAAACTTACGGCGGCGCAGCATAAATACGATACGCTGCGCCGCCATAAGAGTATGCTGAATCTAGCCCACATGTATCAATGATGGCGGCTGGGGGATCTTCTGTGGCTACTCTATAACACTAGTACTAGCCTTTCCTGTAACCCTAAGGCTGCATTTACACCTGAGCGTAGCGTTTTGCCGCGATTTTGCAGCATTTTTTACCGCGTTTTGCCGCGATATTTGCTGTGTTTTTACCGCGTTTTGACGCAAATTTGGACAGGTCTAGGGTCACCAATGTTAAAAACAGAAAAACGCCCAAATCTGCCTAAAAAAAAGTCCCAGAACTTGTTTGAGCTTCAGGCGTTTTTGAACTTCTGGCTTCAGGCGTTTTGTAGTGGAGATGTGAACCATCTCCACAGAGAATAATAGATTTTTTCCCCTCCAGCGTTTTGTAGCTTCAGGGGTCTTAGGCCGCATTCACACCTGAGCGTTTTGTCGCCTGAAGCATGAAGCTCCAAAACGCTAGAGGGGAAAAAATACATTATTCTCAATGGAGATGGTTCACATCTCCACTCCAAAACGCCTGACGCCAAACGCCTGAAGCTCAAACAAGTTCTGGACCCTTTTTTGTCGCTCGAATTGAGCGTATTTGGGCATTTTTCTGTTTTTAACATTGGTGACCCTAGACCTGTCAAAAATCGCGGTAAAAAACACTGTGACAAATCGCGGTAAAAAACGCCACAAATATCGCGGCAAAACGCTACGCTCAGGTGTGAATGCAGCCTTAGGCTCCATTCACACCTGAGCGATCTTCAGCCGCTCGTTTTTTTGGAATGGCATCATTCACTTAAAAGGGCCTTCCTCCGCTCCAAAAACGCTCCAAGAGATGCTCATGCACCAAATCTTGGCACAGAGCCAGGAGCGCTTTGCCGCGACCGTAGCACAATTTGTGGCTCGAAAATTGTGGCAAAGTCGCCCCCGCATTTGGGGCGCCATTAAGAAATAATGGCCTTGGAAACGTGTTCTGTGTTTTTCTACGTTTATAGAATCGTGGGCAGAATCATGGTGATTCTGCCTGCGATCCGAATCACCTAGGTGTGAATGGAGCCTAACACTAACCCTTCTTGTAACCCTAACACTAACCCTTCCTGTACCTCTAACACTCTGTGTAACCCTAATACTAATCTAACACTAACCCTTTCTGTCCCTCTAACACTCTGTGAAACCCTAACACTAATCTACTACTTAACCCTAACACTAACCCTCTCCGTAACACTAATAGTCTGTGTAATCCTATCACTAACACTTTGTATAGCCCTAGTACTAGCCTTTCCTGTTACCCGAATACTAACCCTCCCTGTAACCCTAACACTAACCCTCCCTGTAACACCAACACTAACCCTCCCTGTAACACCAACACTCTGTGTGTAACCTTAACCCACCATGTAACCCTAGCACTAATCCTTCCTGTAACCCTAACACTGACCCTCGCTGTAACACTAACACTCTGTGTAACCCTAACTCACCCTGTAACCCTAAACAAATCCTTCCTGTAACCCTAACACTAACCGTCTATATAACACTAACACTCTGTTTAATTCTAACATTAACACGCTCTGTAACCCCAAAATATACCCTTCATATAAATCTAACACCAACACTCTGTGTAACCCTAACACTGACCCTCCCTGTAACCCTAACACTAACCCTCCCTGTAACCCTAACACTCTGTGGAACCCTAGCCCTTTCTGTAACACTAACTTTTCCTGAAACCCTAAGGCCTCGTACACACCAGCGGACAGTCCGATGAAAACGGTCCGCCGGACCGTTTTCATCGGACATGTCCGCTGGGAGATTTCGGTCTGATGGTTGTACACACCATCAAACCGAAATCCGCGCGGACAGACAGCGCGGTGACGTGTCCGCGACGATGACGTGCGCGACGCTGGAAGGTCAAAGCTTCCACACATGCGTCGAATCACTTTGACGCATGCGAGGGATGGCGGCCGATCGGACATGTCCGGTGAGTCTGTACAGATGACCGAACATGTCCAACGGACAGGCTTCCAGCGGACATGTTTCTTAGCATGCTAAGAAACATTTGTCCGCTCGAAAACGGTCGGGTGGATAAATGTCCGCTGGGAACCTGTCCGGTCGGCCGTACACACGACCGAACATGTCTGCTGAAACTGGTCCGCGGTGCTGTGATTGGACGCCTATCAGGTGTCCAATCATAGCAGAGATAACATGAAGAGGACGAAAGAAGACATCGAGGACTCGGAGGGAGCGTGGAGAACGGCGCTGACCCAAGAAAGGTAAGTGTCGGGTGGGGCAAACTGGCAGCATTTGATGGGGCAAACTGGCGGCATTTGATTTGGCAAACTGGCGGCATTTGGTGGGGCAAACTAGCGCCGTTTAATGGGGCAAACTGGTGGCGTTTGATGGGGAAAAGTGGCGGCATTTGATGGGGAAAACTGGTGGCGTTTGATGGGGTAAACTGGCGGCCTTTGATGGGGGCAAACTGGCAGCATTTGACGGGACAAACTGGCGGCATTTGATGGGGCAAACTGATGGCATTTGATGGGGCAAACTGGCGGCATTTGATTTGGCAAACTGGCGGCATTTGATGGGGCAAACTGGCAGCATTTGATGGGGCAAACTAGTGGCATTTGGGCAAAACTGGCGGCGTTTGATGGGGAAAACTGGTGGAATTTGATGGGGAAAACTGGTGGCGTTTGATGGGGCAAACTGGCGGCCTTTGATGGGGGCAAACTGGCAGCATTTGACGGGACAAACTGGCGGCATTTGATGGGGCAAACTGATGGCATTTGATGGGGCAAACCGGCGGCATTTGATGGGCACAGTGACTGCATTTGATGGCACAGTGGCAGCAATTGATGGGCACAGTGGCGACAATTGATGGGCACAGTGGCTGCATTTGATGGCACAGTGGCAGCAATTGATGGGCAAACTGGCGGCAATTGATGGGCACAGTGACTGCATTTGATGGCACAGTGGCAGCAATTGATGGGCACAGTGGCGGCAATTGATGGGCACAGTGAGGCTGCAATTTATGTTTTTTTTTTTCAGTTTGTTTGCACCCCCCAAAATTTTGAGCACCAGCCGCCACTGACTTCTAGTGTCCTTCACATCCCACCAAACAGAACCTGCTGTGGTATAAACTTCAATCAGAAGACCCTTTTATCCCGATACAAAAAATGAGCTGTTCCTCTCGTCGTAATAGCTGATCACAATCAAATTGAATCCATGTTCAAGGCAGCGATAGGATCACGTACATAATTAATTAGCCGTTTTTTATTAAGCCTGGTATTACAGCCTTGTTTGATATCATCGACCTTTCAGTCAATGACGGTCTGAGGGATTAAAGAGGTTTTTGAATCCATTCCCCCCCCCCCCCCCCCCTCATCCTATAAATTAAGTGAGATTATCATCTGCGACGATCTGTACTTTAATGATGCGTTATCTGTCTGAGCAACAAGCAACTAATGGAAGCCATGCTGCTTTCCTGACCAGCTAATGTAATTGGTTAAAGACCTTGCGTCTCTGTCTCGGCAGGCTCATGAAAGATCAAACAGAAAGCATCGCCGCCCGTAATTAATACAGTAACGTGGGAGCAGAGCTGTTAACATGGATTAACATTGAGCCCTTTTCATTTATCGCACAGAGGGGGCAGGTGACACGGTAATGTGGTGTCAATGAGTACAAGGGTTTGTTGAGATACTGGCCTGCAGGCCATAGAGCAATAAGCCTTTATTAGTAGAAAGGATCATTTAAAGCAAACCAGGTATTTTGGTTAGGAGTTGATGAACTGAATCCCTCCACTGACTTTATATAGCCATCGGAGACCCAAACAGGGAGGTCTAAAGACTTGGGTTCCCAGTTCTACCAAGTTACTGACCTGAATTACTCCACCGACTTCATATATCCCTCAGGAACCCAACCAGAGGGGGCTATAGAATTGGGTTCCCAGTTCCACAAAACCAAAATGGTGAGATGAATCACTTCACTGACAGGCAGGTCTTTAGACTTAGGTTCCCAGTTCTACCAACCAAGTTGGTGAGCTGAATCACTCTACTGACTTCATATATCCCTAAGGGACCCAACCAGGTGGATCCCTCAGGGACCCAACCAGGATAATCCCTCAGGGACCAACCAGGTTGGTCTATAGACTTGGGTTCCCAGTTCTACTAAGTTAGTGACCTGAATTACTCCACCGACTTCATATATCCCTCAGGAACCCAACCAGGGAGGGCTAAAGACTTGGGTTCCCAGTTCCACCAATCAAAATGGTGAGATGAATCACTTCACTGACAGGCAGGTCTATAGACTTAGGTTCCCAGTTCTACCAACCAAGTTGGTGAGCTGAATCACTCTACTGACTTCATATATCCCTAAGGGACCCAACCAGGTGGATCCTTCAGGGAACCAACCAGGATGATCCCTCAGAGACCAATCCGGTTGGTCTATAGATTGGGTTCCCAGTTCTACCACGTTAGTGACCTGAATTACTCCACTGACTTCATATATCCCTCAGGAACCCAACCAGGGAGGGCTATAGACTTGGGTTCCCAGTTCCACCAACCAAAATGGTGAGATGAATCACTTCACTGACAGGCAGGTCTATAGACTTAGGTTCCCAGTTCTACCAACCAAGTTGGTGAGCTGAATCACTCTACTGACTTCATATATCCCTCAGGGACCCAACCAGGCTGATCCCTCAGGGACGTCACCCAATCAGATCTATAGACTTGGGTTCCCAATTCAACCTACCAATTAAGTTAGCTGATTTACTCCACCGAATTCATATATTCCTCTGGGACCCAACCACAGAGAGGTCTATAGACTTGGGTTGTAAGTTCCACCAACTGAGTTGATGAACTGAGACACTCCACTGACTTGATATATCCCTCAGGGACCAATCCAGGCAGGTCTACAGACTTAGGTTCCCAGTTCTACCAACCAACATTTTTTTAAATGTCTAAATACTAATAAATGTCATATTTTTATTAATCCATTGTGCATGTAAGTTTGCCCATAAAGTCCCATTACTACCGGGGGGGGGGGGGGTACTTTAACCTTTTTTGGTTTCTTTTCTACTATGTTGGTGATCTGAATCACTCTACTGACTTCATATATCCCTCAGGGACCCGACCAGGCTGATCCCTCAGGGACCAACCAGCTTGGTCTATAGACTTGGGTTCCCAGTTCTACCTACCAACTAAGTTATCTGGATCACTCCACTGACTTCATATATCCCTCTAGGACCCAACCACAGAGAGGTCTATAGACTTGAGTTCCCAGTTCTAACTACCAACTTGGTTAGCTGAATCACTCCACTGACTTCATATATCCCTCTAGGACCCAACCACATAGGTCTATAGGCTTGGGTTGTAAGTTCCACCAACTGAGTTGATGAGCTGAGACACTCCACTGATTGATATATCCCTCAGGGACCAAACTCAGGGAGGTAGTGTATATATGGCAATCGGGGGTGGTTGGGAGAGGGAGTGCATACAGTATATGGCAATCGGGGGTGGTTGGGGGAGGAAGGTTGTGCATATATGGCAATCTGGGGTGGTTGGGGAAGGGAGGTAGTGTATATACGGCAATCAGGGGAGGTTGGGGAAGGGAGGTAGTGTATATACGGCAATCGGGGGAGGTTGGGGAAGGGAGGTATTGTATATACGGCAATCGGGGGAGGTTGGGGAAGGGAGGTAGTGTATATATACGGCAATCAGGGTGGTTGGGGAATGGAGGTAGTGTAAATACAGCATTTGGGGGTGGTTTGGGAATGGAGGTAGTGTATATATGGCAAACAGGGGTGGTTTGGGAAGGAAGGTAGTGTATATACGGCAATCGGGGGTGGTTGGTGGAGGGAGGGAGTGTATATACGGCAATTGGGGGTGGTTGGGGAAGGGAGGTAGTGTATATACGGCAATTGGGGGAGGTTCGGGAAGGGAGGTAGTGTATATTTGGCAATTGGGGGTGGTTGGGGAAGGGAGGTAGTGTATATTTGGCAACTGGGGGTGGTTGGGGAAGGGAGGTAGTGTATATATAGCAATCATGGGGTGGTTGGGGAAGGGAGATAACGTGTATATATATATATGTATGGCAATCGGGGTGGTTGGGGGAGTGAGGTAGTGTATATACGGCAATCGGGAGTGGTTGGGGGGTGGGTATATTGAGGTTGGTTGGGTATACAGGTAGTTTATTAATGACTTTTGGGAGAGATAATAAGTTCACATAAATAGAAAAGTGTAGTTCCCATGCTTATAAAGTGGGATTTGGGAAAAATTGTAGGAGACAAAGACATTTATCATTAGAGGGGGGACAAAGAACACAACTCCCTGACATAGAACCTTAGTGGCACAAATACGCCTCACCTGTTCCCGACGGGCCATCTCATGCACCTCATTGCCACCTGTTCCCGACGGGCCATCTCATGCACCTCATTGCCACCTGTTCCCGACGGGCCATCTCATGCACCTCATTGCCACCTGTTCCTTTTACTGAGAAAGCTAAGGTACGATTTTTATGTTACGTTGCTGGTGATTCTTTGAGTTAACCATCAATAAACATCCACAGCCATTTCATAGTAGTAAATGCCATATTATTGTGTTATAACTGTTTTTAATTTTATAATTGATACAATGGTTGATTATGATGAATATTTTCTCATTGTTTTCCTCCTGAGCTTGTGTCCTCCCTCTTGTTTCCGTGTGTCTTCCCTCATCACTCAACAACCTGAACTGTTGGCCTATTTATGATCCAAAGCTGGGGGTGATGGACATTATATATTTTTATGTGTAATTACATGGCCACTTATCAAATTCTATGTGACAGCTGCACGTTAACAGCCTTGGGGATGGTCGGCAGCACCTCGCTCCCATCAACAGAGGGGTGCGTGTGCGATCCTTGGTAATGGACAGTAAAATGAGGAGGATGGGCGTTCACAATAGAAGATCATTAGTGAGCTCTGCCCCTGGGGACATCCATTAAATAGTAAGCCAAGTGTTGGAGAGATGTGACCTGTGTGGAGGAAATCAATACTCTCCTCCGGCGGGGCTGTGGCCCAGAAGGGTGAAAACTGCAACTGTCTACTTTACTATATCTAAAGACCCTTCACACAGATAAGGCATGGCTGACGATGGTTTAAAAAAAAATCTGGCTGCTAATTTGTTTAAAGCAGGAAAATCATTTTTTAACACCAGGCAAAGCATTTGTTCCTCTTTGTTTTTTTTTTCTAATGCCCCGTACACACGGCCGTTTTTTCCGTCGGAAAGGGTCAGATGAGAGCTTTTGGTTGGGAATTCCGACCGTGTGTTTGCTCCATCTGACTTTTTCCGACGGGAAAACGACCAAAAAACGACCGGCAAAAGATAAAGAGCTGGTTCTCTTTTTTTCCCCGTCGGGATTCCCGGTGGACTTTTTCCCGTCGGAAATCCCGACCGTGTGTACGGGGGGCACTAAGGCCCAGATTCACAAAGCACTTACGCTGACGTATAACACGTTACGCCGACGTAAGTGTCAATGTGCGCCGGCGTATGTGTGCGGCAGACCCACGAACCAACATGCGCCTAAAAACAGGCTACACCCCGCCGACGTAGCTTGCACACGCTGGCGTAGGGGGGGGGGCGCACATATGGGCTGGGCGCATGGTGCTGCTCCCATTGATTAGCCATTCAAACATGCAAATGAGGGAAATACGCCGATTCACAAACGTGCGTGTGCCCGCGCATGCTACGCGAGATGCGCGTAAGTTGTACCCCATAAATGAGGTGCAACCCGGCAACAGACATGCACAGGTCTGCACCAGGGAACACAAGCCGGCGTATTGTGCGTTGGACGTGTGTCTGGCTGGGCGTACGTTATGTTCACGGCGTACGCGGTGATCCGGCGT
This sequence comes from Rana temporaria, assembly GCF_905171775.1. NCBI lineage: Eukaryota > Metazoa > Chordata > Amphibia > Anura > Ranidae > Rana > Rana temporaria. The sequence continues at coordinate 106,768,354 of NC_053501.1, forward strand.
AGCTTTGGCAGTTGTGCCGGCGTGGTTGTGAGCAGGCGCAGGGGGGTGCTGTGCATGCGTCTACGTCACGGTGCATGCACAGTTCATGTTACGTACCTGTCTGGTGCTCGGCCATCATTTGCATGGGGTCACGCCCACTTCCACCTACTCCGGCGTGCGCCTTCAAAACCCAAGCCACGCTGGCACAGCGTTGGGAGCACTGGCTTGCTGAATGCAATGCTTGCCTCTCCATGCTATGTTGGCGTGCCGTACGGTGTGTGCTCTACGGTGGCGTAATGTGCGCCTTGCTCTCTGTGAATCGTTTTTTCCTTCCTTTTTTATGACAACAGGAAGTGGGAGGAAATCTCCCCAAAGTGATTTGATAGTAGTCACCAATACAGATGTCCCCCTCCTTAGGTCTTGTTGGGGAGATTTCCCCTCACTTCCTGTTCAGGAGGCGATGTTATAAGCAGATATTAGGTAAGGCAAAATGTAAAACAGGAACATAGGCAGCAATAAATAGCTGTAAATGTAAAAAAAAATACAACAGGAGTGCCAGATCAAATGGTGAAAAAGTCCAAATATCTTCAATGATTCATCATATGGTCACAAGATCTTGTCCCAGGAGTCAGGCAGGCTCCTATTGGGAGGCCAGGAATGGGCTGTGCAACAGGGCACTGTGACTAAAAGCTAAACCAGATCGGATATCTGATGGAATCTCATCTGATGGATTTTTTCATTGGATATCTTATGAAGCTGACTTTCATCATTCTTGCCTACACACCATCGGTCAAAAATCCGACCGTGTCCAAACGCGGTGACGTAAAACACTACGACGTGCTGAGAAAAATTAAGTTCAAGTCTTCCGAGCATGCGTCGACTTGATTCTGAGCATGCGTGGATTTTTGACTGATGGACTTCCACATAGACGATCGTTTTTTTTTCTATCGTTTTTTTATCCATAGGAAACATTTAAAACATGTTCTATTTTTTTTTAACCAATGGAAAACAAACCGATGGGGCCCACACACGATTGGTTTGACCGATAAAAACAGTCCATCGGTCTGTTTTCATCAGACAAACCGATCGTGTGTACAGGGCTTAAGAGAGCCAAGGGAACCAGTATTGCTGGACAACACAGTCAAAGGGACTGGTAAGAAGGGCAGCGTTGCTGCCAACAAGGGGGCAAGGTGACTTGAACTTTTCTGTATTATTTTAAAAAAAGTGGGCTGCCGTGTCCTTAAATTCAGTTTGATCTGCTGCAGCCTACCACATGAGTATAATCTCCCCAATACCACAATATTAACAATAATTCTGCCACTAGTTAAGTCTCAACTTGTACATGCAGTTCAGAGTGAGCCGAGAGAACCAGGAGAGCCAGGCAACACGGTCAGATGGACTGGCCTTTGCCTAAAAGGTGTTCAGAGAAGGTGTGTCATTGGGCAGGAGCCTATACAGACCAGGTCAGCCGGGACTAAGTGGTGTGTCTGTGCAGGGACAGGCTCTGTGAATACAAAGTCTGGGTGGCCAGGAGGTTGCCAAATCTATGTATTGTGGCTTAGGACCAGTGGCGACTGGTGCTCCAAATTTGTTGGGGGGTGCAAACAAACTGAAAAAAAAAACATCAATTGCAGCCATACTGTGCCCATCAAACGCAGCTACTGTGCCCATCAATTACCACCACTGTGCCATCAAACGCAACCACTGTGCCCATCAATTGCCGCCAGTTTGCCCCATCAATAGCCGCCAGTTTGCCCCATCAATAGGCGCCAGTTTGTCCCATCAAATGACACCAGTTTGCCCCATCAAATGCTGACAGTTTGCCCCATCAAAAGCTGCCAGTTTGCTCCATCAAACACCGCCAGTTTGCCCCATCAATAGCCGCCAGTTTTCCCCATTAAATGCCACCAGTTTGCCCCATCAATAGCCGCCAGTTTTCCCCATCAAATGCCACCAGGTTGCCCCATTAAAAGCTGCCAGTTTGCTCCATCAAACACCGCCAGTTTTCCCCATAAAATGCTGCCAGTTTGCCCCATCAAATGCTTCTAGTTTGCCCCATCAAATGCTGCCAGTTTGCCCCATCAAATGCTGCCAGTTTGCCCCATCAAATGCTGCCAGTTTGCCCCATCAAATGCTTCCAGTTTGCCCCATCAATAGCCGCCAGTTTTCCCCATCAATAGCCGCCAGTTTGCCCCATCAAATGCTGACAGTTTGCCCCATGAAAACACTACCAGTTTGCCCCATTAAATGCCACCAGTTTGCCCCATTAAATGCCACCAGTTTGCCCCATCAATAGCCGCCAGTTTGCCCCATCAAATGCCGCCAGGTTGCCCCATCAAAAGCTGCCAGTTTGCTCCATCAAACACCGCCAGTTTGCCCCATCAAACACCGCCAGTTTGCCCCATCAAATGCTGCCAGTTTGCCCCATCAAATGCTGCCAGTTTGCCCCATCAAATGCTGCCAGTTTGCCCCATCAAATGCTGCCAGTTCGCCCAATCAAATGCTTCAAGTTTGCCCTATCAAATTCTGCCAGTCTGCCCCATCAAATGCTGCCAGTTTTCCCCATCAAATGCTTCCAGTTTGCCCCACTCCCCCCCCCCCCCCGCCCTTTACTTTCTCGGGTCAGCGCCATCCTCCACGCTCCCTCTGAGTCCTCAATGTCTTCTCCCGCCCTTTTAATGTCATCTGTGCTATGATTGGACACCTGATAGGCGTCCAATCACAGCTTCAGACCCGGTGCACCTGATTGGCTGAGAGGCGGGTCAGTGTTAGGGAAGAGATTCCTTAACACAGCACTGTTTAAACAGAGAACACACAGCAGTGCGCCCGCTGTTTATCAATTTGGAAGCCTATTAGAGCCAACAGGCTCTAATCAGGAAGCCTATTTGAGCCGACGGCTCTAATCAGGCACTTCCAAAACACCCCCACCGCTGTAATTCAGATGGCCGCCGCTTGACAGGGGGCCGGACACCTGAATAGGGGGTGGCAGCGGCGACAATAGATAGATTCATGCGCATAAAACTATTGTTGATTGACGGGTGCAGGGGAGAGGGGGCGCCCTCAATGGACGCACCGCCACTGCTTAGGACCCCCGCGAGGGTAGCGTTATGAAGATACTTTTGAACTTTTTCTTAAAAAAAAAAGTGGGCCACAAGCTCTAAAAAATGTATTCCTGGCTGGTCTGAACTAATTGAAAAGAGCTAGTAATGGTGCCCTTTGGTAGGCGAAACTGGCTCATCCAAGGCACAGAATCTAAGTGGTAGTTGGTCTTCACCAGAGCTCCTGATGGTGGAGATGTACCGGGAAGCCTAGTGGTCCCAGTCTACTTTGCTGCAAACTGACACCAGGGGCCAGATTCACGTAGCGCAGCGGATCTATAGATCCGCTCGTTCTACGTGAATTAAGATCCGCTCCCGCAAGTTTAGGAGGCAAGTGGCTAATTCACAAACCACTTACCTCCAAACTTGCGACGGCGGATCCTAAATCCCCCAGTGGAATTCAAATTCCGCGGCTAGGAGAGTGTCATATTTAAATCAGGCGCGTTCCCGCGCCGATTTAAATGCGCATGCGTCGTCCGGGGAATTTCCCGGCGTGCATTGCTCCCACTGACGTCACTAGGACGTCAGTGGTTGCGACGTGAGCGGGACTTGCGACGCGCGTGTTCGTGAATCGGCGTACGCAAACGACGTAGGAAAATTCAAATTCGACGCGGGAACGCCGGCTATACTTAACATTGGCTGCGCCTGATAAAAGAAGGGGTAAGTATACGACGGAAAACCGCTACGGAAACGACGTAAGAACACTGCGACGGGTCCGCGTACGTTCGTGAATTTGCGTATCTCGCTGATTTACATATTATTTATCGTAAATCAGCGGGAACGCCCCCGGCGCCATTTTTAAATTGAAAAAAAGATCCGACAGTGTAACACATTGTAACACTGTCGGATCTAGCCCTATCTATGCGTAACTGATTCTATGAACCAGGCGCATAGATAGGACCAGTGTAAGTCAGGCCCCATACACACGAGAGGATTTATCCACGGATACGGTCCAGCGGACCGTATCCGCGGATAAATCCTCTCGAGGATTTCAGCAGATTTCTATGCGATGGCGTGTACACACCATCGCATTGAAATCCGCGCGGAAATCCTCTGGCGATGACGCGTCGCGCCGTCGCCGCGATTATGACGCGGCGACGGGCGCGACGCTGTCATATAAGGAATTCCACGCATGCGTCAAATCATTACGACGCGTGCGGGGAATCCCTTTGGACGGATGGATCCGGTGAGTCTGTACAGACGAGCGAATCCATCCGTTGGGATGGATTCCAGCAGATGGATTTATTGAGCATGTCAACAAATATCCATCTGCTGGAAATCCATCCCAGGGGAGATTTATCCGCGGATAAATATCCGACGGAGTGTACACACCATAGAATCTATCCGCAGAAACCCATTTGATGGGATTTATCTGCGGATAGATTCTATGGTGTGTATGGGGCCTCTACGATGGTGTATCTGTAGATACACCGTCGTATCTCTTTGTGAATCTGGCCCCAGATCTCGCTCCTCTGGATCACTCCACCAAGGGGGGTGACTGGAACCAAGAGGCTATGGTGCATAGACAGTTCACAGTGCAGGCAGGGGTCAATGTAGGCGAGGGAGTAGTCAGGTCTGAGTGGAGATCTAGGCAGACAGCAAGTAAGAACAAGGTTAGATCCGATCAGAGATCTAGGCAGACAGCAAGTAAGAACAAGGTTAGATCCGATCAGAGATCTAGGCAGACAGCAAGTAAGAACATGGTTAGATCCGATCAGAGATCTAGGCAGGTAGCAAGTAAGAACATGGTTAGATCCGATCAGAGATCTAGGCAGACAGCAAGTAAGAACAAGGTTACAGTAGATCCGATCAGAGATCTAGGCAGGTAGCAAGTAAGAACAAGGTTAGATCCGATCAGAGATCTAGGCAGACAGCAAGTAAGAACATGCTTAGATCCGATCAGAGATCTAGGCAGACAGCAAGTAAGAACAAGGTTAGATCCGATCAGAGATCTAGGCAGGTAGCAAGTAAGAACAAGGTTAGATCCGATCAGAGATCTAGGCAGACAGCAAGTAAGAACAAGGTTAGATCCGATCAGAGATCTAGGCAGACAGCAAGTAAGAACATGGTTAGATCCGATCAGAGATCTAGGCAGACAGCAAGTAAGAACAAGGTTAGATCCGATCAGAGATCTAGGCAGACAGCAAGTAAGAACATGGTTAGATCCGATCAGAGATCTAGGCAGGTAGCAAGTAAGAACATGGTTAGATCCGATCAGAGATCTAGGCAGACAGCAAGTAAGAACAAGGTTAGATCCGATCAGAGATCTAGGCAGACAGCAAGTAAGAACAAGATTAGATCCGATCAGAGATCTAGGCAGACAGCAAGTAAGAACAAGGTTAGATCCGATCAGAGATCTAGGCAGACAGCAAGTAAGAACAAGGTTAGATCCGATCAGAGATCTAGGCAGACAGCAAGTAAGAACATGGTTAGATCCGATCAGAGATCTAGGCAGACAGCAAGTAAGAACAAGGTTAGATCCGATCAGAGATCTAGGCAGGCAGCAAGTAAGAACAAGGTTAGATCCGATCAGAGATCTAGGCAGACAGCAAGTAAGAACAAGGTTAGATCCGATCAGAGATCTAGGCAGACAGCAAGTAAGAACATGGTTAGATCCGATCAGAGATCTAGGCAGGTAGCAAGTAAGAACAAGGTTAGATCCGATCAGAGATCTAGGCAGACAGCAAGTAAGAACATGGTTAGATCCGATCAGAGATCTAGGCAGGTAGCAAGTAAGAACATGGTTAGATCCGATCAGAGATCTAGGCAGACAGCAAGTAAGAACAAGGTTAGATCCGATCAGAGATCTAGGCAGACAGCAAGTAAGAACAAGGTTAGATCCGATCAGAGATCTAGGCAGACAGCAAGTAAGAACAAGGTTAGATCCGATCAGAGATCTAGGCAGACAGCAAGTAAGAACAAGGTTAGATCCGATCAGAGATCTAGGCAGACAGCAAGTAAGAACAAGGTTAGATCCGATCAGAGATCTAGGCAGACAGCAAGTAAGAACAAGGTTAGATCCGATCAGAGATCTAGGCAGACAGCAAGTTAGAACAAGGTTAGATCCGATCAGAGATCTAGGCAGACAGCAAGTAAGAACAAGGTTAGATCCGATCAGAGATCTAGGCAGACATCAAGTAAGAACAAGGTTAGATCCGATCAGAGATCTAGGCAGACAGCAAGTAAGAACAAGGTTAGATCCGATCAGAGATCTAGGCAGACAGCAAGTAAGAACATGGTTAGATCCGATCAGAGATCTAGGCAGGTAGCAAGTAAGAACAAGGTTAGATCCGATCAGAGATCTAGGCAGACAGCAAGTAAGAACATGGTTAGATCCGATCAGAGATCTAGGCAGGTAGCAAGTAAGAACATGGTTAGATCCGATCAGAGATCTAGGCAGGTAGCAAGGGAGAACAAGGTTAGATCCGATCAGAGATCTAGGCAGACAGCAAGTAAGAACAAGGTTAGATCCGATCAGAGATCTAGGCAGACAGCAAGTAAGAACAAGGTTAGATCCGATCAGAGATCTAGGCAGACAGCAAGTAAGAACAAGGTTAGATCCGATCAGAGATCTAGGCAGACAGCAAGTAAGAACAAGGTTAGATCCGATCAGAGATCTAGGCAGGTAGGAAAGGAGAGCAATTTCAGATCTAAGAAGAGGTCTAGGCAGGCAGCAAGCAAGAGAGTAGCCAGGTCAGGCCAGACCAGCCATAAAACAGGAAACACGCAGGCAAGTATTATAGCTCTCAGGTACCTTTTGGGTAGGACATAGGTACTCTATGAGTACCACTGGAAGTCCTGGCAGGGATTCTACGAATACCATTGGAAATCCTGGCAGGGATTCTACGAATACCATTGGAAATCCTGGCAGGGATTCTACGAATACAACTGGAAGTCCTGGCAGGGATTCTATGAAAACCATTGGAAGTCCTGGCAAGTTTTCTAGGGGTACCACTGGAAGTCCTTGCAGGTACTCTACAAGTACTGTTAGAAGTCCAGGCAGGGATTCTAAAAATACAACTGGAAGTTCTGGCAGGGATTCTGCGAGTAAATTTGGAAACCAGGCAGAGATTCTATAATCACCTCTGGAACTCCTGGCAATGATTCTACAAATACCATTGGAAGTCCTGGCATGGATTTTATGAATACCATTGGAAGTCCTGGCATGGATTCTATGAATACCATTGGAAGTCCTGACAGGTATTCTATGAATACCATTGGAAGGCCTGGCAGGGATTCTATGAATACCATTGTAAGTCCTGGCAAGGATTCTATGAGCACCACTGGAAGTCCTGGCAGGGACTCTACAATTACCACTGTAAGTCCTGGCAGAGATTCTACAAGTACAACTGGAAGTCCTGGCAGGGGCTCTACGAGTACAACTGGACATCCTGGCAGGGATTCTACGAAAACCATTGGAAGTCCTGGCAGAGTTTCTAGAAGTACCACTAAAAGTCCTGGCAGGGATTCTACGAATGTCATTGGAAATCCTGGCAGGGATTCTACAAATACAACTGGAAGTCCTGGCAGGGATTCTATGAAAACCATTGGAAGTCCTGGCAAGGTTTCTAGGAGTACCACTGGATGTCCTTGAAGGGACTCTGCAAGTACCACTAGAAGTCCTGGCAGGGATTCCACGAATAGCATCGGAAATCCTGGCAGGGTTTTTGAGAGTACCATAGCATAGCTTTACCACAAGCCATTCTTGACCTCTCTAGCTGCTTTTAATGCAAAGTTTTTCATTCTCAATGGTCCTCAAAATCACCAAAAAATACTTTGAGGTTGGATTCTAACAGCTTAGAAACAATTGTGTTTACATTGGAGGACTGCCAGGCTGCCAACATCTTCTCTCATGAAAAAACACAGTACCTGTGCTGCAAATTTTAAAAAATTGATTTCTCCACAATGCTTATAGATACACAGGTGACTGAGTGGTGCTTTTAAAGTGCTTGTGCTGTTTGCACAGAAGCTGTAAATATGTTAGTGTTTATGACCTAGGCACAGGTTCACTTAATGCAGATTAAAACTATTTAACCCCTTCCATACCGGGCACTTATACACCTTCCCGCCCAGACCAATTTTTAGCTTTCAGTGCTGTTGCACTTTGAATGACAATTGCACGGTCATGCTACACTGTACCCAAACGAAATTTTTATCATTTTGTACCCACAAATAGAGATTTCTTTTGGTGGTATTTGATCACCTCTGGGATATTTATTTTCTGAAAAAAAAAAAAAAAAAGACCGAAAATGTAGAAAAAAAAAGTATTTTTTTTGTTTCTATTATAAAACATTGTAAATAAGTAAGTTTTCTCCTTCACTGATGGGCACTGATGGTACTGCACTGACGGGCACTGATGGGCACCGATGAGGTGGCACTGATGTGGTGGCATTGATGGGCACTAATATGCGGCACTGATGGGCGGCACGGATGGGCATTGATAGGCGGCACGGATAGGCGGCATGGATGGGCTTGGATAGGCGGCACGGATAGGTGGCACAGATGGGCACAGATAGGCGGCACGGCTGGGCACGGATAAGCGGCACGGATGGGCATGGATAGGCAGCACGATGGGCACGGATAGGCGGCACAGATGGGCACCGATAGGCAGCACGGATGGGCACTGATAGGCGGCACAGATGGGCATAGATGGGCACTATTGTATGTGTTTTACTAATGGATGCCAATCAGTGCCAAAAAATGCCTGCCAATCAGTGATGCCCATTGTGGGCACTGATTGGCATCCATTGCGGCACTGATTGGCATCCATTTTTTGTGTCCTCATCCCTGGTGGTCTAGGGTGGCATACCTTTATTTTTTTAATCCCTGGAGGTCCAGTGGGCATCCCTGGTGGTCCAGTGGGCATCCTCGGGGGGGCTGTGCTGATAATCGATCAGCACAAACCCCCCCTGTCACAGGAGCAGCCGATCGGCTCTCCTCTACTCGCGTCTGACAGACGCGAGTGAGGAAATGCCGATTACCGGCTTTTCCTGTTTACATCGTGATCAGCCGCGATTGGACACGGCTGATCACGTGGTAAAGAGTCTCAGTGAGAGACTCTTTACCTTGATCGGTGTTGCAGGGTGTCAGACTGATACCCTGCAACAACGATCGCCGCGATGCGCGCCCCCGGGGGCGCGCAGCGGCTCAGAATCCTGAGGACGTCATATGACGTCCAGTCAGGATTCTACAACCACTTTGTCGACGTCAATTTGTCATTGGCGGGCGGCAAGTGGTTAAAGTATGATTTTGATTTCAAATAGATGTCAATCTAACAGCCTTGAAAATCGATCAGTTTCATGAGACCAAACAGTGGTCTTGACTTGAGCCTCTTCCTGGTCATTAAAATCAAAATCACCAGTGAAATTAAATATCAATGCAAGCTCAATGAAGTGTAATACCACCTGATATCACCTGAAAAAAAAAAAAAAAAAAAACACGTGGTCGTTTCGCATTGACGATTGTAAACCAATCTGCGCTTTACCACCCAATGAGATTCCTGTGTTTATCATTACTAATAACAGCCAATCCAATTTGAATTGATTGCATTCAGAGAGATAAAAGGACGGTGGTTTCTGATTGGCTCCCGTGTCTCGCTGCACTTGACTCGCAGTCATCGGAGGCCTTATTTAATAACCTTGAGCCTGTTTTTCTTTTCTTTTTTTCAGTGCGGTTCTTTGGAGTTAATCTCATCTAATGTGAAATCTCTGCACCCTCTGTTATTCCAGAGATCAATCTCTCAACACACAGACGTGTAGATGTACAAACAACACAGAACAGTTAAAAGCCCCGTAAAGTGATATCTCCCTGAACACCATGAATCAGTTGTGTATGCCTCACCCCCCCCCCCCCTTTCCCTACACGCTCGCTAGTCGCTACACAGACTCTGCTTCTTGTTTTGCTGGCTTGGCAGCCCTTATTATACTCATCAACGCGTCCAAAAAAATGGCTGGTCGGTAGACTTTTGAACGAACGCTCAGACGAACATTCTCAGTACATTAGATGTGACATGACGAATGTCGTTCAAAAAAAAAAAAACATTTGCTTTTAAACATTGGATTTTGAAAATAATGGGCCAGATTTACAAAAGAGATACGCCGTCGTATCTCTGAGATACAATTGTCGTATCTATGCGCCTGATTCATAGAATCAGGTTACGCATAGATAGCCCTAAGATCCAACAGGTGTAACTGTGTTACACCGTCGGATCTTAGGATGCAATTCTAGGCCGGCCGCTAGGTGGCGATTCCATTGCGGTCGGCGTAGAATATGCCAATGTCTAGTTACGCCGATTCACGAACGTCCGCTTTGCCCGTCGATCTAAATTTACGTCGTTTCCGTAGAGATGCGTCGCGTAAAACTAAGCATGCCCTCTAGGTGGTCTAACCAATGTTATGTATGGCCGTCGTTCCCGCGTCAAATTTTTAAATTTCACGTCGTTTGCGTAAGTTGTCCGTGAATGGCGCTGGACGTCATTTACGTTAACGTCAAAACCAATGACGTCCTTGCAACGTCATTAAGCGCAATGGACGTCGGGTAATTTTAGGGACGGAGCATGCGCAGTACGTTCGCGTTGGGAACGCGCCTAAATTAAATGGTCCCCGCCCCATTTGAATTAGGCGGGCTTGCGCCGGGCGGATTTACGTTACGCCGCCGCAAGTTTACAGGTAAGTGCTTTGTGAATCAGGCACTTGCGGTGTAACGTAAATGGGATACGCAGCGCAACGCATTTCTATGTGAATCTGGCCCAAAGGACTTTACTGAACATAAGCCGCATTCACTGTTAGAAGTTCACCCCACACTAGCGTGCCCCAACCACATGCGCTGCACACGGTTTCAGCGCGCCTGCGGAGCAGCCCCCAATTCACCTGAATGAGTTTTGATCTGCGGATTACAGTGCCAGCCAAATGTGCCAGGGGGTACCATTCATGCCACGGCCGCGAAACAAAGCATTGCATGTGTATACATAAAAGGGATAGTGGCTGGAGGGTGGTTGAAAATTACTAACTAAATTCTGCTAGCAAATGGCCATTTCCCTTTAACCACTTACCCACGGGGGGCACTTTTGCCCCTTCCTGCCCAGGCCAATTTTCAGCTTTCAGCGCTCTCACACTTTGAATGACAATTACGCGGTCATGCAGCAGTGTACCCATATGACATTTATATAATATTATTTACACAAACAGAGCTTTTTTTTTGTGGTATTTAATCAACTCTGGGTTTTTTTTTTTACTTTTTGCTTAATAACAAATAAAAAAATACAGATTTTTTTTATAGCTAGTTCTAAAATTTTGCAAACAAGGTAATTTTTCTCCTTCACAGATGTGCGCTAATGAGGCTGCACTGGTGGGCACTGTTGAGGAGGCACTGATGAGGCAGCACTGATGGGCACTTATAGGTGACACCGATGAACACTGATAGGTGGCACTGATGAACACTGATAGGTGGCACTGATGAACACTGATAGGTGGCACTGATGGGTACTGGTAGGTGGCACTGATGGGCACTGGTAGGTGGCACTGATGGGTACTGGTAGGTGGCACTGATGGGTACTGTTGGCAGCACTTATAGGCAGCACTGATTTTTTTAATTTTTTTTATAGTTCTAAAATTTTGCAAACAAGGTAATTTCTCTCCTTTACAGATGTGTGCTAATGAGGCGGCACTGGTGGGCACTGTTGAGGAGGCACTGATGGGCACTGATAGCTGGCACTGATGGCCATGGATAGGCATCACTGATGGGTAATGGAAGGTGGCACTGATGGGCACTGGTAGGCATCACTGTGGGCACTGTTTGGCGGCACTGAAGGGTACTGGAAGGTGGCACTGGTAGGCAGCACTGATTGGTACTGGTAGGCAGCACTGATGGGAACTGGTAGGCAGCACTGATGGGCACTGGTAGGCAGCACTGATGGGCACTGGTAGGTGGCACTGATTGGTACTGGTAGGCGGCACTGATGGGCACTGTCAGGCAGCACTGATGGGCACTGGTAGGCGGCATTGATGGGTACCAGTTGGTGGCACTGATGAGGAGGCACTGGTGGGCACTGATTGGCAGCAGTGGTGGCCACTTATTGGCAGCACTAGCGGGCACTGTTGGGACTGTACTGATAATCAGTGCCCTGATTATAAGTGTCAATGTCCCTTTATTAATGTTCCTTTTCTCTCCTCATACTGGCAGCGTGAGGAAAGAAAACCCGATAAACGGCTTGTGTTTACTTCCATGATCAGCTGTCATTGGACACAGCTGATCAGGTGGTAAAGGGCCGCTGTGATTGGCCCTTTACCCCGATCTGTGATTAGCTGATTTAGAAGGACCTAGTGATCACAGAGAGCACCACCCAGAGCAATAAGCGGGCAGCGCAATCGCGGGAGGACGTCCATGTATGCTCTCCCGACAAATTAAGCCAGGGCTGTAACCGTCTTCGGGTGAAGGCAGGAAGTTCTTAAGGGCTCATTCACATGTAAAGTTGGGGTGGTAAAACCCTATGAATGAGCCGCGGCCTTCCAAACCCCCACCCTCACACGTGAATGAGCCCTTAAAGGGAAAAGGCTATTTGCTAGCAGAATTTTGTTTGAAATTTTCAACCACCCTCCAATCACTATAGAGAACTTTAGGAGGGGGCGGAGACAAGACAAGTCACCCTGCACAAGGAGAGAGAGCAGAGCTGTGGGAGGGACCCAGCAGGCCCCACCCACTGTAAAGAACTACAGGAGGGGGCGGAGACAAGACCAGTCAACCTGCACAAGGAGAGAGAGCAGAGCTGTGGGAGGGACCCAGCAGGCCCCACCCACTGTAAAGAACTACAGGAGGGGGCGGAGACAAGACCAGTCAACCTGCACAAGGAGAGAGAGCAGCAGTGAGCGGTCTTTATTACAGGAAGTCTCACACTGGATTACTGCACAGATCTGGAGGAAATACATAAAGAACACTGAGATTCAAGAAGAACACACATGAGGAATGGATTTAGAGGATATCTGACTTCACATTTTTGGAAATGGGCTGTCCTTGGCCCAGAACACAAGCAAAGCGATATCTTCTACAAGGCTGGACAGACCTCACACACAAAGCCTTGACTGCTGGTTTTTTTTTGGTGCCAATCACAAGGGCCCCCGGGGGAGAGGTAACCCAACTCCTCGGCTCTCTGTGGCCAGAGTGTTAAAAGCTTTCAGTCATTGTCATCCTGTAATCCCGCTATATACTGGAGGGCCGTGCTGAGATTTGACCTTTACCTGCTCCCTATGGGGGTACCATGTACACCTGGGGCTGGGGACCACCAGAGAGATGGCTTCAATTATGTTATTATATTTATTTATTATAAAATATTTATTATAAATATTTATTTCTTAAATAAATGTATTCAATTATATGTAGTGTAAAATATATATATATATATATATATATATATATATATATATACACACATAGCTATCAATTATATATATAGATATATAGATACATAGATATTGATATCTATATAGATGTAGTTATCTATATATATATAGATATAGATATATACCTATAGATATAGATCTATATATATATCTATATATCTCTCTCTCTCTCTCTCTCTCTCTCTCTCTCTCTCTCTCTCTCTCTATATATATATATATATATATATATATATATATATATATATATATATATAATGTATTTTATATGAATAAATAAATAATATTTATTATAAATATGTATTTCTTAAATAAATGTATTTAATTATATATATATATATATATATATATATATATATAAAAATGTAAAATAATTATATATATATATATATATATATATATATATATATATATATATTTAATTATCTGTATCTTTATTTTGAATTATTTTATATATATATATATATATATATATAATATATTTATTATGTATAAATAAATAAATAATATTTATTATAAATATTTATTTCTTAAATAAATATATTTATTTATATGTAAACACATATTACATATACACATATATATATATATATCTAAATATAAAAATTTAAAATAAAGATAATTATATATATAGATATCGATATCTATGTGTGTGTGTGTATATATATAAGAAATAAATATTGGCAGTGCAGTGAAGAGCCTCCTTACATTGGTGGTCAGTGAAGAGCCTCCTTACATTGGTGGTTGAGAAAGGCTGGTTAAGGGCCGGTTCACATTGCCGCGACTTGTCACGTGACCTGAGAGTTCAAAGTCGCATATCAAGTTCCGCCCCGTTAACGGCAATGGAGACGTTCTAATCGGTGCGACTCAAGTCGCTCCAACTTAGAAAAAGGTTCCTGCACTACTTTGGGGTGACGTCATCATGACTTGCATTGGCTTCTGTTAACCACTTAAGCCCCGGACCATTTGGCTGGCCAAAGACCAGAGCACTTTTTGCGATTCGGCACTGCGCCACTTTAACTGACAATTGCGCGGTCGTGCGACGTGGCTCCCAAACAAAATTGACGTCCTTTTTTTCCCACAAATAGAGTTTTCTTTTGGTGGTATTTGATCTCCTCTGCGGTTTTTATTTGTATGCGCTATAAACAAAAAGCGACAATTTTCAATATTTTTTACTTTTTTGCTATAATAAATATCCCCAAAAATTATATAAAAAAAAAAAAACATTTTTTTCCTCAGTTTAGTCCGATACGTATTCTTCTACATATAAAAAAAAAAAATCGCAATAAGCGTTTATTGATTGGTTTGCGATATTATATCGTCTAGAAAATAGGGGATAGTTTTATGGCATTTTTAGCAATTTTTTTTTTTTTACTAGCCGATCAGTGATTTTTATAGTGACTGCAACATTATGGCGGACACATCGGACACTTTTGACGCCATTTCGGGACCATTGTCATTTATACAGTGATCGGTGCTATAAAAATGCACTGATTACTGTAGAAATGCCACTGGCAGTGAAGGGGTTAACCAGTAGGGGGCGCTGAAGGGGTTAAGTGTGTCCTAGGGATATGTTCTAACTGTGGAGGGGATGGGCTGTGTGTGACACAACACTGATCACCGCTTCCGAGCTGTGATCAGTGTCCTGTCACGAGGAAGAATAGGGAAATGCTTGTTTACATCAGTATCTCCCGGTTCTTCCTCTCCGTGAGACGATCACGGGTACCCCCTCGGACATCGAGTCCATGGGACCTGCAGGCGGACTCATGGAGCTTGCGGCGGCGTGCGCACGCCCACAATGCTGCATCTTAAAGGTGACGTACAGGTACGTCCATCTGCCCAGCCGTGCCATTGTGCCGACGTATATCGTTGTGCGCTGGTCCTTAAGCAGTTAAAGAAGTCGTATACAAGCCGCGATAAAGTCATTCAGGGATGCCGGATGACTTTGAAGCCGTGCTGATGTGAACCGGCACTTAACCTATCTATCCTCTATTAAAAAATAAATAAAACGTTTGGCCTGGTGTAGTAGCCCCGATGGGTCCTCAGTGAATAAAAGGTGAATGTACCCAGATATATTCATCTAGGTCTCCAAACTGTGGCCCGGGGGCCAGATGTGGCCCTGTGCTTGCCTTTATTCGGGCCCTTGGGGCACTGTTTCATCCACTGATACCAACAATGGGACATCATTTCCCCTGCTGACATCAACAATGGGACGCAATTCCTCCCAATGACACTGACAACTGGGCCCACTAACACCAGTGAAGGGGCACGATTCCTCACAATAACACCAACAAATAGGCCCAATGACACCAATGATGGAGCACAATTCCTCCCACTGACATCAACAATGGGGTACACTTTTTTCCCACTGGTACAAATAGTGGGACACCATTCCTCCCAATGACACTGACAACTGGGCACACCAACGATGGGACACAATTCCTCCCAATCACCTTGACAATTGGGCCCAATGATACCAATGATGGGATGCAATTCCTCCCAATGACACCAACAATTGGGCCCACCAACACCAGTGAAGGGGCACAATTCCTCCCAATGACACCAACAAATAGGCCCAATAGCACCAATAATGGGGCACAATTCCTCCCACTGACAACAATGGAACACAATTTCTCCCAATGACACCAACAGTTGGGCCCACTCACACCAACGAGGGGACACAATTCCTCCCAATCACCTTGACAATAGGGCCCAATGATAACAATGATGGGATGCAATTCCTCCCAATGACACCAACAATTTGACCCAATGATGGGACATGAATCCTCCCAATGACACCGACCATTGGGCAGAATTCCTCACACCAAAGATGGGGCATTGTTTTTGTTTTTTTTCGTGTCCCCCCCTGATTTCAGGACCTTTTCTATTTTCAATGGCCACAGTGTGGCCCCCCTAAAGACTGAAGAACAGTAAACTGGCCCCCTGTTTAGTAAGTTTGGAGACCCCTGATCTAGGTGAATCTTTATTGTTTTCAATAGACAGATATTATCCATTTAAAGTAACAAGTCTGCCTAGATCAGAGAGGTGAATGCACGGTATTGCCTATCCACACCTGCTGGATTTGCCAAACAACAAGTGTCTATAGAGAGGGAAGTGATCAGACTCGCTCGCCCCTTTATAAACAGACCCAGATTTCCCCCTCCTTAGGAAAACACGTGCCGGAATACCAGGACCCGGCTCAGTTTCGGATCATGTCCCATCCCGGTGTCCCGCTGACTGTATCTGTAGAGAACTTTGATTTTTCTTTCTGTCTGCTGTCATCGGTTTGTTATCATAACTTCTTGTATGTTTTCTTACCGTCCCTGGGGACCCTGCGCTCTGCGGCCTGACATAAATATCTGCGACTCTCAAGACCGTCTACAGCTAAATCGCAACAGGAGGGGCAAAGAGGAGGAAAGGGGGAGAGCAAGAGAGGGAAAGATATAGAGAAAGATTGAGAGAGGGAGCTAGAGAAATATGGAGCGAGAGAGAGAGAGAGAGAGAAAGATATAGAGAAAGATTGAGAGAAATAGAGAGAGAGAGAGAAATATCTATATATATATATATTAGGGCTGCGGAAATTAACGATTAATTGGTCGATTAATCGTTAATTTCTTTGATCGATTAAAAAAAATTTAATCGAGGAAGATCCGCGGAGTGAGCTCCGCGGTCTCGCCCATAGGAAAGGCCGCGGCTTCGGCCTAGCTCCGGAGCCGCGGCCATCTTGGTCCACCCGGCGGCAGCTGAGTAGCGGCGCGCTGACGTCATCATCACCCGCCTGCCTGCTTGTATCATCTTCCCTTGCGCACCGCACGTGTCCATCAGCTACTCTGCGGACGGGTCTGCCTGCCTGATGTATAGTCAGGTAAAAGTGGACAACCATCCTGTGTGTGGTAACATTATGGGGGCAGATGTATATATTCCTGGAGTATGGGGGCAGACGCTTCATTTATACTTTTGAGCCGGTGTATGTGTATTTCTGCAGTATGGGGACAGATGTGGATATTAAAGCATGGGGGGCAGATGTGTTTATTAAAGCATGGGGGCAGATGTGTATATTACAGCATGGGGCAGATGCTGTAATATACACATCTTCCCCCATGCTTTAATAAACACATCTGCCCCCCATGCTGTAATATACACATCTGCCCCCATGCTTTAATATACACATCTGCCCCCATACTGCAAGAATATACACATCTGCCCCGATGCTGTAATGTACACATGGGGGCAGATGTGTATATTCTTGCAGTATGGGAGGCAGATGTGTATATTAAAGTATGGGGGGCAGATGTGTATATTCTTGCAGTATGGGGGGGGGGGGAGATGTGGATATTACAGTATGGGGGGAAGATGTGGATATTACAGTATGGGGGGGGGGATGTGGATATTACGGTATGGGGGGGGGGAAAGATGTGGATATTACAGTATGGGGGGCAGATGTAGATATTACGGTATGGGGGGGAAAACATGGATTGTGGAAACCAACTAGTGTCGAGTGATTGTATATAGTGTATACCACATTTACCACTGACTAATGCAGAGTTGCAATGCAAGGAGATCAGCTAAAAGTAGTTGTATCTGTATGTGTGTTAATTAATCGAAATTAGTCGATTAATCGATTAAAAAAAAAAAAGATAAATCGAACACAAAAATTTTAATCAGTAACAGCCCTAATATATATATATATATATATATATATATATATAGAGAGAGAGAGAGAGAGAGAGAGAGAAATATGGAGCGAGAGAGAGAGAGAAAGATGGAGAAAGAGAGAGATATAGAAATATGGAGAGAGTAAGAGAGAGAAAGATATATAGGAAAGATAGAGACATATGGAGTGAGGGGGGTATAGCAAATAAGTGAGGGAAAATTGAAAAAGAAAGAGAGAGAGGAGATATAAAGAAAGAGAGAGATAGAGAGATGGATAGAGAGGGAGATATAAAGAAAGAGAGAGAGTTGGATAGAGAGGGGAGATATAAAGAAAGAGAGAGAGAGAGAGAGAGAGAGAGAGAGAGATGGATAGAGAGGGGAGATATACAGAGAGAGAGAGAGAGAGATGGATAGAGAGGGGAGATATAAAGAAAGAGAGAGAGAGAGATGGATAGAGAGGGGAGATATAAAGAGAGAGAGAGATGGATAGAGAGGGGAGATATAAAGAAAGAGAGAGAGAGATGGATAGAGAGGGGAGATATAAAGAAAGAGAGAGAGATGGATAGAGAGGGGATATATAACGAAAGAGAGAGAAAGGGGGGTATAAAGAAAGAGAGAGAGAGACATGGATAGAGAGGGGAGATAAAGAAAGAGAGAGCAAGATGGATAGAGAGGGGAGATATAAAGAAAGAGAGAGAGAGAGAAAGGGGGGGGGTATAAAGAAAGAGAGAGATGGATAGATAGAGAGGGGAGATATAAAGAAAGAGAGAGAGCGAGATGGATAGAGAGGGGAGATATAAAAAAGAGAGGGAGATGGATAGAGAGGGGAGATATAAAGAAAGAAAGAGAGATGGATAGAAAGGGGAGATATAAAGAGAGAAAGAGAGAGAAATATGGAAAATGAAAGATAAAGGGGAAGGAAAGAGAGAGAGAGGAAGAGAGAGCAAAGGAGAGAAAGATGGGGGGGGGGGGGTATAGAGGAAGAAAAAGAGAGGGATAGAGAGATGGGGGAGAGAGAGGGTAAGGTAGATGGAGGGATAAAGAGGGAGGGGAGAAAGGGGAGAAAACAAAAAGAGAGAGAGACAGAGAGATAGAAAATATGGAGAGGAAGGTAGAGCAAAGAAGAGAGAAAAAGTTGGAAAAAGAAAGATAAAGGTAAAGAGAGAGATTGGGGGGGGGTGGAGAGAGAGAGAGAGATGGAGATATAGAAAAAGATGGAGATAGAGAGGAAAATAGAGAAAAGAAGAGAGAGAGAAAGATGGGGAAAAAAAGATAGAGGGGAAGAGAGAGAGATGGGGTGGAGAGAGAGAGAGAGATGGGGTGGGGGTGGAGAGGGAGCGATGGGGGGGGGGGTGGAAAGAGAGAGATGGGGGGGTTGAGAGAGAGAGAGCGAGATGGGGTGGGGGTGGAGAGAGAGAGCGAGATGGGGTGGGGGTGGAGAGATAGAGAGATGGGGTGGAGAGAGAGGGGGGAGAGAGAGAGAGAGAAAGATGGAAAAAGAAAGATATGGGGAGTGAGGGATAAAGATGGAGAGAGGGGGGTGGAGAGAAAGATGGAGATAGAAAGGAAGATAGAGCAAAGGAAAGAAAGAAAGAAAGAAAGAGAAAGATGGAGAAAGGGGGGTAGATATAGAAGAAGAAAGAGAGAGAGAGAGATGGGGAGAGAGGGAGAAATAGATGGAGAGAGAGAGAGAGAAAGATGGAAAAAGAAAGATAGGGGGAATGAGAGATGAAGATGGAGAGAGGGGGGTGGAGAGAAAGACGGAGATAGAAAGGAAGATAGAGCAAAGGAAAGAAAGAGAAAGATGGAGAAAGGGGGGTAGATATAGAAGAAGAGAGAGAGAGAGAGAGAGAGATGGGGAGAGAGGGAGAAATAGATGGAGAGAGAGAGAGAGAGATGGAGGCAGGGGGAGAAAGAAAAAGAAAAGAGAGAGAGAGAGTGAGATATAGCAAAAAATGGAGATAGTGAGGAATGTACAGCAAGGAAGAGAGAGAGAAAAGTGGTAAAAGAGAGATAGAGGGAGAGAGAGAGATATGGGGGAGAAAGAGAGAGGGAAGGAGAGAGAGATGAAGTGGGGTGGAGAGAGAGAGAGAGATGGGGTGGAGGGAGAGAGATCAAAGAAGAGAGAGAAATATGGTGAAAAAAGATAAGAGATAAAGATGGAGAAGGGGGGGGGGTGGAGAGAAATATGGAGATAGAGAGGAAGAGAGAGCAAAGAGGAGAGAAGATGGAGAAAGGGGGGGAGAGATATAGAGGAAGAAGGAGAGAAAGATGGAGAGATGGGGGGGGGGGAGAGAGGGAGAAATAGATGGAGAGGGAGAGCGGAGGGAGATAGGGGGAGAAAGAAAAGAGAGAGAGAGAGAGTGAGATAAAGAAAGATGAAAATAGAGAGAAAGGTACAGCAACTAAGAGAGAGAAAGGTGGAAAGAGAGAAATAGTGAGAGAGAGAGAGAGAGACAGAGAGAGGGGGAGATGGAGAGATAAAGATGAAGTTAGAGAGGAAGGCAGTGCAAAGAAGAGAGAGAAAGGTGGAAAAAGAGATGGAGAGAGAAAAAGATAAAGGGAAATAGAGCAATGGTGAGAGAGACAAAAATGGGGATAGAGCTAGGGAGAGAGAAAAAGATGAAACTTGAGAAAGGGAGAGAGAGAGGGAGAAAAGGTAGAGAGAAAGAGGGAGAGAGCAAGAGTTAGGCCCCATACACACGAGAGAATTTATCCGCGAATACGGTCCAGCGGACCGTCTCTGCGGATAAATCCTCTCGAGGATTTCGGCGGATTTTCATGCGATGGAGTGTACACACCATCGCATTGAAATCCGCGCCGAAATCCTCTGGCGATGACGTGTCGCGCCGTCGCCGCAATTATGACGCGGCGACGTGCGCGACGCTGTCATATAAGGAATTCCACGCATGCGTCGAATCATTACGATGCATGCGGGGGATCCCTTCGGACGGATGGATCCGGTGAGTCTGTACAGACCAGCGGATCAATCCGTTGGGATGGATTCCAGCGGATAGATTTGATAGCATGTCATCAAATATTTATCCGCTGGAAATCCATCCCAGGGGATAAATATCCGCGGAAACATTTCTGCTGGAGTGTACACACCATAGGATCTATCCCATTCGCTGGGATTTTTCAGCGGATGGATTCTATCGTGTGTACGGGGCCTAAGTGTGATGCTGTTTTGCACAAACGTAGAATTGGAAACAATGACGATTTTTAGGGGTTTTGTACAAAATGTGTCCCGCCCATAATGTTACTATTGAGTGCCCTGACCAATGATTTCTCTGAATTTCCCTCCCACTGTGATGTCACCTTGTCACACTCCTGCACGGTCACCTATGCCAACACACAGGCACCACTGAAAAACCCATGGTGGGAAATTCCATGCAGTCATCATTGTAGTGCATGCAGACAGGAAGTGGCTGCAAAGAGACCGCAGCAGATCAGCAGCACTGAGAGGCAACAAAGGATAAACAAAAAGAAGAGGAAAACAAATATTAAAACAAATGGCAATTGTTGATATTACACAGTGATTAGAAAACGACAGTTAGGGTATACATGTACATCAGTGCAGTGTGCTCGCTGTAGTAGCTGATGCTGCTCTCCCGCTGTCACGGGCGTTTTCTGTTGCAGCACAAACACGACACCTCGGGGGGCGATCCATCAGCCTGTCCAGCTGTCGGAAGTCCCTTTCAACACAAGCCATTAATAAATCCTCCCCAGCAGGAGAGCTTTGTCATTACACGGGACAGCGCCATTAAAGAGGGGCGCGCAGCAAAGACTTAAAAGCTAGATCCTCTGCGCTTAGCATAGTTTCTGCCGCCGTGAAATTCCCCGATGGTTTTTATACTTGCAGTACAATTAAAAGCCACCTGAATTTTAATAGACTTGATAATTATGTAAAAAAAAAAAAAAAAAAAAGAAGCTTTTGTTTCTTAAAGGGCCAGTCCATCCAAAGCCCCCCAAAAAAGTGGAATGATCCTTTAAGAAATAAAAAAAATGACAGTTGTCAGATTTAAACACCAATTGGCTTCTTTGGTGCTTTCAAGGAGATCTCTGCGTCGGTGTTCCCAGTCCTCATAAGTGGCTTCTCTCTACCTTATCATTTATTTATACTTGCAGCTGAAGAATTGAGACTTCATGGCTGGTGGAAAACCAGAAAAAGTGACAGTTGAATGAAGCTGATGGAGTTTAGAAACACTGAAGAGTGACGGGCAAGAAAAAAAAAAAGGTCAAGTCGTCCATCAAGTCTGCCCCATTTTTATATACAGTATGGCCCAGATTCTCAAAGACTTACGACGGTGTATCTCCAGATACGCCCTCGTAAGTCCGAATGGCCGCCGACGTATCTATGCGCCTGATTCATAGAATCAGTTATGCATAGATTTGGCCAAGATACGAGCGGAGTAAGTCTCCTACGCCGTCGTATCTTGGGGTGCATATTTCCGCTGGCCGCTAGGTGGCGCTTCCATTGATTTCCGCGTTGAATATGTAAATGAGCAAGATACGCCGATTCACGAACGTACGTACGCCCGTCGCAATTTGTTACGCCGTTTACATAAGACATACGCCAGCGTAAAGATAAAGCTGGTCTCTAGGTGTCGCAGCCCATGCAAGGTATGGACGTCGGAACAGGCGTATCTTTTTACACCGTTTACGTTTGTTTGACGCTAATAGGGCTGTGCATAAGTTATATTCACGTCGTAGGCAGTGTTCGACGTATCTTAGGCTTTGTATCCGACGCATGCGCACTGGGATACGTCCACGGACGGCGTGGGGTCATGCTTAATTTACATAAAACACACCCACCTCTTCCACATTTGAATTACGTGCGCTTGCGCCGGCCGCTTTACGCTACGCCGCCGTAACTTAGGACGCAAGTGCTTTGTGAATACAGAACTTGCCTCTCTAAGTAGTGGCGGCGTAGCGTAAATAAGATACGCTACGCCCGCCCAACGTAATGCCGCCCTACATGAATCTAGGCCTATATATATATATATATATATATATATATGCGTGTAAAGGCAGGTGTCCCAATACTTTTGGTAATATAGTGTATATATATATATATATATATATATATATACTGCGAGCCAGGTCTTCTCATCCGAAATCAGTGCCTGACCTCCCAAATGCCCTTCTGGAAGAATGGCCAAACATTCCCATAGACACACTCCTAAACCTTGTGGCGTCCCAATACTTTTGGTAATATAGCGTATCTTCTTATAAAAATTTGTTGTCATTTCATGGCAGCACCCAATTTTAAGTCTTGACATATTTAAGTATCTCTTTACTCCACTCAGCCTCATCTTTTAGAATTTACTGAAAAAAAAAATAACTTTATTGTGGACTAAAATTTATTTTAATGTAATGTCAAACACTCCCATAGACACACTCCTAAACCTTGTGGACGGCCTTCCCAGAAGAGTTGAAGGTGTTGTACCTGCAAAGGGTGGGCCAACTCAATATTGAACCTTACAGACAAAGACTGGGAATCCAGTAAAATTTATGTGCGTGTAAGGGCAGGCGTCCCAATACTTTTGACAATATAGTGTGTGTGTTTGTGTGTGTGTGTATATATATATATATATAGTATTTTTTTTTACCTTTTTTTTGTCCCAAGCATGTCTGAATCTACTGATACAATGAAGGTGGCTACTTGGTAACACCTTTTGTCAAAATGCTTTATTGGCTACATAGCAGAATACAGTAATTACACCCTAACACGTTTCGTCTCATAGCCCGTTTCTACAAAACACTCACTAAACTAAGAATCCTCTTCCTTCGAAAACATTAGGCAAACAGTTATGGATAAATAAATCTAATTAAACAGCTCAGTAGATCATTTAAATGACAGAACAGTGGCTACAACAACCAAACTCAATCATCATACAATAAAAAATAATAGTAATTGTAATACAAATAATACCAATGAAAATGATGAGACTAATAGTTCTGGGACTAAACATAATCAGACCAACATCTTTAACCACTTGACCCCAGGAAGGTTTTACCCCCCTTCATAACCAGGGCATTTTTTGCGATTTTGCACTGCGCTACTTTAACTGGTAATTTTTTACTCAGTTTAGGCCGATACATATTCTTCTACATATTTTTGGTACAAAAAAATCGCAATAAGTGTTTATTGATAGGTTTGTGCAAAAGTTATAGCGTCTACAAAATAGGGGATAGAATTATGGAATTTTTATTATACATTTTTTTTTACTAGTAATGGCGGCGATCAGCAATTTTTATCGTGAATGCGACATTATGGCAGACACATCAGACACTTTTGACACCATTTTGGGACCATTGTCATTGATATAGCGATCAGTGCTATAAAAATGCACTAATTACTGTAAAAAATTACACTGGCAGTGAAGGGGTTAACCTGTAGGGGTTAAGTGTGCCCTAGGGAGTGATTCTAACTATTAGGGGGCGTGGCTATGAGTGACACGTCACTGATCGCTGCTCCAGATGACAGGGAGCATTCGATCAGTGACATGTCACTAGGAAGAACTGGGAGATGTTATGTTTACACCCTGACATCTCCCCATTTTTTCTGCTCCGAGACATGACCGCGGGACACCGGCGGACATCGAGTCCGCCGGTCCTGCGGCACGGTCACAGAGCTCGCGGCAGGGGCGAGCACGACCGCCCGCATGGCGGGACTTTTAAAGTGATGTATATATATGTTACTCTGCTCAGCCGTGCCATTCTGCCAACGTATGTGGCACGAGCCGGTCGGGAACCGGTTAAAGAAGAAAGCCATTATAGTACAAAGACACTAAACCGAGTTCAACCACAGTAGGTGAACAACACATCAACAATAACATTGCCAGCTGCCATCCTGCTCCTCTCCACCCCAAAAAAAAGATTGTTGCCAATAAGTAAAATAACCGGATTCCAAAAAAGGTAAAGGTGGTTGCTCGTATGCAGGTAGTTCATGGTCCAACCAAAGCTTAGATGGATGGGATACAATCTAGGAATTTTCCCAGGGAGAAGAATACCCCCCGGAACTGCGAGGACGGCCAAGAAGACCAAGAGAAGATCATGGCCAAAGAGGACAACACAAGAGAAGATCATGGCCAAAGAGGACAACACAAGAGAAGATCATGGCCAAAGAGGACAACACAAGAGAAGATCATGGCCAGAGAGGACAACACAAGAGAAGATTATGGCCAAAGAGGACAACACAAGAGAAGATCACGGCCAAAGAGGACAACACAAGAGAAGATTATGGCCAAAGAGGACAACACAAGAGAAGATCATGACCAAAGAGGACAACACAAGAGAAGATCATGGCCAAAGAGGACAACACAAGAGAAGATCATGACCAAATGGACGACACAAGAGAAGATCATGGCCAAAGAGGACAACACAAGAGAAGATCATGGCCAAAGAGGACAACACAAGAGAAGATCATGACCAAAGAGGACAACACAAGAGAAGATCATGGCCAAAGAGGACAACACAAGAGAAGATCATGACCAAATGGACGACACAAGAGAAGATCATGGCCAAAGAGGACAACACAAGAGAAGATCATGGCCAAAGAGGACAACACAAGAGAAGATCATGACCAAAAAGGCCGACACAAGAGAAGATCATGGCCAAAGAGGACAACACAAGAGAAGATCATGGCCAAAGAGGACAACACAAGAGAAGATCATGGCCAAAGAGGACAACACAAGAGAAGATCATGGCCAAAGAGGACAACACAAGAGAAGATCATGGCCAAAGAGGACAACACAAGAGAAGATCATGGCCAAAGAGAACGACACAAGAGAAGATCATGGCCAAAGAGAACGACACAAGAGAAGATCATGGCCAAAGAGGACAACACAAGAGAAGATCATGGCCAAAGAGGACAACACAAGAGAAGATCATGGCCAAAGAGGACAACACAAGAGAAGATCATGGCCAAAGAGGACAACACAAGAGAAGATCATGGCCAAAGAGGACAACACAAGAGAAGATCATGGCCAAAGAGGACAACACAAGAGAAGATCATGGCCAAAGAGGACGACACAAGGAAGCTTCTTCACACCAGAAGATCTGCACTGTTTCCTTGGTGTCTAATGTGGCCAAATGGATCTGAGATTGGAGCTCCACATTACCAATTATCAGTCTAGACACAAATGTATTACACTGTAAGACCAAATAGAAGGTTCTATCGAAGAGCCACCATGTTTCAGGGGCCAGAAGCCCCTTCATCAGGACTTAAGACAATTATGTGATAAAGATAAAGGGCCAAATTCACAAAGGACTTACGACGGCGTATCTCCACGTACGCCGTCGTAAGTCCGAAAGTGCGCCGTCGTATCTATGCGACCGATTCATAGAATCAGATACGCCTCACTGTTGCCAAGATACGACCAACGTAAGTCTCCTACGCCGTCGTATCTTGGGGTGCATATTTACGCTGGTCGCTAGGGGCGCTTCCGTATATATTTCCGCGTCGAATATGCAAATGAGCTATTTACGCCGATTCACAAACGTACTTGAGCCCGGCGTATTAAAATACGCTGTTTACGTAAGGCGTACAACCGTCGTAACTTTACCCCTCATAAAGCAGGGGTAAGTCATGTTAAGGTATGAACGTCGGAAATGTCGGAACAGCGTCGTATTTTACGTCGTTTGCGTAAGTCATACGTGAATGGGGCTGGGCGTAGGTTACGTTCACGTCGACTAAGCATTGAGCTGGCGTAATTTACGGAGAAAATTCTACGTGATACTGAGCATGCGCGTGCATGCGCCGTTCGTTAGGCGCGTCATTTACGCGGGGTCACGATTCATTTCCATACAACACGCCCCCTACCAGCCTACATTGAATTACGCGGGCTTACGCCGGCCCATTTAGGCTACGCCGCCGCAACTTACGGCGCAAGTGCTTTGTGAATACTGCACTTGCCTGTCTAAGTTGTGGAGGCGTAGCGTAAATAGGATACGATACGCCCAACTAAAGATGCGCTATTGTATCTGAATCTGGCCCAAAATCTTGCTATCTACATCAACCAATCTATTGATTATCTGTCCGTCAATATCTATATCTATCTATCTATCTATCTATCTATCTATCTATATCTATGTATCTATCTATCTATATCTATGTATCTATCTATCTATCTATATCTATGTATCTATCTATCTATCTATCTATATCTATGTATCTATCTATCTATCTATCTATATCTATGTATCTATCTATCTATCTATATCTATGTATCTATCTATCTATCTATCTATCTATCTATCTATCTATATCTATGTATCTATCTATCTATCTATATCTATGTATCTATGTATCTATCTATCTATCTATCTATATCTATGTATGTATCTATCTATCTATCTATCTATATCTATGTATCTATCTATCTCTCTATCTATCTATATCTATGTATATATCTATCTATCTATCTGTCTATCTATATCTATGTATCTATGTATCTATCTATGTATCTATCTATGTATCTATCTATCTATCTATCTATCTATCTATCTATCTATCTATCTATCTATATCTATGTATCTATCTATCTATCTATCTATATCTATGTATCTATCTATCTATCTATCTATCTATCTATCTATCTATCTATCTATCTATCTATCTATCTATCTATATCTATGTATGTATCTATCTATCTATATCTATGTATCTATCTATCTATCTATCTATCTATCTATCTATCTATCTATCTATGTATCTATCTATCTATCTATCTATATCTATGTATGTATCTATCTATCTATCTATATCTATGTATGTATCTATCTATCTATCTATCTATATCTATGTATGTATCTATCTATCTATCTATCTATATCTATGTATCTATCTATCTATCTATATCTATGTATGTATCTATCTATCTATCTATCTATCTATCTATATCTATGTATCTATCTATCTTGTCTTTCCATCTATCTGTTTGTTGTTATTAATTATTTAAGCACACAGTAAGCACATAGTTGTCTCCCACATCACACACATTCATTCTATTCTGTATGATCCGGGGGGAAAGTGACATGATATGATATATAAACAACAAATGATAAACATCAAGCTCTGCAGATCAGAGTCTCAGAAATCAGCCAGCATGCTGGAAAATATCCACTATTCTACTTTCCATGACTTATAGGAGATCACCATGGAAGGTCAGCGTTCCAGAGAAGACTTCTATGGTTTACAATCATTTCTACACAGAGGATCGGATGATGATGATAAATTGCACATATAAGATCAGATCCTAGAGGTCAGCAGATCCAGCTGTGAAAATTAGTGGATGTCAAGTGACATTACTAATAGTCTCACTCCTTCTGCTGCATGTTCCATGTTATGGGGAAAAAAATAAAAATAGAACAAAGTATGAGACTCTACAGTGAAGGGAACACAGGAGACCGCGGAGCCTCCACACTGCATCCAAAACAGGCTCCAAGGAGAGTGAACATGGCTGGGAGATTTAGAACTTTCTGAAGATAATCTGCAAGAAGAGAACATCATTCTCCTTTCCCCCAACACTGATAGATGGAGAGGAGAGTACAGAGCCCCCAACTTCACCAACCAACCAATAGAGGCCCAGGTCAGTCTATCTATCTATCTATCTATCTATCTATCTATCTATCTATCTATCTATCTATCTATCTATCTATCTATCTATCTCTGTATCTATCTATCTATCTATCTGTCTATCTATCTATCTATCTATCTATCTCTGTATCTATCTATCTATCTATCTGTCTATCTATTTCTCTACCTATATATCTATACGTTTATATGCAGCTGTTTATTTTTAATTATATTTATCATTTGTATATTTTTTTAATCTTTCTTTCTTATTTCTTTCTCTCTCTCTATCTCTCTACTGTGTCCATTATCATTTCTGTTACACCCAGCACTATGTTTATATTGTTTATTTTCTATTTTTGTATTGTATCTCTTTTTTCTGTTCATTAAGTATTAAGTTATATTTCTTTCTTTCTTACTTTCTTTCTTTCTTTTTCTTTCTCTATCCCTCTTTTAGCTATTATCATCTACAACGATCATTCTGTTTATGTTGTTTGTTTTCTTTTTTCTTCTTTCTTTCTTTCTTTTGTTTGTATCTATCATCTTCACTGTTACACCTATCACTATGTTTATATTGTTTATTTTCTAATTGTATTAAGTTATCTTTAGAATGTGTATTTTATAATCTCTCTCAGTCTCTCTCTCTCTCTCTTTCTTTCTTTCTTTCTTTCTTTCTTTTTTTCTTTCTTTCTCTTTCTTTCTTTCTTTATCTATTTTAAATATCACCTTCTCTGTTACACATATCACTATGTTTATATTGTTTATTTTCTATTTTTGTATTGTATCTTTTCTTTCTGTTCATTAAGTTATATTTATTTCTCTTTCTTTCTTTCTTTCTTTCTTTCTTTCTTTCTTTCTTTCTTTCTTTCTTTCTTTCTTTCTTTCTTTCTTTCTCTTTTTTGTATCTATAATCTTCACTGTTACACCTCTCACTATGTTTATATTGTTTATTTTGAAATTTTATTAAGTTATCTTTAGAATGTGTATTTTGTAATCTCTCTCAGTCTCTCTCTTTCTTTATTTTTTTCTCTATCTATTTTATTTATCACCTTCTCTGTTACACATATTACTTCTTTTTGTTTTTTAAGTATTGAGATATCTTTAGAATGTGTATTTTTTAATCTCTCTCTTTCTTTTTTTTTTTTTTTACTCTCTCTGTCTACTGTATCTATCACATCTGTTACACCCAGCACTATGTTTATATTGTTTATTTTCTATTTTTGTATTCCTTCTCTTCTTTCTGTTCATTAAGTATTAAGTTATATTTCTTTCTTTCTCTTTCTTTCTTTCTTTCTTTCTTTCTTTCTTTCTTTCTTTCTTTCCTTCCTTTCTCTATCCCTCTATTGTAGCTATTATCATCTACAACTATCACTCGGTTTATATTGTTTTCTTTCTTTCTTTCTCTCTTTTGTATCTATCATCTTCTTCACTGTTACACCTATCACTATGTTTATATTGTTTATTTTCTAATTTTAATAAGTTATCTTTTATAATGTGTATTTTGTAATCTCTCTCAGGCCTCGTACACACGGCCGAGGAACTCGACGTGCCAAACACGTCGAGTTCCTCGGCCAGTTCAGCCCTGAAGCCGCCGAGGACCTCGGCGGGAGGAGAGCTCCCATAGAACAACGAGGAAATAGAGAACATGTTCTCTATTTCCTCGCCGAGGTCCTCGTCGGCTTCCTCGGCCGAAAGTGTACACACGGCCAGTTTCCTCGGCAGAATTCAGCCAGAAACTCGGTCGGAAGCTGAATTCTGCCGAGGAAACTGGTCGTGTGTACGGGGCCTCAGTCTTTCGCTCGCTCTCTTTCTCTTTCTCTCTCTCTCTCTCTCTCTCTCTCTCTCTCTCTCTCTCTTTCTTTCTCTCTCTATTTTAGCTATCATCTTCTCTGTTACACATATCACTATGTTTATATTGTTTATTTTCTAATTTTGTATTCTTTCTCTTCTATCAGTTTTTTAAGTATTAAGTTATCTTTAGAAGGTGTGTTTTTTAATCTCTCTGGGTTTTTTTTGTACTCTCTGTGTACTGTATCTATCACCTCGGTTACACCCAGCACTATGTTTATATTGTTTATTTTCTATTTTTGTATTCCTTTTCTTATTTCTGTTCATTAAGTATTAAGTTATATTTCTTTATCTTTCTTTTCTTTCTCTATCCCTCTATTCTAGCTATTATCATCTACAACTATCACTCTATTTATATTGTTTTCTTTCTTTTTTGTCTCTCTCTTTTTTATCTATCATCTTCACGGTTACACCTATCACTATGTTTATATTGTTTATTTTCTAGATTTATTATGCATTAAGTTATCTTTATAATGTGTATTTTTAATCTCTCTCTTTCTTTCTTTCTTTCTTTCTTTTTCTCTTTTTTTTTTCTTTCTTTTTTTTTTTTTTTCTCTTTCTTTCTTTCTTTCTTTCTTTCTTTCTTTCTTTCTTTCTTTCTTCTTTCTTTCTTTCTTTCTTTCTATCTTTCTTTATTTCTTTTTCTTTCTCTATCTATTGTATCTATCATCTTATCTGTTACTCCCAGCATTGTGTATTCTTTCTCTTCTTTCTGGTCATTAAGTATTAAGTTATATTTCTTTCTTTTTCAATCCCTCTATTGTAGCTATTATCATATACAACTATCACTCTGTTTATGTTGTTTGTTTTCTTACTTTTTTTTCTCTCTTTTGCATCTATCATCTTCACTGTTACACCTATCACTATGTTTATATTGTTTATTTTCTAAATATATTAAGTAGTAAGTTATCTTTAGATTGTGTATTTTAAATCTCTCTCTCTCTCTCTCTCTCTCTCTCTCTCTCTCTCTCTCTCTCTCTCTCTTCTATTACACCTATCACTATGTTTATATTGTTTATTTTCTAATTTTATTAAGTATTAAGTTACCTTTAGAATGTAGTACTTTTATTCTCACTCTGTCTCGCTCTTTTTTTCTTTTTCTCTCTCTCTCTTTCTTTCATTATTTTTCTTTCTCTGTCTATTGTATCTATCATCTTCTCTGTTACACCTATCACCATGTTTATATTGTTTATTTTCTAAATGTATTAAGTTATCTTTATAATGTGTATTTTAAATCTCTCTGTCTCTCTCTCTCTCTTTTTTTTTTCTTTCTCTATTGTATCTATCATCTTTTCTATTTCACTTATCACTATGTTTGTATTGTTTATTTTCTAATTTTATTATGTATTAAGTTACCTTTAGAATGTGTACTTGTAATCTCTCTCTCTCTCTCTCTCTCTCTCTCTCTCTCTCCTTTTCTTTCTCTATCTATTATTTCTATCATCTTCTCTGTTACCCCCAACATTGTGTAGTATGTCTCTTCTTTCTGTTCATTAAGTTATTTTCTCAATCCCTCTATTGTAGCTATTAATATACAGCTATCACTCTGTTTATGTTGTTTGTTTTCTTTCTTTCTTTTTTTCTTTCTATCTTTTGTATCTATCATCTTCA
Organism: Rana temporaria; assembly: GCF_905171775.1. Classification (NCBI taxonomy): domain Eukaryota; kingdom Metazoa; phylum Chordata; class Amphibia; order Anura; family Ranidae; genus Rana; species Rana temporaria. The sequence goes on from NC_053501.1 coordinate 106,800,513, forward strand.
CTGTTACACCTATCACTATGTTGATGTTGTTTATTTTCTAATTTTATTAAGTATTAAGTTATCTTTAGAATGTGTACTTTCAATTTATTTCTCTTTCTTTCTTTCTTTTTCTCTCTCTCTCGTTCTCTCTCTATTTCTTTATCTTTCTTTCTTTTTCTCTCTCTCTCGTTCTCTCTCTCTCTATTTCTTTATCTTTCTTTCTTTTTCTCTCTCTCTCTCTCTATCTCTCTCTCTATTTCTTTCTTTCTTTCTTTCCTTTTCTCTCTATCTCTCTATTTCTTTCTTTCTCTATCTCTCTCTCTCTCTCTTGTTTATCTCTCTATTTCTTTATCTTTCTTTCTTTCTTTCTTTCTTTTTCTCTCTCTCTCGTTCTCTCTCTATTTCTTTATCTTTCTTTCTTTCTTTCTTTCTTTCTTTTTCTCTCTCTCTCGTTCTCTCTCTATTTCTTTATCTTTCTTTCTTTTTCTCTCTCTCTCGTTCTCTCTCTCTCTATTTCTTTATCTTTCTTTCTTTCTCTCTCTCTCTCTCTCTCTCTCTCTCTCTATCTCTCTATTTCTTTCTTTCTTTCCTTTTCTCTCTATCTCTCTATTTCTTTATTTCTTTTTCTCTCTCTCTCTCTCTCTCTCTCTCTCTCTCTCTCTCTCTCTCTCTCTCTATTTCTCTATCTCTCTATTTCTTTCTCTTTCTTTCTTTCTTTCTTTCTCTTTATCTTTCTTTCTCTTTATCTTTCTTTCTTTCTTTCTTTCTCTATTGTATCTATCACCGTCTCTGTTACACTCATCATTGTGTATTCTTTCTCTTCTTTCTGTTTATTTAGAAGTTATCTCTCGCTCTCATTCCTCTATCCATCCTCCACCTCCCTCTATCACAGCCCCTCGCTCGCTCTCTCTCTCTCTCTCTCGGACGGAGCTCCCTGCCCGATCTGTAGAACTTTCTCTCTCCCGTTCCTCCGCTCCCTCCCAAACTTTGCCCGGTAAGGGAAGGTCCACTTACAGTTCGGTGACGTTCTCCACGTTGTGGAAGAGGGAGACGTTGGTGACGGTGTTGGGCTCCAGGCACTGGATCCAGGTGGGGTAACACCTGCAGTATTCGGGGCAGGAGGTGGCGGCGGCGGTGACCAGAAAGGTGAGGCTGGCCAGCAGCACCCAGCAGGTGGGACGCAGGCTGCCCATGGTGGTCCCGAGTCCCGTGGTCCTAGGGGGGGGGGTCAGTGTACGGGGAGGCTCATGGTCCGGGAGCTCAGGTTCTCCAGCTCAGGTCCTCCAGCAGACAAGTGATGCTGACGCTCTCCTCCCTTCTTCTGAGCTCTGGAGGCATCTGCCCCAACGTACAGACAAGTGGATGGGAGGGGCCGGGAACACGGACTCCGGCACAGTGCTGCTGCTGCTCCTGGGATCTTCATAAATACTTAACGACCTCCACCGATCCCATCCATCCCTATGTGTGTCCCCTCCCCCCCTCATCATCCCCAATGGAGGACCCCAGAGAGGAGGATCTTCATACAGATGAGGAGCCTCATAGACGGGACGATGGAAGTCCTAACAGTGAGGAAAAAAGGACCCCCATAGAGAAAAACTCTACAGCTATACAATCTGATTGTACAATCTCCTTTAGGGCTGACCACACACTATGCAATCTGATTGTACAATCTCCTGTAAGGTTGACCATACACTATGCAATCTAATAGTACAATCTGCTTTAAGGCTGACCACACAGTATACAATCAGAATATACAATCTCCTTTAAGGCCGACCATAAACTATACAATCTGATTGTACAAACTCATTTAAGACCGACCATACACTATACAATCTGATTGTGCAATCTCCAGTAAGGTTAGCCATCCACTATACAATCTGATTGTACAATCATTTTTAAGACTGACCATAAACTATACAATCTGATTGTACAATTTCCTTTAAGGCTGACTATACACAATACAATCTGATTGGTCGGTCCTAAAGGAGTTTGTACAATCAGATTGTATTGTGTATAGTCAGCCCTAAAGGAGGTTGTACAATCCGATTGTATAGTGTGTGGTCAGCCTTAAAGGACATTGTACAATCAGATTGTATAGTTTATGGTCAGTCTTAAAAATGATTGTACAATCAGATTGTATAGTGGATGGCTAACCTTACAGGAGATTGCACAAACAGATTGCATAGTGCAGGGATCCTCAAACTACGGCCCTCCACTGGCAGATCTCCAGTGGAGAGGAAGAGGACAGGTGGAGAGGAAGAGGACAGGCAGATCGCCAGTGGAGAGGAAGAGGACAGGCAGATCGCCAGTGGAGAGGAAGAGGACAGGTGGAGAGGAAGAGGACAGGCAGATCTCCAGTGGAGAGGAAGAGGACAGGCAGATATCCAGTGGAGAGGAAGAGGACAGGCGGATCGCCAGTGGAGAGGAAGAGGACAGGCAGATCGCCAGTGGAGTGGCAGAGGACAGGTGGAGAGTAGGAGGACAGGCAGATCGCCAGTGGAGTGGCAGAGGACAGGCAGATCGCCAGTGGAGTGGCAGAGGACAGGTGGAGAGGAAGAGGACAGGCAGATCGCCAGTGGAGAGGAAGAAGACAGGTAAATCTCCAGTGGAGAGGCAGAGGACATGCGGATCGCCAGTGGAGTGGCAGAGAACAGGTGGCGTGGCAGAGGACAGGTGGAGAGGCAGAGGACAGGTGGAGAGGCAGAGGACAGGTGGAGTGGCAGAGGACAGGTGGAGTGGCAGAGGACAGGTGGAGAGGCAGAGAACAGGTGGAGTGGCAGAGGACAGGTGGAGTGGCAGAGGACAGGTGGAGTGGCAGAGGACAGGTGGAGTGGCAGAGGACAGGTGGAGAGGCAGAGGACAGGTGGAGTGGCAGAGGACAGGTGGAGTGGCAGAGGACAGGTGGAGTGGCAGAGAACAGGTGGAGTGGCAGAGGACAGGTGGAGTGGCAGAGGACAGGTGGAGTGGCAGAGGACAGGTGGAGTGGCAGAGAGCAGGCAGATCTCCAGTGGAGAGGCAGAGGAGAGGTGGAGAGGAAGAGGACAGGCCGATCGCCAGTGGAGAGGAAGAAGACAGGCAAATTTCCAGTGGAGAGACAGAGGAGAGGTGGAGAGGAAGAGGACAGGCGGATCGCCAGTGGAGAGGAAGAGGACAGGCAGATCGCCAGTGGAGAGGAAGAGGACAGGCAGATCGCCAGTGGAGTGGCAGAGGACAGGTGGAGAGGAAGAGGACAGGCAGATCGCCAGTGGAGAGGAAGAAGACAGGTAAATCTCCAGTGGAGAGGCAGAGGACATGCGGATCGCCAGTGGAGTGGCAGAGAACTGGTGGAGTGGCAGAGGACAGGTGGCGTGGCAGAGGACAGGTGGAGAGGCAGAGGACAAGTGGAGAGGCAGAGAACAGGTGGAGTGGCAGAGAACAGGTGGAGTGGCAGAGAGCAGGCAGATCTCCAGTGGAGAGGCAGAGGAGAGGTGGAGAGGAAGAGGACAGGCCGATCGCCAGTGGAGAGGAAGAAGACAGGCAAATTTCCAGTGGAGAGACAGAGGAGAGGTGGAGAGGAAGAGGACAGGCAGATCGCCAGTGGAGAGGAAGAGGACAGGCAGATCGCCAGTGGAGTGGCAGAGGACAGGTGGAGAGGAAGAGGACAGGCAGATCGCCAGTGGAGAGGAAGAAGACAGGTAAATCTCCAGTGGAGAGGCAGAGGACATGCGGATCGCCAGTGGAGTGGCAGAGAACAGGTGGAGTGGCAGAGGACAGGTGGCGTGGCAGAGGACAGGTGGAGAGGCAGAGGACAGGTGGAGAGGCAGAGAACAGGTGGAGTGGCAGAGAACAGGTGGAGTGGCAGAGAGCAGGCAGATCTCCAGTGGAGAGGCAGAGGAGAGGTGGAGAGGAAGAGGACAGGCCGATCGCCAGTGGAGAGGAAGAAGACAGGCAAATTTCCAGTGGAGAGACAGAGGAGAGGTGGAGAGGAAGAGGACAGGCAGATCGCCAGTGGAGAGGAAGAGGACAGGCAGATCGCCAGTGGAGTGGCAGAGGACAGGTGGAGAGGAAGAGGACAGGCAGATCGCCAGTGGAGAGGAAGAAGACAGGTAAATCTCCAGTGGAGAGGCAGAGGACATGCGGATCGCCAGTGGAGTGGCAGAGAACAGGTGGAGTGGCAGAGGACAGGTGGCGTGGCAGAGGACAGGTGGCGTGGCAGAGGACAGGTGGAGAGGCAGAGGACAGGTGGAGAGGCAGAGGACAGGTGGAGTGGCAGAGGACAGGTGGAGAGGCAGAGGACAGGTGGAGTGGCAGAGGACAGGTGGAGAGGCAGAGGACATGCGGATCGCCAGTGGAGTGGCAGAGAACAGGTGGAGTGGCAGAGGACAGGTGGCGTGGCAGAGGACAGGTGGAGAGGCAGAGGACAGGTGGAGAGGCAGAGGACAGGTGGAGAGGCAGAGGACAGGTGGAGAGGCAGAGAACAGGTGGAGTGGCAGAGGACAGGTGGAGTGGCAGAGGACAGGTGGAGTGGCAGAGAACAGGTGGAGTGGCAGAGGACAGGTGGAGTGGCAGAGGACAGGTGGAGTGGCAGAGAGCAGGCAGATCTCCAGTGGAGAGACAGAGGAGAGGTGGAGAGGAAGAGGACAGGCGGATCGCCAGTGGAGAGGAAGAGGACAGACGGATCGCCAGTGGAGAGGAAGAGGACAGGCAGATCGCCAGTGGAGTGGCAGAGGACAGGTGGAGAGGAAGAGGACAGGTAGATCGCCAGTGGAGAGGAAGAAGACAGGCAAATTTCCAGTGGAGAGACAGAGGAGAGGTGGAGAGGAAGAGGACAGGCGGATCGCCAGTGGAGAGGAAGAGGACAGGCGGATCGCCAGTGGAGAGGAAGAGGACAGGCAGATCGCCAGTGGAGTGGCAGAGGACAGGTGGAGAGGAAGAAGACAGGTAAATCTCCAGTGGAGAGGCAGAGGACATGCGGATCGCCAGTGGAGTGGCAGAGAACAGGTGGCGTGGCAGAGGACAGGTGGAGAGGCAGAGGACATGTGGAGTGGCAGAGAACAGATGGAGTGGCAGAGAACAGGTGGAGAGGCAGAGAGCAGGCAGTCTCCAGTGGAGAGGCAGAGGAAAGGGAGATCGCAAGTTGCAGGGCTCTCCACAGAGCTACTTTCTCCTCCCTGCATTACACATACAGTATATAAGATTGCATTCCTTTACACACAGCCACGATCTGCACAGTGTGTAACTGCTATGTCGCGGTGCTGACCTGTGATTTTCCCTGGTCAGAACAGCAGCACAGCTCAAGCAGCCACCTAAACACTGTGCAGATTGTGGCTTTGTGTAAAGGAATGTGATCTCAGAGATGTGCTGTGAGGGCAGGAGGAGCTGTGTGCAGTGCAGGGAGGGGAAAAGTTGCTCGGCAGCCGACAAAGCATCCGGAGTGGAGGGGGGTGGTCAAGGGGCTTTGGCAGGGCGCAGCCCACCCCAACACTAAGATGTATTTGTATGCTCAAGTAATAACAGTACCTTTCACTGCAGACATCTGAACTCGGCTGCGCATCCATGATGCAAATCTCCCGTTCCACCACAGCCCAAAGGTGCTCTATTGGATTGAGATCTGGGAGGACTGTGGAGGCCATTGGAGTACAGTGACATGATTTGTCATGTTCAAGAAACCAGTGGTGAGATGATCGGAGCTTTGTGACATGGTGCATTGTCCTGGTGGAAGGAGCCATCAGAAGATGGAGACACCGTAGCTCAATTGGTACTAAGGGGCTCAAAGCACGACACGAGAACGATGCTTGTGCTCTCCTTTGCACACGAGCACGGGGGGGACAGGGGTACTTTAATTAACTTTTTTTAATATTATTATTTATTTTGCTTCTTTTTTTTTTCATTGTCCCTTTCATTTTTCTTAGTTTTTTTATCATTCTTATTGTTATCACAGGGAATGTAAATATCCCCTATGATAGCAATAGGCAGTGACAGGTACTCTTTTAAATAAATAAATAAATGGGGTCTATTAGACTCTGTGGCCCGGATTCACATACATTGGCTCATATTTATGCTACGCCGACGCAGCGCAGAGCGGCAAGCACAGTATTCACAAAGCACTCACCCCCAGTCGCTCTCAAATCTACGCTGATTTCCTCGGTGTAAACAAGCGTAGGTGGAAGTGGGCGTGAGCCATGCTAATGAGGCGTGACCCCATGTAAATGAAGGACTGAGCGGCATAAAGTTACGAATAACGTACGGCGCATGCGCATGCTCAGAATCACGTCAAAACAACTGCCTAAGATACGTTGACTCACTGCCTACGACGTGAACGTTACCTACGCCTAGTCATATTCACGTCCTATGTAAACGACAAAAGATACGACGGCTGTGTTCCCTGGTCCATACCTTTGCATGGGTTGTGCCTCCTATATGGGGAATAACTTTACGCCGGACGTACGACTTACGCAAACCGTGTATCTTAAGCGCCGGGCGCAACTACGTTCTTGAATCGGCGTATCTCCCTCATTTGCATATGTGTTCCCTGATAATTAAAAATAAAATTGAATAAAAAATAATAAAAAAGTTGAAAAAATAGTAAATAAAAGATGAGCTGTCTGCGATAATCGCAGGTGTGCAGACACGGCACTATCAGTCCGGTATGTATGTGGTAGCAGCTGCCGGACGCCGTGCGTTCCACTGAGCTAGTTAGCTGTTCCACCCGGAAGTGCGTGTAACCGCTTTACGCGCGTTTCGTAAGGTAACTTCTTCTGAAGCGGGTGAAGTTACGCTTCAGAAGAAGTTACCTTACGAAACGCGCGTAAAGCGGTTACACGCACTTCCGGGTGGAACAGCTAACTAGCTCAGTGGAACGCACGGCGTCCGGCAGCTGCTACCACATACGTACCGGACTGATAGTGCCGTGTCTGCACATCTGCGATAATTTCAGATTATCGCAGACAGCTCATCTTTTATTTACTATTTTTTCAACTTTTTTACTATTTTTTATTCAATTTTATTTTTAATTATCCTTGTCCTGATCAGTTTATGGGCAATACTATACACTGTTTGTACACGCTCATATTTTATTTAGCACGCCAAGCTCTTTAGTGGCAGTGCAATAAAGCTTACCCTGGTTTTTACATATCACGCTATGGGAGCCTGTCTTTTTTCCTGGAGGAGCCTGGACGATTAGGAAAGATCTTTGCCACCTGGTGGAAGTCATTCCCAGAGAGCTCAGGGAAGGAAGGATTGGGATCGAGAGACATCGCAGCGTGTTTTGCACCCTACCCCTGCAGGGGTGAGGGCTTCTGGTGAGTGGGGACCCAAGTGGGGGAGCACCGGGACCACCGCGCTTACACAAACTGCATAGTGTGATCACCCAGCACAGCAAGAAGCACTGGTTCAAGTTGATTACTGCACTCAAGTTGAATTTGAATTTCAATTAACTGTTTGAGGATTCATCACTTTACTGCTGATTTTTTCGACATTTTTTACACATACTTTTGGATTGACCTTATGACTTTTTGGTTTCACTTTTTGGTGTTTTTGTGTTACACTTTTCATTATCCAACACAGTTGGGTACATATATCCAACTCTGGTCATCACAGGATTCAATACTTTTTGGTGATATATGCTGATGTTTTTTGCACAATTGTGCGCATACTATATTTATATTCAACTATTATGCTACGGGCATCACAGGACTTTATCTCACTTTAGGTTCACATATATTTATAATTTGCTAGCGGAGTTCTAGTTCAATTTATTTTTATTTGCATCTATTTCACACATATGCGCCTATTTCTCTTATCGTCCATGGACGGACACAGCTCCTTAAATCTTGACAAGTGGGTTATGTTCCCTGTTTACAGGAGAGGACTAGGCAGAAACATGTTAAATAGTTAAATACATGTTACATTAACAGAGTTGAACAGCCCCGCCCAGGGGGCGGTCCCTCCAGACATAACCCTCCTCACTGCAGCATGCAGCCTCAGTTTCGTTCTGCCTAGCAAAGGAGAAGGACGTATGGCTCCCTTTGGGCCCAGCGCCCTGAGGAGAAATTTTATTTTATTTTACTTTACTTTTTCTTGAAGAATCTTCTTTCAACTGTCGGCTGAGAGACAGGCTGGATAATATAGATCCTTGTAGTCTACTCAGTCCGACCAGCAAGCGTGGGCACACCTTTGCAAAGAGGCTGGGTCTGCCACGCCATACCCCATGACTCCTGAGGTGGCCGGTGAGCTTTGCTCCGAGGTCCACATATGACTGGGCTGTGGTGTTGTCTCACTCACAGTGGACCGGGCCGACAGCTACCTCCATTTCGGTTGTAGTTCTGTCAGGAATGCGTCAGCGAGTCCTCGCTTGGACGGGTAAGTACAGTCCCTCCTGCTTCGGTGGGTTGGTACAGCTGGGCATTCCTGGGGTTCGGGGGTCCCTTCCCCTTACTTCCCTGCTCCTTTCCCTTGCTGCATTGCTAACATTCCCGCTGTCAGGGGGGAGGGGGGCCTTCCTGAGGGGACTGTGTTATCTGGCCTGTGTTTTTTCTTTTTTGTATTGGGCTTTCCTGTGAGGTAAAAAGCCCTGTGATGAGCACAGATGTTTATGATTATACTTTAGCAGACGCTGACTGATTGGTGACACCTGTAACAGTTTTGCTTTTTATGCTGTATCTGTGTCTTATCCTTAAATTAAAAAGCCTGGAAGGCTTTTCCTGTTTAAACACAGGTCCCTGCAAAAGTTACCTCACGGTTCTTTTCCTCACACAGACAGCGCTGGGCAGTCTCCTCCTGAGGGAGTCCCCTGGTTACCCCTGGTCAGCGCAGCAAGTGGGTGAGAGGCCCTGAATAGGGCTCTAGGAGCTTTTGTCTATTTGTATGGACAGGTGTGCATATTATAATACACACTATATGTAAATATTGGAGTCAGTATCTGGGTCCTTCCCCACACGCTGGTGGTGGCAGCAGGTGTTAGCACCTGGGATTCCCACAGAGTTTTTATTGTTGGTCCTGGACACAGTTTGTGCCAGGGTGGGGGTGGACTGCGGGCGGGCGGTAAAAGAGTGCCCCCTTCCCCCGTTATCCCCTGGGGAATGCTCTGTTATGGAGCCATGGACTAGGTACCTAGTTAAAAAAAGGCAGAATAAGGCATTTATGGGTGCGCTTTTTACTGCTGCAAGGGACTCTCCTAAGCTGCATAGTGCAGCTGGGTTTCCGCCGAGGGCTCGGTCTTTTTTGGATCACACAAATCAGACCGCTGTGTAGGTTTTTTCCTTCTGTGCCCTTCTTTGATAATTTCTGAGATGCGGAATGAGAAAAGCCACTGAGGGCTTTTGTAGTCCCTCACCGCCGGGGCGGGAACCCCCGCTTGTATGGATCTGACTGATAGAAGATCCGAAGTACTGACCCGTTCCATGGTTACCATGCTGGGGTCTGGCTTGCGGCCTATTGTGGCCACTACACTGGGGTCTCAGTGGTCGCTGGCGCTATTTTTTGGGAGGTTTTTCAATTACATTGAAAACTCCCATTGGCGCCCATTTTGTCGTAGCCACGCTATGGCGCAGCTTACATTGTGCTGGCCATTTTCCTGTGGCCGCGTTCTGAACGCTCGGCGGCCATCTTGGAGTAGTCCTGACCCCTAGTGCTGTATACAACTCACAGAGTGAGCATTTTGCACCAGACAGTGGAGGAGCACCGACTCTCTCCTGAGGTTATTAGCCTAGCGGACCAGCTGGTCCAGGGCCTCATATAGGTCTGTGATGCTTCATTGAATGTTGCGCCCTTGTTATCCAGGGCGTCTGTTTCAGAATGGTTTTATGCACACGGTGGTGTAGTGCTTAACTCCATTACTTGGCAGCAAAAGAGTCATTGGTTCGAATCTGCACACTGACGCCAATCTGCACACTGACGCCAATCTGCCTGGAGCTTGCATTGTCGCTCCCTGTGTCTGCGTGGGTTTCCTCCGGGTACTTCGGTTTCCTCCAAAGACATGTGTGCATACACCTACATAATATACATACACACTATGTGTGTGTATTATTTAGGGGCAACCCTCCCAGGCCGTCAAAGGCCCAGCTGGGGGACTAATCTGTCCCTGGGTGCATAAGCCGATCACGCCGGCACCCAAATCCTGCCAATGTATATAGCCTTCCCTCCCTGTCTCTAGGTGGGAGGGGCGGCTTGCAGGTTCACAATTCAGTGAAACCTCCCTGCTCTCCGACTAGTGGGTCTGCGAGGTGGTCTCTTCGGAGTACTAGATAGGGTTTCCTCCTATCCACAGAACAAAGTTCTGTCCTTGTGTCTTCCCCTCCCGGCCCGTCGGTCTGCCTTGGGCAGTGTGGGATTTGCTACGCTGCAAGGTAATTTTACCTTTCCTGCAGGACGAGAGTTTTGGGGTTTTCTATGGGCCTCAGGCCCTAAATACCTTTGTGAACGTCGGGTAGTTCCGCATGGAATCCATTTGTTCGGTGGTAGCTGCGCTTCATCCGGGGGATGTCCTGACGTCCTCGGACATGAGGGACGCATACATGCATGTCCCGTTTTGCACATGTCACAGTGTTTTTTTCTGTGCTTCGTGATGAGAGAAGGGTCTCTGTCAGCCTGTGGCCCTCCCTTTTGATCTGGCGTCAGCACCATGGGTTTTCAGCAAGGAGCTCGCACTTATTTGAATTTTGTTGGGACAGCGAGGCTTTGCCTCATTGGCTACTTTGACGACTTTCTTCTGAGAGCAGCTTCTGTCTCCGACCTAGTGGATGGGTTATTCCCATTCAGACCCTCCGAAGATTCGGGTGGATGTTAAACGTTTAGGCCAGAAAGTGTAGCTCAGTGGCAGCAAGCCTGCCCTCCATGTGTGCGACCCAGGGTTCAAATTATGGGCATGCTAGGTTCCGACTCAGCGTTGGAGTATCTAGTGTTGATCCAGACTCCTCAGTGGCAAAGGTCCTTCTTCCCCTGGAGAAATTGCAGACTCTTCAGTCTGCGGAGAAGGTATTGGCATCACGCAATCGGTCTTCTCTCCGGGCGCCTGCTGGTTCGGGGTCTGTGGGTAGCCTCCTTCAAGGTGGTACTGTATGCCCAGTTCCACACCCTGGTTTTCCAGTGGAACTACTGTCCAGGTGGTAAAAATCTCTTGTCTCTGAAATCATTAGATTCCTGTGCGCCACCTAGTCAGAGTCTCTCTGAGTTGGTGACAGAGATTCCTGACTCTTCGGTCCGGGAAGTTGTTCCTTCCTTCCAGTGGTCGGTGTTTACGACGGATGCCAGCTCACGGGTTGTGAACCTGGAGGTTCACAAAACTGGGGGGTCCAGTCGGCCCTGAGTCGCTGGACTTGCGTGGACCTATGACCACACCTCCTTGAATGTGTCTGGTCTCGGTAGCTACCCAGGGTCGGGCCTGGCTAGTGCCTGGTGGGAGACCGCCTGGGAATACCAGGTGCTGTCTACTGTTCATTGTCCTACTATTTTAGGCGATCAGGCTATGCTTCTCCTTGTGGTCGACCGATCTGGTTTCAGCCGGACAACGCCACGGCCGTGGCTTCAGTCTACCATCAGGTATGCCGGCAGGCGGACTACTGGAGTCGCCAGATGCTGGACCAGGGTGACTGGTCTTTGTGCTTGGGGTGTTTCGGCTCCCTTGCAGGAGGTGAGCCTCACATGGCATGGATCTCCTGGCAGCTTGTCTCCGCCGCAAGGGTGTCAGTTAGTGGCCAGGTCTAGTGATCTTGTATAGACGCGTCAGTCGCGCTGGTGGCCCTGTGTTGTCTGTATCGGTGATTTTTTGCCATTCCTCCATGGTAGTTGCTTCCTCGGCCGCTCCACAGAGTGGATGCTGAGGAGATCCCGATGATTCTAATCGCTCCAGATTAATCTCGGCGTCCTTGGTACGCTGATATCGGGCGCCTGGTAGCAGAGGCACCCTGGCGATTGCCAGGGCAGGAGGTTCCTGTCTCAAGGTCCCATACTTCCTCCTGTTGTACAGTAACTGACTTGCTTAACATGGTTATTGGAAGCCAGACTTTAGGTGACCAGGGTCTGTCTGACTCGGTCATCTCAACAGGGCACCGTAGTCTTCTTCCGGAGGATCTACCGTCGCACTTCTCTTGGTGCGAAGGGATGGAGTGACATCCACGGGCGTACTCTCGGTGTCCAGGGTCATGCTGTTTTTAAAGCTTGGATTGGATCTAAAAATTGCTTAAAGCACCGTTTGGGGGCAGATTTCAGCCTTGGCTGTGTTCTTTTAGTGGCCTTTTTGCGGCCCGTTCCCTGGTGGATCCCCTTTTTTTGTGTGCAAGGGGTTTGTCATATACTTTCCCCTCTTGGCCCATCTCTTCCCCCATGAGTTTTGACTCTGGTGCTCTCGGTTCTTCAGGAACCTTCCTTTTGGAAACATCAGAGAGATTTTCTCTTGACACTATCTCAGAAGGTGGCCCCTTTAGTGGCCTTTACCTCTGTTAGAGGGGTTTCTGAGTTGGCGGTCTTGTCTTGCAAGCCGCCATGCTTGATCCCCCATAAGGATTAGGTGATGGTGCGCCCGCGACCTTCCCTTCTTCCGAAGGAGGTTTCGGCCTTTCATACTTTAGGCGTGGTACGCGCTTTGCGGGTATACCAGCCTACTACGGCTCCATTTCGGAGCTTCTGACTCTCTTTTGTGTCGGTGTCTGGTCCACAAAAGGGCCTGGCGGTCTCGTCGACCACCATTTCTCGGTGGATCGGGCAGGCCGTCATACAGGCCTATGCTCCTAAGGGCGGGCCCCCCTTTCCGGTCACGGCACTTTCGACCAGGGCAATTGGTGCTTCCTGGGTTTTTTTTTTTTTTTTTTTCTACATCATGCGTCGGTCTCACAGGTGTGCGAGGTGGCGATTTGCTCGTCCGTTCACGCTTTTTCCAGAATTTACATGGTTGCTGTGAGTGCATCTTATGATGTTTTTTTCAGCCGCTAGTTTTTGCCGGCGGCTGTTTAAAGTTGCACCTCCTCCGTTGAGGAGCTCTGCTTGTTTTGGGGTGAAGTTAAAATTGTTTTTACTGATATATTTCCCACCCCTCGTTTTTTGACACTGCTTGGGGACGTCCCACTTGTCAAGATTTAAGGAGCTGTGTCCGTCCATGGACGATAAGAGAAAATAGGATTTTTTGTACTCACCGTAAAATCCTTTTCTCTGAAGTCCATGGACGGACACAGCTCCCACCCCTCCTTTTTAGGTTTGTACTGCTTGTTACGAACTGAGGCTGCATGCTGCAGTGAGGAGGGTTATGTCTGGAGGGACCGCCCCCTGGGCGGGGCTGTTCAACTCTGTTAATGTAACATGTATTTAACTATTTAACATGTTTCTGCCTAGTCCTCTCCTGTAAACAGGGAACATAACCCACTTGTCAAGATTTAAGGAGCTGTGTCCGTCCATGGACTTCAGAGAAAAGGATTTTACGGTGAGTACAAAAAATCCTATTTTTTATCCACATAGTATGTTTGGTCTAACTAGCAATAGTTTTCCACTCTAGTGACTCACTATATAGTTACATTACTTTGGTTTAGATGCTGCTTCATATTTTGGTTTAGATATACTCAGCTGTGCCTAGCATTATATCATAATTCCAGGCTGGTGGACGCCATTTCTGGTGGAACTAGTGTGCATTACTGCATATATATTGCCGTGTGTCTCTTTTTTTTTTTTTTTTCTTTAGCCAGTGGCTATTGAACAGACAGCGCCACTACCCCCACACCCCAATTTTATTCCTTTTCACTTTTATTGTTTCACTTTAAGCATTATTGAAATCACTGCTCCTGAAAAAACGTCAGTTTTTAAAACTTGTTTTTGCCATGATACATGTCCCCTGGGGCAGGACTCGGGTCCCCAAACACTTTTTATGACAATACCATGCATATAAGCCTTTAAAATGAGCACTTTTGATTTTTCATGTTAATCTCCCATGGACTTTTAACCACTTCCAGACCTTAGGTGTTTTTCAGATTTGGTGTTTGCAAGACTAAAACTGTTTTTTCTGCTAGAAAATTACTTAAAACCCCCAAACATTATATACAGTAGGTGTTTGTGATATTGTGTTTTTAGCACGACAGCATCGCGCTGATTCTCGGCGACATGGTGCCGAGATCTCGCCGACATCTCACACTCGCTGGAATAGTGACAGCACATCCCAGCAAGCGCGTCATAGAAGCGACGGGAGATCCGACTTGGATTCCCGCCAATTCTACACGTGTGCGGCGTTTGTTATGAATCCTGAAGGGGAAGTCCCCGCCAGATTTTAAATAAAAATCCGGCATGGGTTCCCCCCTCAGGAGCATACCGGGCCCTTAGGTCTGTTATGGGTTGTAAGGAGAGCCCCCCTACGCCGAAAAAAACGGCGTAGGGGGTCCCCCTACAATCCATACCAGACCCGTATCCAAAGCACGCTACCCGGCCGGCCAGGAAGGGAGTGGGGACGAGCGAGCGCCCCCCCCCCCCTCCTGAGCCATACCAGGCTGCATGCCCTCAACATGGGGGGGTTGGGTGCTCTGGGGCAGGGGGGCGCACTGCGGCCCCCCCACCTCAGAGCACCCTGTCCCCATGTTGATGAGGACAGGGCCCCTTCCCGACAACCCTGGCCGTTGGTTGTCGGGGTATGCGGGCGGGAGGCTTATCGGAATCTGGGAGCCCCCTTTAATAAGGGGGCCCCCAGATACCGGCCCCCCACCCTAAGTGAATGAGTATGGGGTACATCGTACCCCTACCCATTCACCTGCAAGAAAAGTGGTAAAAACACAAATAAACCACACAGGGTATTAAAATATTTTATTAGTCTGCTCCGGAGGCCTCCCCTGTCTTCTTTAGCTCTTTTACCAGGGTAGGCTTCTTCTTCCGATTTCCGGGGGTCTTCACCGCTCTTCTGTGACGTCTTCTCCGCTCCGGGGGTCTTCTCAGCTCTTCTGTGACGTCTTCTCCGCTTCGGGAGTCTTCTCAGCTCTGGGGGGGTCTTCTTCTATATTCGCCGCTCTCCGCTCTTGACTCGGCGCACCCCGGTTCTTCCTCCCGCTGTCCGGTTCCTTCTCCTTCAGGGCTGGCCGCCGCTATACTGGCGGCGGTCAGTCCGCTCTTCTGTAACGTCATCTTCTTCTCTTCTCGTCTTCCGTCTTCTCCAGATGTTGACACGCCCGGCCGGCTCTTCTCGCTGCAATGACGTGTGCCCGGCTTGCGTCGGATTTATATAGGCCTCACAGTCCCATCATGCTCTGTACCTACCCATGTGATACCTACCACGTGGTAGGTATCACATGGGTAGGTACAGAGCATGATGGGACTGTGAGGCCTGTGAGGCGCATCCGTCATTTCAGCGAGAAGAGCCGGCGTGTCAACATCTGGAGAAGTGAAGAAGATGACGTCACAGCCCGGAAGAAGAAGAATACTTCACAGCACGGAAGAAGAAGATAGACGTTCAGCGCTGAAGGAGAAGGCACCGGACAGCTGGAGGAAGAACCGGGGTGCGCCGAGTCAACAGCGGAGAGCGGCGAACATAGAAGAAGACCCCCGGAGAGTGAAGAAGACCCCCCGGATAGCGGAGAAGACCCGTCGGGATAGCGGAAGAAGAAGCCCCCCCGCCGAAGACGCCGGAGGAAACCCGCTGGGGGGTGGGGGCTTTTTTAAAAGCGACCCCCCCGGCGGTGGAAGAGAACCAGACGGCGGCCCCCACCCACCCGAAGACGTCAAAGAAGAAGCCCCCCCTGGTAAACAGAGCTAATAAAGAAGACAGGGGGGGCCTCCGGAGAAGAAAAATAAATTATTTTAAAAACCCTTGTGTTGTGTGTTTATTAACTTTGACATTTTTCCTCCAGGTGAATGGGTAGGGGTATGATGTACCCCATATCCATTCACTTAGGGTGGGGGGCCGGTATCTGGGGGCCCCCTTATTAAAGGGGGCTCCCAGATTCTGGGGGCATACCCCGACAACCAACGGCCAGGGTTGTCGGGAAGGGGCCCTGTCCTCATCAATATGGGGACAGGGTGCTCTGAGGTGGGGGGGCCGCAGTGCGCCCCCTGCCCCAGAGCACCCAACCCCCCCATGTTGAGGGCATGCAGCCTGGTACGGCTCAGGAGGGGGGGGGGCGCTCGCTCGTCCCCACTCCCTTCCTGGCCGGCCGGGTAGCGTGCTTTGGATACGGGTCTGGTATGGATTGTAGGGGGACCCCCTACGTCAATTTTTTCGGCGTAGGGGGGCTCTCCTTACAACCCATAACAGACCTAAGGGCCCGGTATGCTCCTGAGGGGGGAACCCATGCCGGATTTTTAGTTAAAATCCGGCGGGGACTTCCCCCCTCAGGATTCATAACAAACGCCGCACACGTGTAGAATTGGCGGGAATCCAAGTCGGATCTCCCGCTGGCTCCCGCGATGGGGCTCGTAGGTGGTCAATCTCGCCAAGAAAGAGAGCGAGATTGACACAATATCGGGTTCACCTACTGTATATATTTTTTCTAACACCCTAGAGAATAAAATAGTGGTCATTCCAATACTTTTTGTCACACCGTATTTGCGCAGCGGTCTTACAAGCGCACTTTTTTTTGAAAAAATTCACTTTTTTTAATTAAAAAATAAGACAACAATAAATTTGGCCCAATTTTTTTATATATTGTGAAAGATAATGTTACGCCGAGTAAAATGATACCCAACATGTCATGCTTAAAAATTGCGCCCGCTCGTGGCATGGCGTCAAACTTTTACCCTTAAAAATCTCGATAGGCGATGTTTAAAAAATTCTAGAGATTGCATTTTTTGAGCTACAGAGTAGGCCTAGGGCTAGAATTATTGCTCTCGCTCTAACGATCGCGGCAATACCTCACTTGTGTGATTTGAACACCGTTTTCATATGCGGGCGCTACTCGCGTATGCGTTCGCTTCTGCGCGCGAGCTCGTCGGGACGGGGCGCTTTAAAAAAATTTTTTTTTGTTTTCTTATTTATTTTTATTTATTTTATTACTTTTTACACTGAAAAAAAAATGTATCACTTTTATTCCTATTATAAGGAATGTAAACATCCCTTGTAATGGAAAAAAGCATGACAGGTCCTCTTAAAGTGGAGTTCTACCCATTTTTTTATGTTTGTCTGTGCTGCATGCTCTAATCTCATAGTGTTCAGAATGGACAATTTTTATTTAATTTGTTGCTTGTAAATACCTTTATTTTGTAGTCCTTCATTACTTCCTCCTCCTTATTTGCCTAGGCTATTTGCAAGGGTTTCTGGGATAGGCATCATGTTACCCAGTAGTCCTTGAAAACCTGACTGAAACCTATTACATTGCTTGTGCACTGAGCATGTGCAAAGCTGAAATCCAGGAAGTCATACAGTCTGGCTTCATGATGCCCACACTTAAGATGGCCACGGTCTATTTCTAGATTATAAACTATCTAAATGCTGTAACAACCTAACAAAACGGACCTTCGTTTACAGACAAACTTTACTAGAATACATTAAGCTTGTGTATTACAGGGGTATTTATATTTAAAAAGTGAAATTGTGGGTGGAACTCCCCTTTAAATATGAGATCTGGGGTCAAAAAGACCTCAGATCTCATATTTAGACTAAAATGCAAAAAAAAAAAAAAATTGAAACCGCCATTTTTTTCAAAATTACAAAAAAAAAAAATGTTTCTTTAAGAGGCTGGGCGGGACTGACGTTTTAACGTCACTTCCGCCCAGCAGAGCTATGGGGGCGGGCGAAGGAGATTTTTCCTTCAGTCTCGTCCCCAGTCATCAGCCGAACGGTCCCGATCTCCTCCGCCGCTACCGACGGCTCCGGTAAGCGGCGGAGGGCGCGGGAGAGCGGGGCCCTCTCCCGCCACCGATAACGGGGAATCCGCCGCGGAGACCGCCGTTATCGTGTACCGGACCGCGCACACTAAAGATCGATACCTCGGTTGTGGCAGCAGCTGCTGCCGTTACCGAGATATCAATCTTTAAAAAGAGGACGTACATCGTCGTGCGCAGGTCTGGAAGTGGTTAAACAGTGTTCCGCGGCTGCGAACACCTCATAATGTTTGCTATTACGTTCGTCCAAAACTTGGCATCAAAACATCTTGGGTAATTTCATATATAGAGGAAACTGCTTGAATTACTACAAAAAATGCACTCTTAGGCTGCGTACACACGGTCGATCCAAACCGATGAGAATGGTCCGACGGACCGTTTTCATCAGTTCACCGCTGAAGCAGACTGATGGTCTGATGTGCGTACACACCATCAGTTCAAAAACCGATCGGGTCAGAACGCGGTGACGTAAAACACATGACGTGCTGAAAAAAACGAAGTTCAATGCTTCCAAGCATGTGTCGACTTGATTCTGAGCATGCGCGGGTTTTGAACCGATGCTTTTGTGTATTAACCATCGGTTTGGACCTATCGGGCAGCGGTCCATCTGTTCGATTTTAAAGCAAGTTCTAAAATTTTGGACCGAAGGACAACAGACCGATGGGCCGTACACACGGTCGGTTTGGACCAATGAAACTGGACTTCAGGATTCACAAAGCACTTACCTGTAAACTTGCGGCGGCGTAGCGTAAATCCGCCCGGCGCAAGCCCGCCTAATTCAAATGGGGCGGGGACCATTTAAATTAGGCACGTTCCCGCGCCGAACGTACTGCGCATGCTCCGTCCCTAAAATTTCACGACGTGCATTGCGCTAGGACGTCATTGGTTTCGACGTTAACGTAAATGGCGTCCAGCGCCATTCACGGACGACTTACGCAAACGGCGTGAAATTTAAAAATTTGACGCGGGAACGACGGCCATACTTAACATTGGTTAGACCACCAAGAGGGCATGCTTAGTTTTGCGCGACGCATCTCTACGGAAACAACATAAATTTAGATCGACGGGCAAAGCGGACATTCGTGAATCGGCGTAACTAGTCATTTGCATATTCTACGCCGACCGCAATGGAATCGCTACCTAGCGGCCTGCCTAGAATTGCAGCCTAAGATCCGACGGTGTAACACAGTTACACCTGTCGGATCTTAGGGCTATCTATGCGTAACCTGATTCTAAGAATCAGCCGCATAGATACGACAATCGTATCTCGGAGATACGACGGCGTATCAGGAGATACGCCGTCGTATCTCTTTTGTGGATCTGGCCCAACATTTTTTTTCAACCCGATCATTCATTAAAACGGCCTTGCCTACACACGATCGTGAACAAAAAAATGCTCTAGCAAAGCGCGGTGACGTACAACACGTACGACGGCACTGTAAAGGGGAAGTTCCATGCGGATGGCGCCACCCCTTGGGGCTGCTTTTGCTGATTTTGTATTAGTAAAAGACGATTTGCGCTTTTCAGTCTGTTACAGCGTGATGAATGTGCTTACTCCATTACGAACGCTAGTTTTACCAGAACGAGCGCTCCCGTCTCATAACTTGCTTCTGAGCATGCACGTTTTTTTTTTCACGTCGTTAAAGCCCACACACGACCATTTTTTACAACCTTAAAAACGACGACGTTAAAAACGTTGTGAAAAATTAGAGCGTGTTTGACATTTTTAATGGCCATTTTTTTTAGATTGTGAAAAATGCTCTGGAGCCCACACACCATCGTTTTTAATGACATAAAAAAAAAAACGTCATTTTTTTAGAACACGAAAAACGGTCGTGTGTATGCGGCATAATACAGTGATCAGAAACATATCTGAGCACTATACTAGTGACAGGGGGTGAAAAGGGTTAACTGGGGGTGATCAAGGGGTGAAGCCTTTTTTGGGAAATATATGAGGGGTACCCTAAACCTACCTGGGCCTACCACTAACTGCCCTAACGCTGTTCAGTGTCACAAGTGACACCAATACAGTGATCAGTGAAAAATCTGAAAACTGCACTTGGTGACACTATGACAGGGAGCGAAAGGGTTAACTGGGGGGGGGGGGGGGAGATCAGGGGATTAAAAGTGTGTCTATGTGTCCTGGTGTCAGTGTAGTGCTGGGTTTGACAAATTTGCTTGGAATCTAGGAGCCAGCTAAAAAAGTTAGGAGCCAGAAAACGCGCCCCGTCCCGACGAGCTTGAGCGCAGAAGCGAACACATACGTGAGTAGCGCCCGCATATGTAAACGGTGTTCAAACCACACATGTGAGGTATCGCCGCGATCGTTCGAGCGAGAGCAATAATTCTAGCCCTAGTCCTCCTCTGTAACTTAAAACATGCAACCTGTAGATTTTTTTTAAATGTCGCCTATGAAGATTTTAAAGGGTAAAAGTTTGACGCCATTCCACGAGCGGGCGCAATTTTGAAGCGTGACATGTTGGGTATGAATTTACTCGGCGTAACATTATCTTTCATAATATTAAAAAAAAAATGGGGATAACTTTACTGTTGTCTTATTTTTTAATAAAAAAAAGTGTAATTATTTCCCAAAAAAGTGCGCTTGTAAGACAGCTGCGCAAATACGGCATGACAGAAAGTATTGCAACGATTGCCATTTTATTCTCTAGTGTGTTAGGATAAAAAATATATATAATGTTTGGGGGTTCTAATTAGAGGGGAGAAGATGGCAGTGAAAAATGGTGAAAAATGACATTAGAATTGCTGTTTAACTTGTAATGCTTAACTTGTAATACCAACGGCCACCATCAGATGGCGCCAGCTCACACATCTGGTGGTAATAACTTGTAATACCAACGGCTCACCACCAGATGGCGCCAGCTCACAAAAATTATAATTTTTTTGCCCACCTTCCAAGCCAAGTCGCCAGGACACTATTTCTAGTCGCCATGGCGACCTGGCGACCGGTATTTGTCGAGCCCTGTCTTAACAAAATACTGTAGGAATAGATCACATGTGTACAATACAATTCTATGTCTTTGCAGATGCTCAAGGTCACAGTTGGCTATGTGCCTAGGGATAGTGTTATCTCAGTTTTGGCACGAGACAGCAGCTAAAGGAAAGAAACGTTAAAGAAGAGCCCTACATGTATAAAAAATATAAAATTAAGTCTCTAAATCAGAAATTCCGCCAACAAAAGTCCAATGTGAGCTTTTGGTCGGAAATTGCGACCGTGTGCACGCTCCATCGGACTTTTGCTGTCGGAATTTCCGTCATCAAAAGATTGAGAGCAGTTTCTGTAGCAATTCCGACGCAAAAAATTCCGATGCATGTTTGGAAACAATTTGACGCATGCTCGGAAGCATTGAACTTAATTTTCTCGGCTCGTCACCGTGTTCTTGATGGTCGAAAGTTCAGTGAACTTTTGTGTCACCGTGTGTATGCAAGCCAAGCTTGAGAGGAATTCCGTTGGAAAAAACGATCCAAGGTTTTTTTTTTCGACGGAAAATCTGACCGTGTGTACGCGGCATGAGCATAGGTGTGCGCAGCCTTTCGCATTAGGGTGTGCACCCCAGAGATAAAATGCAGAGCAACAGAGGCAGAGGCTAGGAGTATACATGTCACGGGCACGATGCTATGCTTTACAGCCATGGCAGAAATTACAGAGTGCTGAGCACATGTGAACGAGTCCTTGGTCCAGATTCAAAGAGATTTGCCCCTTGTTTACCGAGGCACAGGGCAGCGTTTTTGCCCTGCGCCCCCGCAAATTATCTGCGCAGCGCGCGATTCACGGAGCAGTAGCTCCGTAAATTGCGTGTGCGCTCTTTAAAATTGCCCTGCGTAAGGGCGCCTAATGTAAATGATCCCGTAGGGGGTGGGAATCATTTAAATTAGGCGCGCTCCCGCGCCGAGCGTAGAGCGCATGCTCCGTCGGGAAACTTTCCCGACGTGCATTGCGGCAAATGACATCGCAAGGACGTCATTTGCTTCCAAGTGAACGTGAATGGCGTCCAGCGCCATTCACGAATCACTTACGCAAACGACGTGAAATTCAAATTTGGCGACGCGGGAACGACGGGTATCCTTTAGCATTGGCTGCCCCTACTATTAGAAGGGGCAGCCTTCCGCTAAACATGCCGTACGGAAACGACATAACTTGCGTACGCAGGGCTCGCGCAACATTGTGAATCGGTGTTAGTATGCAATTTGCATACTATACACTGAGCACAATGGGAGCGCCCCCTAGCGGCCATCGCAAGCATGCAGCCTAAGATATGCGTGGCATAAGAGCCTTATGCCACGCAGATTTTAGGCTGCAGTCGGCGTTACGAGGTTCCTGAATCAGGAGAATTCGTAACACCGGGGCAAGTAAGCAATTGTGCTGCGTAACTATGGTTACGCAGGCGCAATTGCTCTCTGAATCCGGGCCCTTATTTTTTGCTTTGTTTTTTTTATATTTTATTTTTGTTTTTTTACATTTTTAAAGGGTCACTAAAGGAATTTTTTTTTTTAGCTAAATAGCTTCCTTTACCTTACTGCAGTACTGGTTTCATGTCCTCATTGTTCGTTTTTGCTTTGATTTTGCTGTAATTCCTCTCTGTTCTGGACACTTCCTGATTGTCTGTTTCCTGATCACCACAGTACTGGGAGATTTCTCACGGTGGTGACTAACCAAGGAGGTGTGATTACTGTGTGATTAAAACTCCTCAGCACCAATCCAGTTTCGTTTTGCAAAACCTTCACTGCCCTCTATTGGCTCTCTGGCTCTGTACATCAGAGAACCAGGAAACAACAGCAAACACAAAACTAAACTGTAGGTACATTATATGATTGTTTTTTATCTATTTTTAATATTTTTTAAAAGGAATCAGTTAACTATTATGTCTCTATACCCTGTAAACAGTCATTTCAGCAATTTTTTGTTTCCTTTAGTGACCCTTTAACTGCCCCTTTGGGGGGGGGGGGGGCTTTGGTGAAATATCAGGGGTCTACACGACCCCTGATGATCAACATTTAAGACTGAGAAAGAGACTCAGGACAGGATGGAGGTGCAGATACTGATCCCCCTGCAGGGCAGCCAGAGGGAGGGGGAGGAGGAGAAGCCGGGAGCGCTGCAGGGGGAGGAACAGGAGGATCGGTATATGCAATAAGGCAGTACAGCCAGTCCTCCTGATCACCAGGTGTCTGGGCCCCCCTTTTGAATTGATAGGGCATGGGCTTGGTACAGGAGGGCAGGCTTTACTGCCTTATCATTGGCTCTGGCGCAGAGGATGATTTGGGTGTGCCCAGGCACACCCCTTGCGCACGCCTATGGGCATGAGAGAGTCCAACTTGCACATTGCCATTTCTATAAGGTCAAGTACCGATGTTGGATAAGAAGACCTGGATCACAATTGGAGCTCCAAGTGATTCCAAAGTTGATCAGTATTGTTGAGGTCATCATGGCCCAGATTCTCAAAGACTAACAACGTCGTATCTACAGATACGGCGTCGTAAGTCCGAATGGCCTCCGTCGTATCTATGCGCCAAGATATGAGTGGCGTAAGTCTCCTACGCCGTCGTATCTTGGGGTGCATATTTACGCTGGCCGCTAGGTGGCACTTTCGGTAGATTTCCGCGTCAAATATGTAAATGAGCTAGATACGCCGATTCACGAATGTACGTGCGCCCGTCGCATTTAGTTACGCCGTTTACGTAAGACCTACGCCGGCGTAAAGATAAAGCAGGTCTCTAGGTGGCGCAGCCCATGCAAAGTATGGACGTCGGAACAAGCATATCTTTTTACGTCGTTTGCGTAAGTCGTACGCGAATAGGGCTGTGCATAAGTTACGTTCACGTCGTAGGCAGTGTTCGACGTATCTTAGGCATTCTATCCGACGCATGTGCACTGGGATACATCCACGGACGGTGCATGCGCCGTTCGTTCAAAACGTCAATCATGTCGGGTCACGATTCATTAGCATAAAACACGCCCACCTCTTCACAATTTGAATTTGGCGCGCTTACGCCGGCAGATTTACGCTACGCCGCCGTAACTTAGGACGCAAGTGCTTTGTGAATACAGCACTTGCCCCTCTAAGTTGCGGTGGCGTAGCGTAAATACGATACGCTACGCCCGCCCACACTTGGGCCGCCCTACGTGAATCTAGGCCCATGTCTTTATGGATCTGGCCCCCATTTGTGAAGTCAGGAACCCATGTCGAAGGAGAAGACCTAGCTCACAACTGGTGTTCCAACTCATCCCAAAGTTGTTCAGTAGGGTTGAGGTTGGGTCTTTGGGTAGGGCACCCAAGTTCCTCCACACCAAACTCATAAAACCACGTCTTTAAGGAGCTGGCTTTGTACACAAGGGCACAGTCAACGAGAATGGGTCCTCACCAAACCGATACCACGAGAGATTGTCCTTATAGACAAAGATGTCCATAAGGGAGGTCCACCTCTGCAGCGTAACAACAAAAGCAAACCTTCCATACTACATAATATAAAGCATCAGGGCTTTTTTTCTCAGAGAATAGGTGCAGAAACTCCCTCCTTCTGAGTCACCTTTTGTGTCCACCCCCTACCCACCTCCAAGCACTATTCACTGGTTTCACCCCCTACCCACCTCTGAGCACCATTTCTTGGTTCCACTCCCTACCCACCTCCAAGCACTATTCACTGGTTTCACCCCCTACCCACCTCTGAGCACCATTTCTTGGTTCCACCCCCTACCCACCTCTCAGCACCATTCTTTGGTTCAACCCGACCCCAACCTCCAAGCACCATTCGTTTTCTCCACCCCTTACCCACCTCCGAGCACCGTTCCTTGGTTCCACCTCCGAGCACTATTCCTTGGTTCCACCTACGAGCACTATTCCTTGGTTCCACCCCCTACCCACCTCCAAGCATCATTCATTGGTTTCACCCCCTACCCACCTCTGAGCACCATTTCTTGGTTCCACCCCCTACCCACCTCTGAGCACCATTCCTTGTGCCACCCTCTATCCACCGCCAAGCACCATTTCTTGTGCCACCCCCTATCCACCTCCGACCACCTTTACTTTTCTCCCTACCCACCTCCGAGCACCGTTCCTTGGTTCCACCCCCTACCCACCTCCGAACACCATTACATACATTCAGAGCTGTAAGTGCCGGAACTGCGTTACCCCGCGTTCCTGCTGAAAAAAAAGCCCTGTAAAGCATCGTCATAGTTATATTTATTTTTCAAAAATGTTACTGACTCATCCGTACCTGAGACCGATACCGTTAAGTCAAGTGTGCTCATTCTCAGCAGGAACATCAGATAGAACGTAAGATATGGCCTCTGGCCAATTCTTACATATCTGAGCCATCTCGCCATCCCTGGAGGTTCTGTTCTCCAGAAAACATGTCCAGGTCTTTCTCTGCCTCTCTCCTTCTTAAAAGGTTTATAATGAAACAATTCCCCGATAAGTTACGTTATCAAGGCCAACTGCTTAGACTCACCTTGTCCTGGGCTAATAGGCTAAGACTTGCTCGGCCCCCCTCATCCTTCATTAAAGCAGCTCGTCTATAAGATGGACGCGAGGGCTTCGTGGTGGAACTGACATGTTCCATGGTACAGTGCCAAGATGTCCCATGGTACAGCAATCCTTCCAAGAAGCTCTTCTCCGGCTTAAATTGAATGCAATAGCACAAGCAACTACTGGTGCAGTACATTTTCTACTTTATGCAGTGTTATAAGCTGGAGAACAGATGCTGATAGAAAGCACATGGATTTTTACCATGTTCCATTATATCATAAAAGTTCTATTTTCCATCACCCTGTCATGGTTGGGGTACACCTCGGAGACTGCAGAAGCCAGTGGGAGCTGTGATCAGTGTCCTGTCACTAGGCAGAATGGGGAAATGCTTGTTTGCATCAGCATTTCCCCGTTTTTCCTCTCCGTGAGATGATCGCGGGACTCCTGGCGGACATCGAGTCCGCAGGACCTGTGTTCACGCTCAAAGAGCTTGCGGTGGGCGAGCGCCCACAATGCCGCATCTTAACCATTTAAGACCCGGACCATTATGCAGGTTAAAAACCTGGCCCCTTTTTGTGATTCGGCACTGCGTCGCTTTAACTGACAATTGCGCGGTCTTGCGACGTGGCTCCCAAACAAAATTGGCGTCCTTTTTTTTCCCACAAATAGAGCTTTCTTTTGGTGGTATTTGATCACCTCTGCGGGGTTTTTTTTGGCGATATAAACAAAAATAGAGCGACAATTTTGAAAAACATTGAATATTTTTTACTTTTTGCTTTAATAAATATCCCCAAAAAAGATATAAAAAATATATATTTTCCTCAGTTTAGGCCGAATTCTTCTACATATTTTTGGTAAAAAAAAAAAATTGCAATAAGCGTTTATTGATTTCTTTGTGCAAACTTTCCTGTCGCATCATGGTAGCATACACCCAGAGAGGGCCCCCGCCCAGGTATTCTCCTTCTTTTTTTCCTCACCTGATCAGGACTGGAATCGCCCCAGCCAGGTTCAGCCTCTCCTGGGTGGAAGTCCTTCCTGTACAGCCTCTAAATGAGCTACATGGTGGTACTGGTGGTGCAGGCTTCTCAAAGAAAGCTTTAACCACTTCCGGACCGCCGCATGTACATTTACGTCGGCAGAATGGCACGGACAGGCACATCAACGTACCTGTACGTGCCTGCCTAGACGTGGGTCGGGGGTCCGATCGGGACCCCCCCCCCCGGTACATGCGGCGGTTCCCGTGGCTTCAGGAGCGATCTGGGACGAGGGCGCGGCTATTCGTTTCTAGCCGCCCCCTCGCGATCGCTCCCCGGAGCTGAAGAGCCGTATGTAAACACGGCTTCCCCGTGCTTCACTGTGGCGGCTGCATCGATCGTGTGATCCCTTTTATAGGGAGACTCGATCGATGACGTCATTCCTACAGCCACACCCCCCTACAGTTGTAAACACACACTAGGTGAACACTAACTCCTACAGCGCCCCCTGTGGTTAACTCCCAAACTGCAACTGTCATTTTCACAATAAACAATGCAATTTAAATGCATTTTTTGCTGTGAAAATTACAATGGTCCCAAAAATGTGTCAAAATTGTCCGAAGTGTCCGCCATAATGTCGCAGTCACAGAAAAAAAAATCGCTAGTAGTAAAAAAAAAAAAAAATAATAAAACTATCCCCTATTTTGTAAACGCTATAAATTTTGCGCAAACCAATCGATAAACGCTTATTGCGATTTTTTTTTACCAAAAATAGGTAGAAGAATACGTATCGGCCTAAACTGAGGAAAAAAAAAAATTATATATGTTTTTGGGGGATATTTATTATAGCAAAAAGTAAAAAATATTGCATTTTTTTCAAAGTTGTCGCTCTATTTTTGTTTATAGCGCAAAAAATAAAAACCGCAGAGGTGATCAAATACCACCAAAAGAAAGCTCTATTTGTGGGGGAAAAAGGACGCCAATTTTGTTTGGTAGCCACATCGCACGACCGCGCAATTGTCTGTTAAAGCGACGCAGTGCCGAATTGTAAAAACCCCTTGGGTCATTTAGCAGCATATTGGTCCGGTCCTTAAGTGGTTAAACAAGCTTTGACGTAAGTGACAGCGTTTCCATATGCTTTTACTTCCTTTCTCTGTGTTATGGGGTGTTTGCCATTACCAAGATGGCTGCAGCAGTGCAAGTACACTGAGCTTGAGAGACAGGAAGTGATGCGGCCTCTGTGTTTCCTGGCTAGAGCTTTCCAGCATGGTGATCTGATCATTCCTCAGGCACTTACATCACCACTAATGGAAAATGTGAGTTCTAAATGGTTTCACTGCATTTTTGGCAATAAATGGTGGAGATCTCTACTCATGCATGCTGGATGCTTATGTGGTCATTGTTACAGGTATGTTTTCACCTTTTATGCCATTTACCTGGGTTTTTCTTATGTCCTTCTCAGCGTTGCTCTAGGATCATTGTGCTCTTTATGGCATTCTCAATGCTTGCTCTGGGATCACTGTGTTGGGCTCAGTTTCCACTAGTGTGACTTGTCACTGCAAAATTGCATCACAAGCTGTACCCCATGATTTTCAATGAGTAACGTTCATCTCTGTGTCCATAGACCCCAAGAATACACATGCATTGCTCCAAGTTGCATCAAATTTGCAGCAAATCATGCGACTTTCAGGTCGCGATAGTGGAGACTTAGCGTTATGCTGTTTTTCATTTCAGTCTTGCCCCATCAAATGCCGCCAGTTTGCCCCCATCAAATGCCGCCAGTTTGCCCCCATCAAATGCCGCCAGTTTGCCCCCATCAAATGCCGCCAGTTTGCCCCCATCAAATGCCGCCAGTTTGCCCCCATCAAATGCCGCCAGTTTGCCCCCATCAAATGCCGCCAGTTTGCCCCCATCAAATGCCGCCAGTTTGCCCCCATCAAATGCCGCCAGTTTGCCCCCATCAAATGCCGCCAGTTTGCCCCCATCAAATGCCGCCAGTTTGCCCCCACCAAATGCCGCCAGTTTGCCCCCACCAAATGCCGCCAGTTTGCCCCATCAAATGCTGCCAGTTTGCCCCCCCCCCGCCTGGCACTTGCCTGTCTCGGGTCAGCGTCGTCCTCCGCGCTCCCTCCGATTCGTTGATGTCTTCTCCCGTCCTCTTCATGTCATGTCTGCTATGATTGGATGCCGGATAGGCGTCCAATCACAGTGCCTGTCACTTCAGCCAATCAGGGGACTGTTAACCAGACCCGGTGCAACTGATTGGCTGGGAGGCGGGTCAGTCAGTGTTGGAGAAGCAATTCCCCTAACACAGCACTGTGTAAACAGCGAATGCACAGCAGTGCGCCCGCTGCCCATCAATTGTCACCAGTTTTCCCCATCAATTGTTGCCAGTGTGCCCCATCAATTGCCGCTAGTTTTCCCCATCAATTGCCTTCAGTGTGCCCCATCAAATGCTGCCAGTGTGCCCCCCGCCCAGCACTTACCTGTCTTGGTTCACGGCGCTGTCCTCCACACTCCCTCTGAGTCCTCGATGTCTTCTCCTGTCCTTTTCTGCTATGATTGGACACCTGATAGGCATCCAATCACAGTGCCTGTCGCTTCAGCCAATAAGGTGACAGGTAACCAGACCCGGTGTACCTGATTGGCTGAGAGGCGGGTCAGTGTTTAAACAGCGAACGCACAGCATTGCACCCACTGTTTACCAATTTGGAAGCCTATTACAGCCCACAGGCTCTAATCAGGAAACCTATTAGAGTCGACAGCTCTAATCAGTCACTTCCAAAACACCCCCAATGTTGTAATTCTGATGGGCAGCACTCAACAAGGGGCCGGACACCTGGTTAGTAGACATGTGCATTCGTTTTCGTTAGAATGCATTTTCGTCCGAAAATCATTTTTTTTCGTTATCGTTTTAACAAACGATAACGAAAGTGCAAGAAACAAAAACCGAAAGATCCGACATAAAAAATGCTTTATTTTCGTTTTCGTTGCGGTAAAAATTTGATATAGAGAGATTCAACATTATAGGGAAAAGATTCGACATCATAGGGAAAAGATTCGACATCCTAGAGAAAAGATTTGACATTATAGAGAAAAGATTCGACACTATAGAAATAATAGATTCGACATTATAGAGAATAGATTCGACATTATTACTAGTCATACAACATTAGAATTCTTGTAGGCGGAATATTAGAACCGAAATGTACGATTCGACACAAAGATTCGAAGTTCCGTCGAATATTCGTTTGACATTCGACCGAAACCAAAAAGATTCGACGTTCCGGCGAATATTCTTTTCACCATTCGACAGAAACCAAGTATCATTGGATGTTCGGACGAAAGCTATTCCCCCAACGAAAAACTAAATTAATCAAAACGATTTACGGGACTAACTAAATAAATTTATATTTCCAAACGAAAAAACGAAACGAAATATTCCAGTCTGCACATGTCTACTGGTTAGGGGGCGGCAGCGCCGACAATAGATAGATTCAGGCAATGCTTGAATCTATCTATTGTTGATTGATTGGGTGCTGGAGATAGGGGGCGGCGCTCCTGCGCCCTCTATGGACGCACCGCCACTGCCTTTGGCATAGTTTACGGCCACCAATACCAGGGCATATTCTACTCCCAGTGGCCACAGTCCGGTCCCCCTAAGGCTTGAAGAGCAGTAAACCGGACCTTTTGTTTTAAAAGTTTGGAGACACTTACTCTAATCACATGTTCGATAAGAAGGACTTCGGAAACATGCAAGTACGGTCATGGCCTGATTTAAAAATAAAAAATTCTTCCCCAGTGCAGACCTAAAGGAAGACAAAGCGACATACTACGAGTCCCACTAATGAAAGCTAAAACCTAGTTAGGCTCCTGTTACTACTACTATAAACTGCTTAACACTGTATTAATGTTAATGCTTGATGGCTTAATTAACCAGTAGTCTATGGAAAGAGACAGCAGTATATTGCTACATAATCCCATATCATTAATACAAACATATCAGACTGATGAAAAAGAAGGTAAAATCAATAGAACTCTGCTCCATGTCAAGCACTTAAGAAGTAAATTGACTTAACCTCTATTTCATACCTAATGGGAAGGTCTATAATTCACTCAAGTTGGACCCAATTGTGGATCTTGTTACCACCATAAATCTTTGCCTTCCAGCAGAACTCCAGAAAGACCTTTCCCGGCTCAAATACGTATATGTGAACTGTTTTAGCTGCCAAAATATTTATAGTGCTGTCCGGTAGGTCTGATTGGACGTCCCCTGTCACATGACATGGTCAGTTGCAGACCCTGTAGCCCAGGGGTTGACAAATTTGCTTTGAATCTCGGAGCCAGCTAAAAAAGTTAGGAGCCAGAAAAAGCGCCCCGTCCCAACGAGCTTGCGCGCAGAAGCGAACACATATACGTGAGCAGCGCCCGCATATGTAAACGGTGTTCAAACCACACATGTTTGGTTTCGCCGCGATTGGTAGAGCGAGAGCAATAATTCTAGACCTAGACTTCCTCTGTAACTCAAAACATGCAACCTGTAGATTTTTTTTAAACGTCGCCTATGAAGATTTTAAAGGGTAAAAGTTTGTCGGCATTCCACGAGCGGACGCAATTTTGAAGCGTGACATATTGGGTATGAATTTACTCGGCATAACATTATCTTTCATAATATAAAAACAAATGGGGATAACTTTACTGTTGTCTTATTTTGTAATTTAAAAAAGTGTAATTTTTTTCCCAAAAAAACTGCGCTTGTAAAACCGCTGCGCAAATACGGCGTGACAGAAAGTATTGCAACGATCGCCATTTTATTCTCTAGGGTGTTAGGATAAAAAATATATATAATGTTTGGGGGTTCTAATTAGAGGGAAGAAGATGGCAGTGAAAAATAGTGAAAAATGACATTAGAATTGCTGTTTAACTTGTAATGCTTAACTTGTAATACCAACGGCCACCACCAGATGGCGCCAGCTTACACATCTGGTGGTAATAACTTGTAATAACAACGGCTCACCACCAGATGGCGCTAGCTCACAAAAAACACTATTTCTAGTCGCCCTGGCGACCGGGATTTGTCGAGCCCTGCTGTAGCCTAATCGATCCAGTAGCAGCATCATCGAGGGGAATGCATAGCTCCCAACTGTCCCTGATTTTGAGGGACTGTCCCTCTTTCCTCCTTCTTTGTCCTTCATTTTGGTCTGATCTATATACAGTATTGTAACGGTCAGGGGTTAACACCGTTTACGATATTCCATTCCACCAACCCAAGACAGCTTACTTGACACTCCAACAATCACGATCCATTAGAATTCCCCAGAAGGACGAGACACACACAGCTCTGTCTCTGGTTAAAAAACGAATGAATACTTTAATGGTACACTCAGCTTGTTATATACAGTCGAAACTAAGGCCCCTTTCAGACGTCCGTTCCGCTCGGACTTGTAATACATCCCTATGGGATCGCGTCCGTTAGCGAATGGAGCATCCGCTAACGTCCGCGACCATCCGCGTCCGTCAGGATCCGGTTCCCCATAGGGGAGAGCGGAGCAGAGACAGGGCGGTCTCTGCACTGTGTGCGGGGACCGCCCTGTCCGCTGACAGCTCAGCGGGGATTACGGATGATCCCCTCTGAGCTTTTGCGGACACACGGAGCGGACACAAAAACGGTCCGCTCCGTGTGAAAGAGGCCTAAGAGTGGACAATGACTCAACTCCACCCACCACTTTACACATTCTTTTAGATAATGACATTCAGGTGAGTTAATTACTACTCATTACCCAGACGGTCTGGCTCTGCGACAAGTTATCCTCACCTGTTACACAAAACACATTCCTTTACTAAACATAATTGACATGCTAATTCCCTACCCCTGAAATGTCAGACTTTCTGTCACCGAATCTAGAGGAGTTAATTACTACAGCTGACACATTACACATCTATTATCAATAGTATCTTCACACAAAACAGTGTCATTAGCATACACAAAGAAATATCTTAGGAGCAGACTTAATTAGCACAATGGACAATATAATGCAATCACAGCAAGTCCCATTACTACAGCCAGGTGAACTTAATTAGCATCTCAACAGTCTATGTTACACATTGAATGAGACTCTATTGACCTGTTGAGGTCAGAATAAACAACCTGTAATATTCCAAGATCTCCTGCAATACACGAATTATAATTTCTCAGTCATCCTATGCCCAAAAGGGACTTAGGATGACCCTAGACCCAAGAGTCATTGGTGAAGCTGGCACAGGAGTACCCCACATCCTTCAATAGTCTCTGGGTATCACGGGCCATTCCGTTACAACTATATTGCCAAAAGTTTGGGGACACCTATTTACACGCACTTATAGGTAAATTTAGGTACGTTTGTGTAACTTTGCGGCGGCGTAGCTTAAGGAATTTAAGCTACGCCGCCGTAAGTTAGCGAGTCAAGTACATGATTCTCAATGTACTTGCCTGCTAAGTTACGTCGGCGTAGCCTGAATCGGCGGGCGTAAGGGCGCCTAATTCAAATGTGTTTGAGGGGGGAGTGTTTTATGTTAATGAGGCTTGACCTCACGTTTTTTACGTTTTTTTTACTGCGCATGCGCCGGGCGCCTACATTTCCCAGTGTGCATTGCGGCTAAGTACGCCGCACGGGCCTATTGATTTTGACGTGGACGTAAATCTCGATTCACGGACGACTTACGCAAACGAAGTAAAAAATTCGAATTTCGACACGGGAGCGGCGGCCATACTTGACATTACTATTCCAATAGGGCCTAGCTCTAACTTTACGCGGCCTATCTCTTACGCAAACGGTGTAAAAGTACTGCGTCGGCCGGGCGTACGTTTGTGAATCGGCGTATCCCCCTCATTTACATATTCTACGCCGACCACAATGGAAGTGCCACCTAGCGGCCATCCAAAATATTGCAATCTAAGATAAGACGGCGCAAGCCATCGTATCTTAGATATGTTTAAGCGTATCTCTGTTTGAGCATACACTTAAACATAAGTCGGCGTAGATTCTGAGTTAGGTCGGCTTATCTACTGATAAGTCGGCCTAACTCTTACTGAATCTACCTATTGGACTTTAATGGCATCCCAATCTTTGTCCATAGGGTTCAATATTGCATTGGCCCACCTTTTGCAGCTGTAACAGCTTCAACTCTTCTGGGGATGATTTCCACAAGGTTTAGGAGTGTGGCCTTGTACACACGGGCCAGAATCTCGCCAGGAAAAAAATAAATAGTTTTTCCCGATGAGATTCTTGGCCGAGTGTACAGACACTCCTTTCAAAAGAACCGCAGATCCTTTGAAAGACAAGAACGCGGTGACGTGATCGCGTACAACAAGCATGTGCTCGTCACATTTGATGCCGTCGCCGCCATCTTGCTTCACCCAACCTATGACGTGGAAGCTACCGCGCATGCGGAACATTTAATAAAAGACCACATGGATGAGTTCTTGCTGGAAAAAAAACTATTTAAAGCGGTTCTCCACCCTAAAGTGGAGTCCCCCCCCCCCTCCGGTGTCACATTTGACACCTTTCAGGGGGGAGGGGGGTGCAGATACCTGTCTAAAGACAGGTATTTGCACCCACTTCCGGCCCGGCATTCACGGGCAAAAGACGGGCATTCCGTCACATCCTCTCCCCCCCCCCCCCCGTTGTGTGCTGGGAACACTCGGCTCCCAGCACACAGCGGGAGCCAATCGGCGGGCGCGGCGCGACTCGCGCATGCGCCGTAGGGAACCGGGCAGTGAAGCCGCAGCGCTTCACTTCCTGGTTCCCTCAGCGTGGATGGCGGGGGGAGCAGCAGAGAGACGAGCGATCGCTCATCCTCTGCTGCGATCGGCGCTGGACTCCAGGACAGGTAAGTGTCCTAATATTAAAAGTCAGCAGCTGCAGTATTTGTAGCTGCTGGCTTTTAATATTTTTTTCCCATGGCACATCCGCTTTAAGCAGAAGACAGCATGGATTCATGAAAGACAGAAGTTGTCAGACAAACCTGATTTCTTTTTATGAAGAGGTAAGTAAAACCCTTGGACAGAGGCGGTGACGCTCGTGCATGCTCATCGTATGCGATGACGTCACCGCGTTCTTGCCTTTCAAAGGAACTGCTGTTCTTTTGAAAGGAGTGTCTGTACACTCGGCCAAGAATCTCGTCGGGAAAAAACTGTTTTTTTTTTTTTCCTGACGAGATTCTGGCCCATGTGTACAAGGCCACAAGGGAGAGATATCGTTTTGCCCCCCTGTACAAATCATTAGTAAGACCTCATCTGGAATATGCAGTTCAGTTTTGGGCTCCAGTTCTCAAAAAGGATATCGGAGAACTGGAGAAAGTGCAGAGAAGGGCAACCAAACTGATAAGAGGCATGGAGGAGCTCAGCTATGAGGAAAGATTAGAGGAACTGAATTTATTCACTCTTGAGAAGAGGAGAATAAGGGGGGATATGATCAGCATGTACAAATATATAAGAGGTCCATATAATTAGTGAACTTGGTGTTGAGTTATTCACTTTACGGTCAACACTGTGGACAAGGGGGCACTCTTTACGTCTAGAGGAAAAGAGATTTCACCTCCAAATACGGAAAGTTTCTTCACAGTAAGAGCTGTGAAAATGTGGAACAGACTCCCTCCAGAGGTGGTTCTGGCCAGCTCAGTAGATTGCTTTAAGAAAGGCCTGGATTCTTTCCTAAATGTACATAATATAACTGAGTACTAAGATTTGTAGGTAAAGTTGATCCGGGGAAAATTTGTTTGCCTCTCGGGGGATCAGGAAGGAATTGTTTCCCCTGCTGTAGCAAATTGGATCTCGTGCCCTGCTGGTTTTTTTTTGCCTTCCTCTGGATCAACTGTGGGTATGGAGTTTGGTGTATGGGATTGTACTGTGTTTTTTTTTTTTGTGTGGTTCAACTGGATGGACTTGTGTCTTTTTTTTCAACCTGACTAACTATGTAACTTCTCTCCTTCATGTAAAAATCATAATTTTTTGGCTAGAAAATTACTCAGAACCTCCAAACATTATATATATATATTTTTTATCAGACACCCTAGAGAATAAAGTGGCAGTCATTGCAAATTTTTATCTTGCACGGTATTTGCGTAATAATTTTTCGAATGCATTTTTTTTGGAAAAAAAAAGGTTTTCATAATTTAAAAAATAACAAAACAGTAAAGTTAGCCCAATTGTTTGTATAATGTGAAATATGATGTTACGCCGAGGAAATAGATACCTAACTTGTCACTCCTTTAAAATTTGCGCACACTCATGGAATGTTGCCAAACTTCGGTACTTAAAAATCTCCATAAGCGACGCTTAATTTTTTTTTACAGGTTACCAGTTTAGAGTTACAGAGGAGATCTAGTGCTAGAATTATTGCTCTCGCGCACTTGGCGATGCCTCACGTGTGGTTTACATGTGTGGGCAGGACTTGCATGCGCGTTCGCTTCTTAGCGCAAGCTACTGAGGACAGGGGCGTTTTAATATAAAAAAAAATATATATATATATATATATATATATATATATATATATCTTTTTTTTTTTTTTTTTTTTTTTTTACTTCTTTTTTTACTTCTTTTTTATCTTTACACTTTAAAAAAAAAAAAATGATCACTTTTATTCCTATTACAAGGGATGTTTACATTCCTTGTAATAGGAATAAAAGTGATCATTTTTTTTTTTTTTTAAGTGTCAAAATAAAAAATAAGTAAAAAAAAAATAATAGTGTGTGACAGGTCCGCTTTATGGAGAGATGCGGGGTCAATAAGACCCGATCTCATGCTTTCATGACCACCATTTGGTCACCGGTCATCTCTATGCTCTTCATTCGGTGACGGAAAATTCATTCTCCGGGCCTCCGATGGCACGGAAGAGCCCGGAGCAGCACCGGATGGCGGCGGGAGGGGGGGTGTCCCCTCCCGCCGCCTGTAAGAACGGTCAAGCGGCGGAACCGCCTTTATGATCGTTGTTATGGTGCGTGGAATCGCCGGCTGAAAAAAAAAAGGATATCTGAATGATGCCTGCTGTAGCTGCACCCATCATTCAGATATCCCCCACTGAATTCCAGGACATCATATGACGTCCTACGGTACGGAAGTGGTTTAACTCGTTCTACACTTATAGGTAAACACATTGTAGCATAATGCCCCGTACACACGATTGGATTTTCTGATGGAAAAAGTCAGATGGACTTTGTCCATCAGATTTTACGATCGTGTGTAGCCCCATTGGACTTTTTCCAAGGCACTGTATCTACTATATTCAAAGACCGACATGAGATGTAGCACCCTTGTTACACTGTCAGACACCCCGGTGCATCAAGGCAATGTGTCCCGTGCGTCAAGGCATCAATAAATGATTGCTGGTCAAGAAAGTGGTACATTTAAAAAAAAATATCTATTTTTTTTTGCTGCAGATAAACTTTACAGATATTTAAAAATATATAAAAATGATGCAGGTATGTAACTTATTCATAAGGTTACGGTCAGGTTAACTGATGCATGCTGATACTCCTAAACTTGGTCCGTGCGTCAAGGCATCATCGAATTGCCTCTGGTCAGAAAAGGGGTAAATAAAAAAATAAATAAAAAGAAAAGTTTTAGCAGCAGATAAACTTTATAAATATTTAAAAATAAATAAAAATGATGCAGGTATGCAAATTATTTATATGGTTATGCAGTGGCGTAGCGTGGGTTGTCAGCGCCTGGGGCAAGGCAAGTAATTTGCCCCCCCTGACCCATGAACTTGCCTATTTTCAGCTAGCTCCAGTCTGGTCACATGATCCACTGTGTGAGACAGCAGTGGCTGTAGGGAAGAGGAGAACATGCTTGATAATGACTGGTAAAACCTGGAGTGATGACATCATGCATATGCTCCTATGTCCTATCTGTTGTTGGCGCTCCCTCCTCTCCACACACGTGACAGTGCCCCTCTAAATTTTGCGCCGTGGGCGGTGGCTCCCCTTGCACCCCCCACGCAACGCCACTGCGGTTATGGTCAGGTTAACTGATGCATGCTGATACTCCTAAACTTGGCCCATGCGTCAAGGCATCAATAAATGACCTCTGGTCAAGAAAGGGATCAATTTAAAAAAATGTAATACACGTCGGCGTCATTGACGTTTTCCGTCGTGAGCTGGAGCATGCGCACTGGCCTCTTTTTCCGCCCGGCGCATGCGCAGTTCGATCGGCGCAGGGGCGCGCTTAATTTGAATACAAGCCGCCCCCTTTGAATTACGCGGCCATACGCCGGGCCATTTACACTACGCCGCAAATTACGGAGCAAGTGCTTTGCGAATACGGCACTTGCTCCAGTAAGTTGCGGTGGCGTGGTGTAAATGGCTTACACTACGCCAACGCCGAATCTTAGAGAATCTGGCCCTCTGTAGGTATGTAAATTACACATAGGATTATTTTCAGGTTAACTGATGCATGTTGACCCCCCTAAACTTGGCCCATGTGTCTAGGCATCAATGACCTCTCGTTGTGAAGGAGTTAACAATTAAAAATATATATATATATTATTTAATTAAATTATTTATTCTTTTTATTTCTTTTATTTTTAGTTTTTTAAAGTAGAGAAAGTCAAATGTTGCAAACTGAGTACAAGTTCGGTTAAACTTTATTTCCTCGGTGCAGAATTGGAAGAGTGCTGGCCGTTCAGAAAAGTATATTGTTGCGTTTGCAAGCCCTAAATACGGCCTTATTGACGGATCTCTATAGGGATAAATTGCTGTCGTTATGTACGCGGGGTCCCCGGTGGCCGGAATCTCCGGAAGGAGGCCAAGACTCAGTATATGAAGTGTGCAGTCACAGCCAAAACTACAGCTCAGGGCTTAATGCTCATAAATCACCCTTCAGATCCTCAGCCTACCAATGTAAGGGATTTCACGACACCCTAGAGGTCCCCCAACGTTACTTTTCTCTTGTCTTCCACCCTCTCACAAATCACTGTCTAACGATCTGCCTGGCAGGAGATTAATGGCGACCTCTCTGGTTTCTTTACACCGCCATTAATCCGGATAAATTAGCCATATTTTTATGCTGACTTGTATCAAAGCTTCTATCCTTCTGATCCGACCCAAGCTGTCCATATGTGTCACCGAGGGAGAGTGGCATCTTTATGATCGTCATTGATGGGACCGTCATCCTTGTAGGTCAAGATTTCACTTTTCTTTTTTTTCTTTTCTTTTTTGCTGTGTTTCTTTTTCAAATGGAAATTGGACACCGAGAGTTACTGCAGAGGTCATTAATACGGCGTGCTTCCTCATTAGAACACAATTACCTTTAATTAGATAATGCTTCGACTTCTTTTGCTGTTCCCTTTCCATTTTTTTTGTCTTCTTTAAAGCGGGAGTTCACCCATTTCTAAAAAAAAATTTTTCTTCCCCTAGATTCCTGCTCGTTCGGTCTAGGGGAATCGGCTATTTGTATTAAAATATGAGCCGTACTTACCCGTTTTCGAGCTGCATCTTCTTCCGTCGCTTCCGGGTATGGGTCTTCGGGAGCGGGCGTTCCTTCTTGATTGACATTCTTCCGAGAGGCTTCCGACGATCGCATCCATCGCGTCACTCGTAGCCGAAAGAAGCCGAACGTCGGTGCGGCTCTATACTGCGCCTGCGCACCGACGTTCGGCTTCTTTCGGAAAATCGTGACGCGATGGATGCGACCGTCGGAAGCCTCTCGGAAGACTGTCAATCAAGAAGGAACGCCCATTCCCGAAGCCCATACCCGGAAGCGACGGAAGAAGATGCAGCTCGAAAACGGGTAAGTACCGATCATATTTTAATACAAATAGCCGATTCCCCTAGAGAAAACGAGCAGGAAGCTAAGGGGAAAAAGTGCCCTCTAAGGGTGAACCTCCGCTTTAACCTCCAAACCTGGCGGTATGATTATTTCAGATTTTAAGTTCCGAAAGCGGTACCATTATGTTGCATGGAAATTTGGCATTTATATTGTAGGCCTGTAATTCTTATGCTGCGTACACGCGACAGTTTTTTCGGTTTGTAAAAAATTACGTTTTTAATGGTCTAGAAAAAACCCGATCATTAAAACGACGTTGCCTACACACGATCGTGAAAAAAAAATGCTCGACGGCGCTATAAAGGGGAAGTTCAATGCGGATGGCGCCACCCTTTGGGCTGCTTTTGCTGATTTTGTGTTAGTAAAAGATGATTTGCGCTTTTCAGTCTGTTACAGCGTGATGAATGTGCTTACTCCATTACGAATGCTAGTCTTACCAGAACGAGCGCTCCCGTCTCATAATATGCTTCTGAGCAGGCACATTTTTTCACGTCGTTAAAACCTGAAAAACGCCCGAAAAAAGACCGCGTTTACCACTCTGCACGATATATGTCGGCAGAATGGCACGGCTGGGCACATACACGTACCTGTACGTGGCTCTTTAAGCCCAGCCGTGGGGTTGCGCACGGCGCCAGCGTGTGCACGCGACCCGTTCCCAAGCTCCGTGACCGCGCCCGCAGACCCGATCGCCACTGGTGTCCCAAGATCAGTCCTCCGGAGCTGAAGAACAGGGAGAGGTGAGTGTAAACACACCTTCCCTGTTCTTCGTTGTGGCAGTGTCATTGATCGTGTGTTCCCTAATATAGGGAAACACAATCAATGACGTCACACGTACAGCCCCGGCCCCCTACAGTTAGAAACGCATATGAGGTCACACCTAACCCCTTCAGCGCCCCCTAGTGGTTAACTCCCAAACTGCAATTGCCATTTTCACATGTGAAAATGACAATGGTCCCAAAAATGTGTCAACATTTTCCGATGTGTCCGCCATAATGTCACAGTCACAAAGAAAATCACTGATTGCCGCCATTAGTAGTAAAAAAAAAAAAATATTAATACAAATGCAATAAAACTATCCCCTATTTTGTAAGCGCTATACATTTTGCGCAAACCAATCGATAAGCGCTTATTGCGATTTTTTTTTTACCAAAAATAGGTAGAAGAATACGTATCGGCCTAAACTGAGGAAAAAAAAATGTTTTTTTATATCTTTTTTGGGGATATTTACAGTATTCTAGCAAAAAAGTAAAAAATATTGTTTTTTTTTTTTTCAAAATTGTCACTCTATTTTTGTTTATAGCGCAAAAAATAAAAAACGCAGAGGTGATCAAATACCACCAAAAGAAAGCTCTATTTGTGGGAAAAAAAGGACGCCAATTTTGTTTGGGAGCCACATCGCACGACCGCGCAATTGTCAGTTAAAGCGACGCAGTGCCGAATCACAAAAAGTTAAAAACGACGTGAAAAATTAGAGCAAATTTTTAATGGCCATTTTTTTACATCATGAAAAATGCTCTGGAGCCCACACACAATCGTTTTTAATGACATTAAAAATAACTTCATTTTTTACAACCCGTAAAACGGTTGTGTGTATGCGGTATTAGGAATCACTCACTTAAATCTGTCCAAACAAGAGTCTAGTAGACATCTCTGGTAAAATAAAATGTAAAACACAAAATCAGAAATTATAAGACAATAAATAAATATAAATAATTATAACAAATAATGTAATAATAATAAAAGGTATTACTTTAAATTTTTTGATGACAAATTTTCCCACAAATCGCTATCGTTCAATTCTGCAAGTGATTCTAATTTATTATCGCTGTTTTTTAGCTGGTCTAAAACCACTTCTGATATAAAGGCACACTTTTTGGTTGCTATGGACAATCTCCAGTTTCCAGGCAGAAAGAACAGTTTTTATAATATAAAAGTACATGCAGAACACTGGGCAGACCACTAGGGACAAAAGGGGTGTGTATTTTTTTTCATACAGTCCTGCGGGAACGTGTGGGAACGGCGTCCCTGCACTTTTTTCACAGCAGGAATGCCGCTCCCTTTGCAGGACTTGAGCAGCCGAGCCGATCCTTCACTAAGCGGCGATGCCCTGTGTGACATCACGCGGAGGCGGAGTCGCACAGCAATGCTAAAGTGAGACCAGCCAGGCCAGCACCCTGAGACCAGCCAGGCCAGCACCCTGAGACCAGCCAGTCCAGTACCAAATACCCTGAGGCCAGCCAGGCCAGCGCCCTGAGACCAGCCAGGCCAGCGCCCTGAGGCCAGCCAGGCCAGCGCCCTGAGGCCAGCCAGGCCAGCGCCCTGAGGCCAGCCAGGCCAGCGCCCTGAGGCCAGCCAGGCCAGCGCCCTGAGGCCAGCCAGGCCAGCGCCCTGAGGCCAGCCAGGCCAGCGCCCTGAGGCCAGCCAGGCCAGCGCCCTGAGGCCAGCACCCTGAGACCAGCCAGGCCAGCACCCTGAGACCAGCCAGGCCAGCACCCTGAGACCAGCCAGTCCAGTACCAAATACCCTGAGGCCAGCCAGGCCAGCGCCCTGAGACCAGCCAGGCCAGCGCCCTGAGACCAGCCAGGCCAGCGCCCTGAGGCCAGCCAGGCCAGCGCCCTGAGGCCAGCCAGGCCAGCGCCCTGAGGCCAGCCAGGCCAGCGCCCTGAGGCCAGCCAGGCCAGCGCCCTGAGGCCAGCCAGGCCAGCACCCTGAGACCAGCACGGCCAGCGCCCTGAGACCAGCACGGCCAGCGCCCTGAGACCAGCCAGGCCAGCGCCCTGAGGCCAGCCAGGCCAGCACCCTGAGGCCAGCCAGGCCAGCACTGAGACCAGCCAGTCCAGTACCAAATACCCTGAGGCCAGCCAGGCCAGCGCCCTGAGGCCAGCCAGGCCAGCGCCCTGAGGCCAGCCAGGCCAGCGCCCTGAGGCCAGCCAGGCCAGCACCTTGAGCCCCGCACAGCACTGATCGTTGAGTCAAGGATGAGCCAAGTCTTCAACTCAAGTTGAGCAAGTCTTCAGAACTGTAAGTAAATATATAAGGGGATATATGTGTTAGAAATTCCCTGCGAGGGAAAGATCATCACCCATTGTGGTGATTATTCTGTTAGTTTGACAAGTTAACTTATTTTGTTTTTGTAAACTGGCACTTGACAATAAATGTTGCACTGTATTTCCTGTGAAATATATATGCATATGAGCGTATCGGGGGACAAAGAGGTAGACGCGCTTCGCGCAAATGTCAGCGCTTAGTCATTACCTAGTGGAACTAGTCACCACAATCACCTATATACTGCTCTAATGTGTTATCATTAGGTTACAGGTGAACTAACCAATTATAATGAGTACTCAGCTGATGTTACAAAGAAGACCCGGCTAGAATACACGGAACCTACACTCAAATCTGATGTAAAGAGTTCGGTCCAAATCCACTGCCAGAAAAAATCTGATACACCAATTGAACTCGGAGAAAACTTGATACATCAGTCAAAATCGTTGTATAGTTACAACAACATACACAAAATAGGAAACACTGATAGATGGCACTAATGAGCACTGGTAGGTGACAATGATGGGCACTGGTAGGTGACAATGATGGGCACTGGTAGGCAGTGGCGGTTGGTGCTCAACATTTTTGGGGGGGTGCAAACGGAAAATCAATTGCAGCCTCATTGTGCCCATCAAATGCAGCCACTGTGCCATCAATTGTCACCACTGTGCCATGCCATCAAACGCAGCCACTGTGCCATCAATTGTCACCACTGTGCCATGCCATCAAACGCAGCCACTGTGCCATCAATTGTCACCACTGTGCCATGCCATCAAACGCAGCCAATGTGCCATCAATTGTCACCACTGTGCCATGCCATCAAACGCAGCCACTGTGCCATCAATTGTCACCACTGTGCCATGCCATCAAACGCAGCCACTGTGCCATCAATTGTCACCACTGTGCCATGCCATCAAACGCAGCCACTGTGCCATCAATTGTCACCACTGTGCCATGCCATCAAACGCAGCCACTGTGCCAGCAATTGTCACCACTGTGCCATGCCATCAAATGCAGCCACTAGGCCATCAATTGTCACCACTGTGCCATGCCATCAAACGCAGCCACTGTGCCATCAATTGTCACCACTGTGCCATGCCATCAAACGCAGCCACTGTGCCATCAATTGTCACCACTGTGCCATGCCATCAAACGCAGCCACTGTGCCATCAATTGTCACCACTGTGCCATGCCATCAAACGCAGCCACTGTGCCATCAATTGTCACCACTGTGCCATGCCATCAAATGCAGCCACTAGGCCATCAATTGTCACCACTGTGCCATGCCATCAAACGCAGCCACTGTGCCATCAATTGTCACCACTGTGCCATGCCATCAAACGCAGCCACTGTGCCATCAATTGTCACCACTGTGCCATGCCATCAAACGCAGCCACTGTGCCATTGTCACCACTGTGCCATGCCATCAAATGCAGCCACTGTGCCATCAATTGTCACCACTGTGCCATGCCATCAAATGGGGCAACTAGGCCATCAATTGTCACCACTGTGCCCTGCCATCAAACGCAGCCACTGTGCCATCAATTGTCACCACTGTGCCATGCCATCAAACGCAGCCACTGTGCCATCAATTGTCACCACTGTGCCATGCCATCAAACGCAGCCACTGTGCCATCAATTGTCACCACTGTGCCATGCCATCAAACGCAGCCACTGTGCCATCAATTGTCACCACTGTGCCCTTTAATTGTCACCACTGTGCCCTTTAATTGTCCCCACTGTGCCTATTGTCGCCACTGTGCCCATTGATGATGCCGCTGTGCCCCGTAAAGTGCCCCTTCCCCCCCCCCCCCGCCCGGCACTTAGCTTTACTGGAGTCAGCCATCCACGTACCTTGATGTCTTATACCGCCCTCGATGACTGACAGGCGTCTCAGCCAATCAGGTTACCGGTAGCCAGAATCGGCCAACCTGATTGGCTGAGACGCCTGTCAGTCTTATCCAAGGACCGCATCCCTAGTGCGTTCCTTGTATAAGCTTCCGGGACCCGAGGGCTGTACTCGGAAAAGCCTATCAGAGCCGTTGGCTCTGATAGGCACTTCAGTACAGCCAACCAGCTGCCGTTATTCAGATGACATGACATGAGCGCCGACCATCTGAATAGAACAGTGGCACGGCGATAATAACATGTTATTAGACTCAGTGGCGGTGAGAGCCAGAGGGGGCGGCGCTCCAGTGCCCTCTATGGACGAACCGCCACTGCTGGTAGGTGACAATGATGGGCACTGGTAGGTGACAATGATGGGCACCACTGAGGCACTGATTAGTGACTTTGAGAGGTGGCACCGTGTGCACTGGTAGGTGGCACTGGTGGGCACTAGTGTGCACTGACAAGTGGCACACATGGGCACAGATGAGCTGTCTGCAGCTCTCTCTGATCGGGACCAATGTCCCTCTGTCTTCTGCCGGTAATTGGCTTTTTTTTTACTCCTCACGCTATCAGCATGAGGAGAAAAAATAGCTGATTACCGGCTCTGTTTACATCACATGATCAGCTGTCATTGGCGGACAGCTGATCACATGGTAAGGAGTCAGGACCGACCCCTTACTCCGATCTGTGA
The DNA here is from genome assembly GCF_905171775.1 of Rana temporaria. Classification (NCBI taxonomy): domain Eukaryota; kingdom Metazoa; phylum Chordata; class Amphibia; order Anura; family Ranidae; genus Rana; species Rana temporaria. The sequence continues at coordinate 106,845,132 of NC_053501.1, forward strand.
TCACCCGAGTCTCATAGACTCGCTGATCCCAGAGCGAGCCGCATGCGCCCTGCAGGGGGCGCGCAGGCCGCTCGAGCACGGGAGGACGTCTATTGACAGCCTGTCAGCAATTTAGGTCCGCCCTGTAGCCGTCATTCGGCTATAGCGCGGACGCCAAGAGTTTAATCTTCATCATTTGCTCACTTTGAATTGCTCAGGTTTGTGACAGGTCCACTTGAGGAGGTGACGATAAATGAGGCCGATGATGTTGCGTGTTCAGCTTGACACTGATCACTGTCACCGTACTCTCTCAGCTTGTATGTTGGCAGCAAGTCCGCCTCTCCGATCTCCGCGTTGTTGGATTGCTGCCATCTATCAAATCCAATTTGTCCGAGTCTTGAGTGGATGAAAGCAGATTGAGTTTCTTCTGCTCATCGCAGCTCCGTTTGTCAACTTCTATACATCAGTCTTCGTTATTAAAACATTGTGACTGCGTTAAGTTACTAAATATTGATCAGATGTACGGACTTTTCAGAAGGACAGTAAGAGGGAGAGAGGGAGGGAAGTGTGCCAGTGTACATGTAACATTATCCCCGGGTTATAGGTCCAAGCTGAGCGCCCCCCCTAGGGACAAATATCACTGGAGATTCAGAGACGACACTAAAAACATCTCCATGCATTTACTACAGCTGTTACACGGCGGCACCCGCTACAATCCCATCTGTGTCACAGGCAGCTAGAAGAGAACTAAGGATGAGCTCCCAGGGTGGTTTGTCCCAAACCCAAGCTGTTGATGGCCAGATTTGGCCAGTTTGCCTGCCCACTTAAACTTAGGGTCAGGGCCGCCATCAGGAATTGTGGGGCCCCTTACACAGCTTCAGGCATGGGCCCTCCTGGAGCAGAGAACCGGGTGGGGAGGGGGTGGATGCTGCCGCCTGAAATTGAGAAGCGGAGGGGGGGGGGGGGCAGCCGCGAATTGAGAAGCGGGGGGGGCCCTTTACAAAAAAAAGAAGAAATAAATAAAATATATATAAAAAAGGGGGGTAGCCATCCGGGGCCCTGGGGGACCTCTGGGCCCTTTAATAAAAAGAAAAAAAGAGATAAAAAATATATTTTTTTATCTTAAAAGGGGGGTTGCCATCTGGGGACCTCTGGGCCCTTTAATAAAAAAAAATATATATATATACAAATTATTATTATTTTTTATAAAAAGAAATTCCAAAAAAACGGGGGTTGCCACCCGGGACCTCTGGGCCCTTTAATAATAATAAAAAGATAAACCTCTGGGCCCTTTAATAAAAAAAGAAATAAAAAAAAAATATATATATAAACATATAAAAAAAGGGGGTTGCCATCCAGGGCCCTGGGGACCTCTGGGCCCTTTAATAATAAAAAAAAAAATATATAACAAAAAAGAAATGAAATAAAATAATATTAAAAAAAATGGGCCCTTTAATAATAATCTAATTAATTTTATATATATATATATATATATATATATATATATATATATATATATATATATATATATATATATATATATATATATATATATATATATATATATATATATATATATATATATATATATATATATATAAAAAAAAAGGGGGGTTGCCATCTGGGGCCCTGGGAACCTCCGGACCCCTACAAAAGGGGGTTGCCATCCGGGCCCCTTACAGGTGTACTGCCTGTACCCCCCTGATGGCGGCCCTGCTTAGGGTTGCCACCTTTTCTTCAAGTCAAACCCAAACACTTTTGCGGGAAACAACAACTTTTTTTTTTATAGTATAAACCATTGGCGGCTGGTGCTTAAAATTTTTGGGGGGCGCAAACAAATAAAAAAAAAAAAAAAAACATCAATTGCAGCCTCACTGTGCTCATCAATTGCAGCCACTGTGCCCATCATACGCTGCCACTGTGTCAGAAACCATGAATCAGACCGAGACAGAAGTACAGTTAAATGTCCTCTGCACAGTGTGCACCTAAAGCTATGTCAATACATTTGCTGGTGTTCTCATATTAATACCACAGGCAGGGATCTGCAAGTATTTTCACTTGGTGTACTGTGTCCTCTGCACAGTGTGCACCTACTGTAAAGCTACGTCAATACATTTGCTGGTGTTCTCATTAATACCACAGGCAGGGACTGATCAGCTAGTTTTTTCAGTATTTGTGCAGCTACATCTCCCTGCAGATCATTAGTATGTGTGGAGGGACAACAAGGAGAGGCAGAGAGTGGGTGATCCTGCCTCCTGGACTGAGCAATGCTCACACAGCGACACGTGAGCAGCACCCACTTCAGAAGTACTAGAAGTCTTGGCCATTCATTCTCAACTAGGGTTCCTCCAGAGGTTGCAAGGGGTTCCATGAGCTGCGGATGATTGACCTCCCTTCTGATGGTGTCTTCATAATTCCAGGACCAATGCCCTTGGCAGAGCCAGTGCCAAGACACCAATGATCTCTTTAGTTAACGGTACAGTGCCTTGCAAAAGTATTCACCCCCATGGCATTTTTCGTGTTTTGTTGCCTCACAACCTGGAATTAACATGGATTGTTTGAGGATTTGCATCATTTAATTTACAGAACATGCCCACAACTTTGAAGATTTTTTTTATTGTGAAGCAAACAAGAAATAGGACAAAATAACAGAAAAAGTCAATGTGCGTAACTATTCACCCCCCTAAAGTCAATACTTTGTAGAGCCAACTTTTTTGGCTATCGCAGCCTTAAGCCACTTTGGATAAGTCTCTATGATCTTGCCACATCTTACCACTGGGATTTGTGCCCATTCCTCCTCCTTGCAAAACTGCTCCAGCTCCTTCAAGTTGGATGGTTTGCGCTTGTGAACAGCAATCTTTAAGTCTGACCACAGATTTTCTATTGGATTGAGGTCTGGGCTTGGACTAAGTCATTCCAACACATTTACATGTTTCCCCTTAAACCACTCAAGTGTTGCTTTAGCAGTGTGTTTGGGGTCATTGTCCTGCTGGAAGGTAGACATGTGCAGACTGGAATATTTTGTTTCGTGTTTTCGTTTGGAAAATAAATTTGTTTAGTTACTCCCGAAAATCGTTTTGATTTATTTTGTTTTTCGTTGGGGAATAGCTTTCGTCTGAAAATCCAATAATACTTGGTTTCTGTCTAATGGTCAAACTAATATTCGACGGAACGTCGAATCTTTACGTCGAATCGTACATTTCCGTTCGAATATTCCGCCTACAAGAATTCTAATGTTGTATGACTAGTAATAATGTCGAATCTATTCTCTATAATGTCGAATCTATTTTCTCATAAATCGGAATCTATTCTCTGTAATGTCGAATCTATTATTTCTATAGTGTTGAATCCTTTCTCTGTAATGTCGGATCGTTTCTCTATGATGTTGAATCTTTTCCCTATAATGTCGAATCTCTCTATATCGAATTTTTACCGCAACGAAAAAGAAAATAAAGCATTTTTTAATGTCGGATCTTTCGGTTTTCGTTTCTTGCACTTTCGTTATCGTTTGTTAAAATGCATTCTAACGAAAACTAATGCACATGTCTACTGGATGGTGAACCTCCGTCCTAGCCTCAAATTACACACAGAGTGGTACAGGTTGTGCTCAAGAATATCCCTGTATTTAGCACCATCTATCTTTCCCTCAACTCTGACCAGTTTCCCAGTCCCGACTGCTGAAAAACATCCCCTCAGCATGATGCTGCCACCACCATGTTTCACAGTGGGGATAGTGTTCTTTGGGTGATGTGATGTGTTGGGTTTGCGCAAGACATAGCATTTTCTTTCATGGCCAAAAAGTTCAATTTTAGTCTCAGACCAGAGCACCTTCCTCCATACATTTTGGGAGTCTCCTACGTGCCTTTTCGCAAAATCAAAATGTGCCATTTTGTTTTTTTTTCTGAAAGTAATAGCTTTCTTCTGGCCACTCTGCCATAAAGCCCAACTCTATGGAGCGTACGGCTTATTGTCCCCCTATGTACAGATACTCCAGTCTCTGCTGTGGAACTCTGCAGCTCCTCCAGGGTCACCTTAGGTCTCTGTGCCGCCTCTCTGATTAATGCCCTCCTTTCCCGGTCTGTGAGTTTTGGTGTGCGGCCGTCTCTTGGCAGGTTTGCTGTTGTGCCATGTTCTTTCCATTTGGTTATGATAGATTTGATGGTGCTCCTAGGGATCATCAAAGATTTGGATATTTTTTTTATAACCTAACCCTGACTTGTACTTCTCAACAACATTGTCCCTTACTTGTTTGGAGAGTTCCTTGGTCTTCATGGCAGTGTTTGGTTAGTGGTGCCTCTTGCTTAGGTGTTGGGGCCTCTGGGGCCTTTCACAAAGGTGTGTCTATGTAATGACAGGTCATGTGACACTTAGATTGCACACAGGTGGACATCATTTCACTAATTATGTGACTTCTGAAGGTAATTGGTGGCACCAGAGCTTTTTATGGGCTTCATAACAAAGGGGGTGAATACATACGCACATGCCAATTATCAGTTTTTTATTTCTGAAAAATAGTTTTATGTATAGATTTTTCTAATTTTACTTCACCAGCTTAGATTATTGTGTTCTAATCCATTACATATAATTCTGATTTTAAAAAAATGACCACAGGATGTAATGTAACAAATTTGGTTAAAAGCCAAGGGGGGTGAATACTTTTGCAAGGCACTGTAAATGTGACATTCATACCACCACCGTAAGGAGGACATTCTTATACGTCGACAGAATGGCACGGCTGGGCACAAGGGCGTACATGTACATCCCCTTTAAGAATCCAGCCGTGGGTCGAGAGTGCGCCACCGGCGGCGGGCTCGCGACCCGGTCCGAAGCTCCATGACCGCGCCCGTCACAGGAGCTGAAGAACGGTGAGAGGTAAGTGTAAACAAACCTTCCCCGTTCTTCTCTGTGGCTTGTCACTGATCGTCTGTTCCCTGTCATAGGGAACGACGATCAGTGACGTCACACGTCCTGCCCCGCCCCCCTACAGTAAGAGACACACATGAGGTCACACTTAACCCCTACAGCGCCCCCTAGTGGTTAACCCCTTCACCGCCATTGTCATTTTCACAGTAATCAGTGCATTTTTATAGCACTTTTCGCTGTGAAAATGACAATGGTCCCAAAAATGTGTCAAAAGTGATGTGTCCGCCATAATGTCTCAGTCACGAAAAAAATCGCTGATCACCGCCATTAGTAGTAAAAAAAAAATTAATAATAAAAATGCCATAAAACTATCCCCTATTTTGTAAACGCTATAACTTTTGCGCAAACTAATCAATAAACACTTATTGCGATTTTTTTTTTTACCAAAAATATGTAGAAGAATACGTATCGGCCTAAACTGAGGGAAAACATTTTTTTTAGATATATTTTTGGGGGATATTTATTATGGCAAAAAGTAAAAAATATATATTTTTTTTAAATGGTCGCTCTATTTTTGTTTATAGCGCAAAAAATAAAAACCGCAGAGGTAATCAAATACCACCACAAGAAAGCTCCATTTGTGGGGAAAATTTTGTTTGGGAGCCACGCCGCACGACCGCGTAATTGTCAGTTGAAGCGATGCAGTGCCGAATCGCAAAAAGGGTCCTTAACCTGCATAATGGTCCAGCTCTTAACCGGTTAAGTTACTGGATAGGGCTGTATAGTGCATATCTCCAGAGAGCTATGAATTTAGCTACAGTACAGTATCTGTAAATTGTAAGCCAGAGTAAGGGGAAGCTTGAAAGGGAAACTTCTAAAGTGAAATTATCCTTTAATATAAAAAAGTTCCCCATTCTCTCATGATAAACCATCCTCCCTTCTTATGCCGCGTACAGACGATCGGACATTCCGACAACAAAACCGTGGATTTTTTTTCCGACGGATGTTAGCTCAAACTTGTCTTGCATACACACGGTCGCACAAATGTTGCCAGAAATTCCAATCGCCAAGAACGTGGTGATGTACAACACGTACGACGGCACTATTAACCATTTAAGACCCGAACCGTATGGCAGCTAAAGGATCTGGCCAGTTTTTGTGATTCGGCACTGCGTCGCTTTAACTGACAATTGCGCGGTCGTGCGACGTGGCTCCCAAACAAAATTGGCATCCTTTTTTCCCACAAATAGAAATTTCTTTTGGTGGTATTTGATCACCTCTGCGGTTTTTATTTTTTGCGCTATAAACAAAAATAGAGCGACAATTTTGAAAAAAAATCAATATTTTTTTACTTTTTGCTATAATAAATATCTCCCAAAAATATATATAAAAAAAATGTTTTTCCTCAGTTTAGGCCGATACGTATTCTTCTACATATTTTGGGTAAAAAAAATCGCAATAAGCGTTTATCGGTTGGTTTGCGCAAAATGTATAGCGTTTACAAAATAGGGGATAGTTTTATTGCATTTTTTTTTTATTTATTTTTTTACTATTAATGGCGGCGATTAGCGATTTTTTTTCGTGACTGCGACATAATGGCGGACACTTCGGACAATTTTGACACATTTTTGGGACCATTGTCATTTTCACAGCACAAAAATGCATTGATTACTGTAAAAATTACAATTGCAGTTTGGGCGTTAACTACAGGGGGGTGCTGAAGGGTTTAAGTGTGACCTCATACGTGTTTCTAACGGTAGGGGGTGTGGCTGTAGGTGTGATGTCATTGATTGTGCTTCCCTATATCAGGGAACACACGATCGATGACGGCGCCACAGTGAAGAACGGGGAAGCTGTGTTTACACGTGGCTCTCCCCGTTCTTCAGCTCCGGGGACCGATCGCGGGACTCCAGCAGCGATCGGGTCCCGAAGCTTCGGACCGGGTCACGTGCCGGCGGCGCGCGCGACCCCACGTCTGGGCTTAAAGGGCCACGTACAGGTACGTGGATGTGCCCAGCCGTGCCATTCTGCCGACGTATATTGTCGTGAAGGGGTCCTTAAGTGGTTAAAGGGAAGTTCAATACCCGTCGTGTTAGTAGAAGTTTGGTGAGAGACGATTCATGCTTTTCCATCTGTAACAGCGTGACCAATGCGCTATCTCCATTACGAACGCTAGTTTTACCAGACCGAGCGCTTCGGTCTCGTACTTAATTCAGAGCATGCATGTAAATTTGTGCGTCGGAATTGTCCACACACGATCGGAATTTACGAGAACGGATTTTTTTGTCGGAAAATTTGAAAAAAAAAAAGGCTCTCAAGTTTTTGTTGTCGGAAATTCCGACATAAAAAGTCCGATGGGGCCTACACACGCTCGGAAATTTCCACCCAAAAGCTCCCATCGAACATGTGCTGTCGGAAATTCCGACCGTGTTTTAGGGTGTTGGGCTCAGCGCAGTGTGGATTTATGTATGCGGAGGCTTCACATTACATTATCTTGTAAGACAAAAGCATGTATGTATGAACGGCACAGGAAATGTTCCATGGAAACCTTAATTACCCCCTCTACTAAGGATCTGTAATGGCCTAATCAATAACACAGCAAAATTATGAGTATTAGCCATTCAATGGAAGTTGAAAACATGGGCCCCGATTCACAGAGATTGGCGTATCTCTGTGCAGGCGTAACGTATCTCATTTACGTTACGCCGCCGCAAGTTTTTCAGGCAAGTGCTTTATTCACAAAGCACTTGCGTGTAAAGTTGCGGCGGCGTAACGTAAATCACCCGGCGGAATTCAAATTTGGCGGGTAGGGGGCGTGTATCATTTAAATGATGGACGTCCCCGCGCCGAACGGACTGCGCATGCGCCGTCATTAAAATATCCCAGCATGCATTGCTCTAAATGACGTCGCAAGGACGTCATTGGTTTTGACGTGGACGTAAATTACGTCCAGCACCATTCACGGACGACTTACGCAAACGACGTAATTTGATACATTTTCGACGCGGGAATGACGGCCATACTTAAAGCGGGGGTTCACCCTTAGAGGGCACTTTTCCCCCTTAGATTCCTGCTCGTTTTCTCTAGGAGAATCGGCTATTTGTTTTAAAATATGTGCAGTACTTACCCGTTTACGAGATGCATCCTCTCCGTCGCTTCCGGGTATGGGCTGCGGGAATGGGCGTTCCTTCTTGATTGACAGTCTTCCGAGAGGCTTCCGACGGTCGCATCCATCGCGTCACGATTTTCCGAAAGAAGCCGAACATCGGTGCGCAGGCGCAGTATAGAGCCGCACCGACGTTCGGCTTCTTTCGGCTACGAGTGACGCGATGGATGCGACCGTCTGAAGCCTCTCGGAAGACTGTCAATCAAGAAGGAACGCCCGCTCCCGAAGACCCATACCCGGAAGCGGTGGAAGAAGATGCATCTCGAAAACGGGTAAGTACTGCTCATATTTTAATACAAATAGCCGATTTCCCTAGACCGAACGAGCAGGAATCTAAGGGGAGAAAAAAAAAAAATTAATAAATGGGTGAACTCCCGCTTTAACATTGACTGCGCCTCATAGACCCAGGGGCAACTTTACACCGGGAAAAGCCTAACGTAAATGCCGTAACTTTACTGCGTCGGCCGCGCGTACGTTCGGGAATTCGCGTATCTAGCTAATTTGCATACTCGATGGGGAAATCTACGGAAGCGCCACCTAGCGGGCAAAAAAAAAATTGCAGTTAAGATCCGACGGCGTAAGAGACTTACGCCTGTCGGATCTACTTTTATCTATGCGTAACTGATTCTATGAATCAGTCACATAGATACGACGGCGCTAGGCAGAGATACGACGGCGTATCTGGAGATGCGCCGTCGTATCTCTTTTGTGAATCTGGGCCATGGATTCTTGAGGGGAAATATGTATGCACTTTAAAATATACCGTATATACTCGAGCATAAGCCGACCCGAATATAAGCCGAGGCACCTAATTTTACCACAGAAAAATGGGAAAACGTATTGATTTGAGTATAATCCTAGGGTGTCCATCTGCACGCCTCACTGCGCCTCACTTTGCCTCACTGTGCCCATGCCTCGCTGTGCCCATGCCTCGCTGTGCCCATGCCTCACTGTGCCCATGCCTCACTGTGCCCATGCCTCACTGTGCCCATGCCTCACTGTGCCCATGCCTCACTGTGCCCATGCCTCACTGTGCCCATGCCTCACTGTGCCCATTCCTCACTGTGCCCATTCCTAGACTGACGTTTAACATGGGAGTCTATGGAAGGGGTGCCTGGATTTGAAAAATCAGTGCTCCCCAGCCGTAGGTCTCCCAAACAACAAACTTTGCACACGTGTAGAGGAGAATGGGGCTACAAGTGTGCCACGTTCTGGGTCCAGGGGACCTACGACCGGCCGGTACCAGGTCCGCAAATCACTGGAGAAATTACCGTTTAACATGGGAGTCTATGGAAGGGGTGCCTGGTTTTGAAAAATCGGTGCTCCCCGGCTGTAGGTCCCCCGGACAACTTGCACACTTGTAGAGAAAGAGTGAGGCTACATTTGTGCCAAGTTTGGGATCCAGGGGACCTACGGCTGGCCGGTATCGGGTCCCCACAGTCCGGGAGATCAGGCGCAAAAAGGTGACTCGAGTATAAGCCGAGGGGGGGCATTTTCAGCACAAAAAAATGTGCTGAAAAACTTGGCTTACACTCGAGTATATATGGTAACCTGAATTTTTTTTTTTTAATTAGACTGGATATCATTCAGTATATATTTTTTGTTCTACCCCTTATAAAGGTCGGTCGTGGTCTACAGAGGGCCAAGTACTTAATCATGATGCTGCCAGTAATTGGAGGCTGCCAATGGTGCAAAGGGCACAATTATCCTAGGGTCAGGAGGCCAACTAGATCAGGTATATCTAGCTTGAGCCTTTGGCTCAGTATTTTAGCATCAATCATTTGGAACGTTGTGTATGTTCCAAGCCTGAAACGTGTTTGTTCACACAATATACATGCAATAATGTTAGATATTGGTGCCTCCAAAACCCTTAACCCATCTCATATAATTCTACCCCAAAACAGCCAGAATTTATCCCATTGTCCTTGTGGACATCCTTCCCAGAAGAATTGAAGCTACAAAGGGCGGAGCCAACTCAATACTGAACCCTACGGACTAAGACTGGGATGCCATTAAAGTTCATGTGCGTCTAAAGGCGTCCAAATACTTTTGGTAATATAATGTATGTAAAGTGCTGCGTAAATTGATGGCGCTATATAAATGCCTATAATAAAATAAATAAAAATAATGAATGACGGAAACCTGTGCTTACAGTAATTATGGAATTACCATGGCTAACCTCTCATTCTAAGAATACTAGTTGTCTGGCTGTCATGCTGGTCCAGTGGCTTCAGTACTCTCTAAGGCCCCTTTCACACTGGGGCGGGAGGCGCGGTGGCGGTATAGCGCCGCTATACCGTCGGATTTGCCCCGCTAGCGGTGCGGTAATAACCCCCGCTAGCGGCCAATAAAGGGTTAATACCGCCCGCAATGCGCCTCTGCAGGGGTGCATTGCGGGCGGTATTGCCGCGGTTTCCCATTGTTTTAAATGGGAAGGAGCGGTATACACACCACTCCTCTCACCGCTCCAAAGATGCTGCTGACAGGAGATTTTTTTCTCTCCCGCCAGCGCATCGCCTCAGTGTGAAAGCCCTCGGGCTTTCACATTGAGTCTGCAGTGCAGGAGTTTTTCAGGCGGTATAGCAGCGCTATTTTTACCGCTGTACCGCCTGAAAAACTCCTCAGTGTGAAAGGGGTCTAAGGTCCCAATTGCTCTCAAGATGGACGTCCAGGGTCGCCATCAGAGGGGTACAGGCAGTACACCTGTAAGGGGCCCGGATGGCAACCCCCTTTAAAAAAAAAAAATTCTATAGAGGTCCGGAGGCCCCCCCCCCCTTTTTTTTTTTTATAAAAAAAATCTATATTTTTAAAAATATATTTTTATTTTATTTTTTATTAAAGGGACAATTTTTTTTAGAGGTCCCCAGAGGCCCGGAGATCCCCAGGGCCCTGGATGACAACCCCCCCCCTTTTTTTTTCATATTAAAAAAAATATATATTTATATATTTTTTTATGTATTTAATTTATATATATATATATATAATATTGAAAAACAAAAAACCGCGCTTCACCCACAAAGTCTATAGGCAGCAGCTGACGTTGGAAAAACAAAGCAATATATAGTATAAAGTATATAGCGCGGCTATTTATACTATATATATATATATATATATATATATAATATTATTATTATTATTATTAGAGGGCCCAGAGGTCCCCATGTGGCAAACCCCCCTTTTTATTTATTTTTATAAATGTTTATTTTTTTATTTTTGTTTATATATTTTTTTTTTATTAAAGGACCCAGAGGTCCCGGATGGCAACCCCTCCTTTTTTGTAATTTATTATCATAAAAAAAAAACTATATATATTAAAGGGCCCCAGATGGCAATCCCCCTTTTAAAAAAAAATATATATATATTTTTTTATTTAGCAAACCCCCCTTTTTATTTATTTTTATAAATGTTTATTTTTTTATTTTTGTTTATATATTTTTTTTTTATTAAAGGACCCAGGGCCCCCGGATGGCTACCCCCCTTTTTTTATATATATTTTTCTTTAATTTCTTCCTTTTTTGTAAAGACCCCCCCCCCCCCCGCTTCTCAATTTGCGGCAGCACCCCCCCCCCCCCCCCCCCGTTTCTCTCTGTCCCAGGGGGCCCATGCCTGAAGCTGTGTAAGGGGCCCCATAATTCCTGATGGCGGCCCGGTGGACGTCCTTTAACTAAAAATAGTTTTCTTTAATCGTTGTGGGGGGAGGGAATCTCCTTTAAGACAAATTCAACAGTTGCCAGCTGCCCCACCAAGGCTGACAGATTGGCCATGAAAAAATGACTTTGTTTTTTATCCCCGGTGTCCCTGACACCATTCCTGTCCCAAAAGAGCCCCACCTTCTTTATACTTCTTCTTTCTTTTCATCTACGGCTAGAAACCACATATAATGCACAACAATCTGGACTTTTTATATGACCCCTGAGCTAGATCCTTATCTCTGATCAGTGCTGGTTATACTTGTTTATTACTTTTATGTTTGTAATTGTGCTGTACATGTATGATCTCATTGGTGCGGCTTTTCTTTATTTGTATTGTTTCACTCTGGATATGTTTGATCAAGAGATGGCATCTTTATTTCTACCACATAAATCACACGGGGAATGTACTGGTTATAGGGAGGGAGAATCCAGCAGGGGAACGGGCGGTGTATGAAGTGGGGGGGGATCATGCTCTATGTGACCTGTTTACTGGAAGATCTCCGCTCAATTCATAAATCCCCCCACTGATGCTCAGATACAGCCGAGATATCGATCATCCCCTGACTGCTTCATACCAAGGTGAATGTTGTTAGTGTGAAAAAGTCCCGAGTGCAATCATAGATCTATGGAAGATGTTTGCAGAATTGTTGCAGCTGGCTGTGGATGATGTTGACCTTCTAGCTATCCATCCATCCATCCAACCCATCCATTTACCAAACTATATCCATCCATGCATTCATCCATTTACCCATCGTTCCATCCATTCATCCAACTCATCCATTTACCAAACCATATCCATCCATGCATTCATCCATTTACCCATCTTTCCATCCATCCTTCCACCCACCTATCCATCCATCCTTCCATTCTCCCACCTATCCATCCATCTATTCACCTATCCACCCACCCAACCCATCCATGCATTCATCCATTTACCCATATTTCAATCCATCCTTCCACCCACCTATGCATCCATCCACTGACGTATCCATCCATTCTTCCATCCTTCCTTCCACCTATCCATCCATTCATCCACCCACCCATCTATCCATCCTTCCACCCACCCATCCTTCCACCCACCCATCCTTCCACCCATCCATCCTTCCACCCATCCATCCGTACACCTGCCTATCCATCCATCCTTCCACCCATCCATCCGTACACCCGCCTATCCATCCATCCTTCCACCCATCCATCCACCTATCGATCGAGCCATCCATCCATCCATCCACACACCCACCTATCAATACATCCTTCCACCCATCCATCCACCCACCTATCCATCCATCCACACACCCACCTATCCTTCTACCCATCCACCCTCCCATCTATCCATCCATTTATCCATCCATCCACATATCCATCCTTCCACCCATCCATCCGCCCACTCGCCTATCCATCCATCCTCTCACCCACCCACCTATCCATTATTCCTTCCATCCATCCACACACCCACCCACCTATCCTTCTACCCATCCCCCACCCAGCCACATATCCATCCTTCCACCCATCCATCTGCCCACCCGCCTATCCATCCATCCACCCACCCACCCGCCTATCCATCCATCCACCCACCCGCCTATCCATCCATCCACCCACCCACCTATCCATCCACCCACCTATCCTTCTACCCATCCACATATCCATCCCTCCACCCATTCATCCACCCACCCGCCTATCCATCCATCCACGCACCCACCTATCCATCCATACACACACCCACCTATCCTTCTACTCATCCACCCACCCATCTATCCATCCATCCATCCACATATCCATCCGCCCACTCGCCTATCCATCCATCCTCTCACCCACCTACCTATGCATTAATCCTTCCATCCATCCACACACCCACTCACCCACCTATCCTTCTACCCATCCACATATCCATCCTTCCACCCATCTATCCGCCCACCCACCTACCCATCCATCCACACACCCGCCTTTCCATCCATCTATCCCCCTACCCATCCATCCACGCACCCACCTGTCCTTCTACCCATCCATCCATCCACTTATTTTATTTTTATCTATTTATTTCAGGTACTTATATAGCGCTGTCAATTTACGAAGCGCTTTACGCATATATTGTACATTCACATCAGTCCCTGCCCTCAAGGAGCTTACAATCTAAGGTCTCTAACACACATTCATACATACACATACTAGGGCCAATTTAGACAGGATCCAATTGTAGCGCTACCCCCGAAGGAGCCGCTGATTGTTATGGGATTGGCGTATTAAGTTACCCTGCAATGTGTCTAGGGGTGATAGCAGTGAGCCAAAACAGTGAGCGAATGTCCAGTCATCAAATTTTCTTGAATGCTTTATTCCAAGGCCCAACACGGCCAACATCAACATGAGGTAGGATAGGAAAGGTTGATGAAGTATAAGAAGAACGGAAGTATCAGGTCTTAGATATGAAAAGAGCAGTCCTGCTCTCAGTACAGTGAAATCAGTTCGTCGCCACTCTAGCCAGAGTGGGTGAAGTGCCCCCGGACAGACTTCTGTCACAAGCCTGGCAGCCGAAGTGTCACTTTAGATTGCTGGGAGGAACAGGTCTTTCTCTCGCAGACCCGGCTCTAGGCCTCTGCCACAGGCCAATTACTTGGATGAGCTCAATGGACTAATTGAGCGAATCCTCCCAGTAGATTTTATCAGAGGTCACCGGATGACAGCAAAGCGTACCTGTTGGCATTCCAGTCACCAGATCCCCGATTGGTTCGTTCAAGTCCTGTTGGACAACCTGCCTCCGGGTTCTCCTCAAGTCGACCCCCCAATCGAACGGCATCCAGCCTGGGATCTTCTCAATAGAACTGGGGACCCAGCAAGTCACTGGGGCCCCTCTCAGCAACATAGTGCTCCGCGTAGCATTTGACCCCGGCCTGGAAGGCCATCGCCGAGGTCCGTAGGATGCGCGCACCCTAAAGGTGGATGCCGCACCTGGAACCCGCGGGAAGAACCAATAAAGATGGCGTTTGCCACAGATATACTCTGCCCCAGCATGCACCGCGAGGGAAAACTCCTCTGATTGGCTGCTGGGGAAAATTGCTCTGCCAGAACCCCTCTAGCGCCACCTGGGTGGAAACAACACCCCTGGAGTGCAGGCTGACCTACAGGACATTTCTGGAATAACAGCAGTCCAAATTTGACAAATTGTGAATGGGAGCAAAATAACTCTCCCATTCCCCACTAACTTTAGCGTAGTGCCCATACTGGAAGTAAGGGGGCGCTACACAATTAATCTACCAGCATGTCTTTAGAGCGTGGAAGGAAACCAGAGTATGCGGAGGAAACCCACGTAGGCACAGGGAGAAAATGCAAACTTCGGGCAGATGGTGTTGTGGTCAGGTCCATCAGTCCTTCCACCCATCCATCCACCCACCTATTTATCCATCTATGTATCCATCCACTCATCCATCCACAGCGCTATCCCTGCAGGAGCCACTGTAGTTCAACAGGTTATTTCCCAAATGAGTGCAGAGGCAGCCAGGCACATAGCAAGAGTCTCGTACTGTCCTTGACGAGCAGTCCAGCATCTAGTCTACAAGTGCTCCAGGGGTGGCAGTCCCCTAAAACTTGCAGATCCAACTCCTCCCAGGCAAAAACATTTTTTTTTTTCAGGGCTTCCAACTATTTAACAGCCTCCCAGCCACCATCTGGGCACACCTCTCCAGGGATTGGCTAGGCCCTGCTCAATATTCAGGCTGATCATTTAAATTTTCCTTCCCTAAGCTCCAGAAACCTTATTTTGGAGGCAGGGGGAAGCAATCAAACTCCCAGCCTGTGAAGCCCTGAACAGACCAGACCAAACAAGTACTGCTCCCGTAAATACAGAATGAGCCAAAAGCTAAATTTACCTAGCAGTCTAACTAGGAGGGTGTTACACATCCATCCATCCATTTATCTATGCAATCATTCATCCATCCTCCCACCCATCCACTCCCCATGCATTCATTCATCCGTCCACTCATACATCCACCCATCTATTCATCCTTTCACCCATATCTACTCCCACCTATCCTACCCACCTGTCCTTCCACCTATCCATCTACCCAGCTATTCATCCATCTATCCACCCACTCATCCATCCACCCAACTATTTATTTATTCATCCACCCACCCACCCACTTCCCATCCATCCATTTACCTATCCAATCATTCATCCATCCTCCCACCCATTCACTCCCCATCCATCCATTTACCTATCCAATCATTCATCCATCCTCCCACCCATCCACTCCCCATCCATCCATTTACCTATCCAATCATTCATCCATCCTCCCACCCATCCACTCCCCATCCATCCATTTACCTATCCAATCATTCATCCATCCTCCCACCCATCCACTCCCCATCCATCCACTCATACATCCACCCATCTATTCATCCTTTCACCCATCTATACTCCCACCTATCCTACCCACCTGTCCTTCCACCTATCCATCTACCCAGCTATTCATCCATCTATCCACCCACTCATCCATCCACCCAACTATCCATTCATCCACCCACCCATCCAGTTTAGTTCTGTGCACCGAGACAACCTGGGTTTTGGTGGTCTGGCCGCTCTGTGTCCGGAAGGATATTACGCCCCCCTAAAGCATGCCCTTAAAGCGGGGGTTCACCCCAAAAAACTATTTTAACATGACATTCAGCCGAGTTGTCAGAATGACAATCGGCTGTTTTTTTTTTTTTTTTTCAGTGCCGTACATACCGTATTTTCACCGCCGCTTCCGGGTATGTTCCTGGGCGTTCCTAATTGATTGACATCCTTCCGACCGTCGCATACAGCGCGTCACGAGTTGCCGAAAGAAGCCGGACTGCGAGTCGGCTCTATACGGCGCCTGCGCACTGACGTTCGGCTTCTTTCGGCAACTCGTGGCGCACTGTATGCGCTGGTCGGAAGGATGTCAATCAATTCGGAACGCCCAGTCCCGCACATTACATACCCAGAAGCGGCGGTGAAAATACGGTATGTGCTGCACTAAAAAAAAAAAAAACAGCCGATTGTCATTCTGACTACTCGGCTGAATGTCATGTTAAAAAAAAAATTCTTGGGTGAACCCCCGCTTTAAGTGATATTGTCACTTTGACTCGTCCAGATGAATCACAGGTTCACTTTGAATGTACAGTGTTAAAAAATAAATGGAAGTATAACTGCCACTCAGTGCTGTGAGATGTTCATTAGCTTGATAAATGCTGACATCTAGGGGAAAGAAGATGTCATGACAGTACAATGTCCTATTGAATCACTTCAAGTGTATCTTTTCACAGCTGGTAAAGTGCAATCTAGAAAGAAGCTCAAGTGTACAGGACCTCTCTGAGTGACATATGCTGGCAATTCAGTATCAGAAGAAAAGGTCATTTAGATTTTAAAATGCAGGTTTGTTCTGGTGGATGGCTGTAGACACACAGGCAGACAGGGCAGCCATCAGAAATGTTGGGGCCCCTCACACAGCTTCAGTCATGGCCCCCCTGGAGCAGAGAACCGGGGTGGGGGACAGCCGTAAATTGAGAACCGGGGGGGGGGGGGGGCACTAGGGTTGCCAAAAATGACAGTGTCATCTCACTCACCTCTGTCCAGCCGCCACATGAGAGGGGGAGGGGAGGGACTGCCGAAATAAAAGATTTCTCCTCTCCTCTCAGCTGCGAGCTGAGAAGGGAGAGCGGGCGTTCACCTGGGAACATTCGGGCCCCTTACAGGTATAATGCCTGTACCCCCCTGATGGTGGCCCTGTAGGCAGACCTTGAAAGGAGCTAATGTGTGTAATGCTAGTTTCATGCATCTGTTTTCAGTACTGCTCCTCTATTCTGCATCCAGCCCCCCCTGTACTGCTCCTCTCTTCTGCATCCAGCCCCCTCTGTACTGCTCCTCTCTTTTGCATCCAGCCCCCCCTGTACTGCTCCTCTCTTCTGCATCCAGCCCCCTCTGTACTGATCCTCTCATCTGTCTTTAGTCATATCTGTACTGCTCCTCTCATCTGTCTCTAGCCCCCTTTGTACTGTTCCTCCATTCTGTCTCCAGCCCCCTCTGTACTACTCCTATCTTCTGTCTCCAGCCCCCTCTGTACTGCTCATCTCTTCTATCTTCAGCCCCCTCTGTACTGCTCTTCCTATCTGTCTCCAGCCCCCTCTGTACTGCTCCTCTCATCTGTCTCCAGCCCCCTCTGTACTGCTCATCTCTTCTATCTCCAGCCCCCTCTGTACTGCTGATCCTATCTGTCTCCAGCCCCCTCTGTACTGCTCGTCCTATCTGTCTCCAGCCCCCTCTGTACTGCTCCTCTCATCTCTCTCCAGCCCTCTCTGTACTGCTCCTCTCTTTTCTCTCCAGCCCCCTCTGTACTGCTCCTCTCATCTGTCTCCAGCCCCCTCTGTACTGCTCCTCTCATCTGTCTCCAGCACCCTCTGTACTGCTCCTCTCATCTGTCTCCAGCCCCCTCTGTACTGCTCCTCTCATCTGTCTCCAGCACCCTCTGTACTGCTCCTCTCATCTGTCTCCAGCCCCCTCTGTACTGCTCCTCTCTTTTCTCTCTAGCCCCCTCTGTACTGCTCCTCTCATCTGTACCCAGCCCCCTCTGTACTGCTCCTCTCTTCTGTCTCCATCCCCCTCTGTACTGCTCCTCTCATCTGTCTCCAGCCCCCTCTGTACTGCTCCTCTCATCTGTCTCCAGCCCCCTCTGTACTGCTCCTCTCATCTGTCTCCAGCACCCTCTGTACTGCTCCTCTCATCTGTCTCCAGCCCCCTCTGTACTGCTCCTCTCATCTGTCTCCAGCACCCTCTGTACTGCTCCTCTCATCTGTCTCCAGCACCCTCTGTACTGCTCCTCTCATCTGTCTCCAGCCCCCTCTGTACTGCTCCTCTCATCTCTCTCCAGCCCGCTCTGTACTGCTCATCTCTTCTATCTCCAGCCCCATCTGTACTGCTAATCCTATCTGTCTCCAGCCCCCTCTGTACTGCTCCTCTCATCTCTCTCCAGCCCCCTCTGTACTGCTCCTCTCATCTCTCTCCAGCCCTCTCTGTACTGCTCCTCTCTTTTCTCTCCAGCCCCCTCTGTACTGCTCCTCTCATCTGTCTCCAGCCCCCTCTGTACTGCTCCTCTCATCTCTCTCCAGCCCCCTCTGTACTGCTCCTCTCATCTCTCTCCAGCCCTCTCTGTACTGCTCCTCTCTTTTCTCTCCAGCCCCCTCTGTACTGCTCCTCTCATCTGTCTCCAGCACCCTCTGTACTGCTCCTCTCATCTGTCTCCAGCCCCCTCTGTACTGCTCCTCTCATCTGTCTCCAGCACCCTCTGTACTGCTCCTCTCATCTGTCTCCAGCACCCTCTGTACGGCTCCTTTCTTCTGTCTCCAGCCCCCTCTGTACTGCTCCTCTCTTTTCTCTCTAGCCCCCTCTGTACTGCTCCTCTCATCTGTACCCAGCCCCCTCTGTACTGCTCCTCTCTTCTGTCTCCAGCCCCCTCTGTACGGCTCCTTTCTTCTGTCTCCAGCCCCCTCTGTACTGCTTCTCTCTTTTCTCTCTAGCCCCCTCTGTACTGCTCCTCTCATCTGTCTCCAGCCCCCTCTGTACCGCTCCTTTCATCTGTACCCAGCCCCCTCTGTACTGCTCCTCTCTTCTGTCTCCAGCCCCCTCTGTACTGCTACTCTCTTCTGTCTCCAGCCCCATCTGTACTGCTCATTTCTTCTGCTTCGAGCCCCCTCTGTACTTCTCATTTTGTCTTGCCTCCAGCCCCCTCTGTACTGCTCCTCTCTCCTGTCTCCAGCCCCATCTGTACTACTCCTCTTATCTGTCTTCAGCCCCCTCTGTACTTCTCCTCTCATCTGCCTACAGCCCCCTCTGCACTGCTCCTCTCTTTTTTCTCCAACCCCCTCTGTACTGCTCCTCTCTTCTGTATCCAGCCCCCTCTGTACTGCTCCTATCTTCTGTATCCAGCCCCCTCTGTACTGCTCCTTTCTTTTCTGTCAAGCCACCTTTGTACTGCTCCTCTGTTCTGTCTCCAGCCCCCTCTGTACTGCTCCTCCAACCTGTCTCCAGCCCACTCAGTACTGCTCCTCTCACCTGTCTCCAACCCCCTCTGTACTGCTTCTCTCTCCTGTCTCCAACCCCCTCTGTACTGCTTCTCTCATCTGTCTCTAGCCCCCTCTGTACTGCTTCTCTCATCTGTCTCTAGCCCCCTCTGTACTGCTCCTCTCTTCTGTATCCAGCCCCCTCTGTACTGCTCCTATCTTCTGTATCCAGCCCCCTCTGTACTGCTCCTTTCTTTTATGTCAAGCCACCTTTGTACTGCTCCTCTGTTCTGTCTCCAGCCCCCTCTGTACTGCTCCTCCAACCTGTCTCCAGCCCCCTCAGTACTGCTCCTCTCACCTGTCTCCAACCCCCTCTGTACTGCTTCTCTCTCCTGTCTCCAACCCCCTCTGTACTGCTTCTCTCATCTGTCTCTAGCCCCCTCTGTACTGCTCCTCTCTTCTGTCTCCAGCCCACTCTGTACTGCTCCTCTCTTTTCTCTCCAGCCCCCTCTATACTGCTCCTCTCATTTGTACCCAGCCCTCTCTGTACTGCTTGTCTTCTGTATCCAGCCCCCTCTGTACTGCTCTTCTCTTCTGTCTCCAGCCCCTCTGTACTGCTCCTCCCATCTGTCTCCAGCCCTCTCTGTACTGCTCCTCTCATGTGTACCCTGCCCCCTCTGTACTGCTCCTTTCTTCTGTCTCCAGCCCCCTCTGTACTGCTCCTTTCTTCAGTCTCCAACCCCCTCTGTACTGCTCTTCTCTTCTGTCTCCAGCCCCCTCTGTACTGCTCCTCTCTTCTGATATCATGACCTTCAGCTACAGTAAGAGACATCTAAAGGTCATCTTGCCCAACTCAGATTTGTTTTGTATATTATATTGCAGTGAGTTATGTTTTGTTGGTAGTCACAATTTTATGTGTTTTATCGCGGGGTGCCAAGTTGTGCCTAAGGGCAAAGAACGGGATATGATGGTTGTGTAGCTGTAAATATACTATGGATGTTGATAAATACACACTTGCTGGGAATATAATTTTTACTTTTTAATGATATATTTAATGTTGTATTATATAATGTATCGCAGAGCTGCATCAAAGTGGTTCAAAGCTCCTGAAATAAAAAAATAACAATGCATAGCCCTCCATAGCGTGTACTTGCCTTAATCCAATACACCTAGTGTGACTTTTGTCCTCTCTCCTCCCTATGTTATATGCATCAGTCACTTCTGACATTCTATGCCGACACCACAGAGTCACGGGAGACGCCCCCGTGCCACCCAACACACAGTCTATGTCAACACCACAGAATCACAGGAGACAGTCCAGCCCCCCCCCCCCCACAGCACACAACAGGTGATTGACAGCCTCAGCTGTTCATGTTTCCCTATGAGACTGTGTAGAGGGGAGTGTGTCCATTCCATCCACTCAGCTCCCAGATTACACTCAGCTACCTTCGCTGTGCAGTGTGTGATATTCGATCCCTGCCTTCTGGAGCTGAGAAGCGCCTTTGAACTGTTGCAGATAGGAGAGGGGCCATGCAGATAAAAAGGGACAACTTACGTAGGAGAGAAGTAATGTGTGAACCTTTTTTTTTTTTGTTGCTGCGATTTGAATCACATTGATTAAGATGGCACCCATTGAAGCCAATGTGTTTTGACTTGTCATGTGACTTTATGTGTTGCAGTGTGAATAGGGGCTTATGAAGTGCCCCACAATGGGAGAGAAGGGCCCCAGGCTCAGAGGGAAGGGCCCTGGGACCAGAAGAGCTTCAGGACAGATGGAAAGGGCCCCAGCAGTCAGCAGCTGACCGCTCAGTTCATTGTCTTCACTAAGCAGAGAGCGGTGACTGTCAGGAGAGCCGGTATGTACAGTAATATTCAGGGGATATTGAATTGCATTGGGGGGGAATTTTGGAAAATCCTGCTGCAGGTGAACACTGGAACAATGCTAGAAGGCAATCCTGGAAACTAAAGCTGAAGGAG